>NC_063051.1:14355933-14723433 GCF_018812025.1 Megalobrama amblycephala
TTAAACGATTAACTTAAGCGCTCGTTTTAACGCGAGCGCAACAGTCCAAAACGAATGCCAAAACGCGTTGTGTGTGAACAGCCCCTAAAAGCGGCTTAAAGGGATAGTTCACCCCAAAATTAAAATTCTTTCATCATTTAGGCTACTCACCCTCAAGTTGCTCTAAACCTGTATATACATTTATTTGTTCTGTTGAACACAAAGGAAGATATTTTGAAGAAAGTTTGTAACCAGGTCGCTTTGGGGCACCATTGACTTCCATATAGGAAAAAAAATACTATGGGAGTCAATGGTGCCCCAGAACAGTTCAGTTTCCCACATTCTTCAAAATATCTTAAATCATTATCATTATTGTAATGATTCCATCTATATCTCTGTCACTTCTGCACTTTAAAAACTGTTAATGTCAGCTAAAGTTTAAACATTTAATCAACTAGTCAAGTTATTGCGCACTGCAAACTTTCATTGGTCACTGACTCACTGGGAGGGGGAAACAATCTACAATATGGCTACTTTGCATCTAGGGAAATTAGTCTGGTGGAAGAGAAATATTTAGCTGTGTTTAGCTCTATGTATTTCTAGGTTTTTCTATTATTCTTGAACTCAGCATTGTTTATAATCCTGTGACAGGTTGCATTAACTGCTAAGACTAGTCTTACAAGTTAGACAAATTTTTTCTTCAAGACTGGTCATAATTTTTTAAGGCTTTACAAAAAGGTAGATTGGTCTAATTTAAATCCAAAAAGTAAAAGCCATCACTAATTGCTAGTTGGTCAGACTAGTTCTTAAGACACAGTCTTAACTTAGCGGATATGTTTATGCAACTGGTCCTTGTGGTTGTCTGTTTCCAGACAACATGCTACGTAATGTTGTTTATTTAGATGGCAGGTGCCATATTTTTAACAGTAAATGTCAGGAACTTTAAATGTTATCAGGAAGAAAAACAAACAGTAGGCACTCGTGCAATCCCCGTAATAATCCCTGAACATGATAGTTCCCTTGAAATTCTCTCACACCGGGTAAAATATTTTCCTAAACCTCATTATCATTTACAGACATGCAAAGGATGCCATTTGTTTACTTCCCTGAAAGACACAGGCGTGTGTGCGTGTGTTTGTCTATGCAGATATCATTATCTGGAATGAAAGACATTTTATTACACATGCTGCTGCTACTTTCAGGTTACACAAGCTGTGTTATTGGATACTGAGGCCAACTGAAACTTCTAACATAAAAGCATAACATTTTTCTTTGACTGATCTGATTAAAATTCTTTCATTTAAATATAAGGAAGCTGCTCAAATGTATTATGTAATACTTTCTTGGTATTGTATTTACATATCAGATGAAGGAGGTCACATGTGCTGTGGCCTTTTGTTTCTCTATTTCAGAGTTTTACAGCTTCCTTTATATAACTTTAGTTATTATGTTTCTTTATAGTAACAGTAAAGATGCAGCACACCTCGTGCACAGAGGACCGGATCCAGCACGCTCTGGAGAGATGCCTGGATGGACTCCGGCCATCAGAAAGCCTGGCACAATCCTGGAGCGGTAAGGCCACCCCACTTACTCTCTGCTGCTGATGGGTCACTTTTGGTTGACATCACTGTTTTTCATTTCTTTTTTTTTACTTCTGTTTTGTAGAATTTATATGTGTGCGCTTCCTTTCTCAATTTCCTTATTGGGGTTCAATTGAGCTTATGTTTCTGACAGGGATATAGGCAGGATCTGGCATTTAGGGTGGCTTGTTATTAGCTAATTGTAAATTGGCTTCTCAGTGTTAATTCATGCAAATAATTCAGTGACAAGACTTCACCTAATAATTTATTCAAAAATACATAAAAATGCAATACATGCATATTGTGACTTTGAATTTAAAATTGAATTTACCTTGGCATAGTTGAATAACAAGAGTTCAGTACATGGAAAAGACATACATTGAGTTTCAAACTCCATTGCTTCCTCCTTCTTATGTAAATCTCATTTGTTTAAAAGACCTCTGAAAAACAGGCAAATCTCAACATAACACCGACTGTTACGTAACAGTCGGGATCATTAATATGCACGCCCCCAATATTTGCATATGCCAGCCCATGTTCAAGGCATTAGACAAGGGCAGCCAGTATTAACGTCTGGATCTGTGCACAGCTGAATCATCAGACTAGGTAAGCAAGCAAGAACAATAGCGAAAAATGGCAGATGGAGTGATAATATCTGACATGATCCATGATTACATGATATTTTTAGTGATATTTGGGGGTTGGCAGGGAGTGCGCGATTTAAAGGGGCCGCAGCCTGAATCGGTGCATAGTTAATGATGCCCCAAAATAGGCAGTTAAAAAATGTATTAAAAAAAAATCTATGGGGTATTTTAAAGCTGACACCTTAGACTTATATTACATCTTGTAAAAACTGGTTCTAGGGCACCTTTAAATACACCTCTGGTCATGATTTAAAATTTTTAATTAAAATTTGTTTTGATTTTTTTTTTTTTTTTTCAGCGAGCATAGAGTACAAAGAATAGGCTTATCCTGAATTCTTCAAAAGAAAACCTTCTTAAAGGGATAGTTCACCCAAAAAATGAAATTTCTGTCATCATTTCTGTCATCATTATGAATTTCATTTTTCTGCTGAACACAAAAAAAAGATATTTGGAGAAAAGTTTGTCACTAGTTTGTCACTAGTTTGCCCCTTTTTTTCATAGTATGGAAGTAAAGGGGGCCCATCAACTGTTTGGTTGCCCATATTCTTAAAAAATATCTTCTTTTGTGTTCAGCAGAAGAAAGAAATTCATACAGGTTTGGAACAACTTGAGGTTGAGTAAATGATAACAGAATTTTCATTTTTGAGTGAACTATTCCTTTAAGCAGTTGGGCAATTTGTTTTTCAAAGAAAATTTTATATATAGAGAAAATAACTTATTAACTTAACTTAATTGCTTATTTATATTTTTCCCCATCAAATCGTGGTGCAGCCAACAAGTCACGTGATGCAGCCAACATTCAGAAACAAAACAGGAAATAATATTATAGACAGAGTCACACAGTCATGCAGATTATCATGACTGTGTGTCAAGGTCAATAAGTCTTTTAAAATACCATATAAATTGACACTTTTATGATAAGGCAAGGAAAATATGGAATTTCATTTTACTTGATTAAAACATATATAATTTTTAGATTAATTCAAATAAAACTTTTTATTGAAGATAGTATTGAAGTTTTTTAAAACCATATGAATCCAGCATACATATAAGTACATAAACAAGAATTTGGTACATTTGAAAAGGTTTTCCTTAATCGTGAACACACTTATTTGCTATATATATTTCTGTGACTGGATTGGTGTAAATGCCATCTGAGTGGGCATGCCTCTACATCAGCCCACCCACACCTGATTTTAGCATTTAACTAGCAACAAAATACTATTATTTCACTATAAAAGCAGTTTTTAACTAAACGGCCTCAAAGATGGCATGATACATAGCTGTGATAATGTTGTTTGTGTAAAACATTCTGCATAGTGTGATACTGTTGATAGATTCAGAGAAAAGATGTTATTCTCAGAGACTGTTCTAAAGGAAATGTATTATTTGACACCTTCAGTTGGGCAGGAAACTGAGATGTATTTGTCCTTCGAGTAAAGTAGAACTGGTATCAGCCACTGCAGATCTTTAGGAAAGCTTTATGTACTCGGCTCATGTTCTAAATATCTGTAGTTTTGAGGTTACACACAGTTCTGTCACTAAACCAGTATGATCTGTTAACGCTGCTGCTCTCAATTTGTACACCACAGTGAGTATGTTCTTCTCAGAATTCTAACCAAAGCTGCACATCACTGTTTAGCACAGGGAAGCCGTTGACCCTAAACAGCGTAGATGTCAGGGTAATACTCAGTCTATCGTGTAATTAACCAGTCCTTCCCTGTCTGATGTGTGTGTTCTGATTGATCCTTGCCCTTTTATGTGTGCTGGATTCATTTGGTGATATTTGGGCTGTGCAGTGGTTACATGCATATGAGGGACTTGTTTAATAATATCATCTTCATCTGAGGTATAAGTCACACACATTTGTGCCAGTTTCACAGTTAGGGTTCTTATATGTGTATATATATATGCATGTTTGTGTGTTTTTGCAGCTGGTTGGTGTATGAACCGCTGGAGCCTAGAAGAGCTGGTAAAGAGAGACCCAGACAATTTTCTGATTCTACTGCAACAAATTCTCAGAAAAGCCAAAGAGGTGAGTACGCATGTAGATACACCGCTAACTACGCTGTATACTACACCCGCATAGAGGTGATATTTCTGTCACATTTGTGTACTGTCTTTGTACTCTGTGTTGAGTGTACATCTCTATGCCCCCTTGTGGGCTCTGCAGGCTGTGACAGATAAGATTCTAATCTAATCTATGCAAAGAAATTGTTGAAGTTTATAAGTAAAGGTAGCCTACACTATGGAAATATTTGTTGTTTAAAGTCATTTACATTTAAATAATGAGTCAATACATCAGCAGTTGTTCTTTCTTACCCTGTCTATGTCTTCCCATGATTCACTGTGGTAAGCCTATTATAAGTGGTTTTCATGTACATGCGTCACTCAAATCCATTAATAGAGAAAAGTTGCTCCGGCTACTTTTGATGTGTGTATATTGTTAATAAAACAAGAATCAACATTGGCTTGGCTTTTCAGAGATGCGAGAACTGAGGGATTTGAAATGTTGTAAGAGCAAGGGGATGGCGTTTGTATTACTCAACATGCGAGTAAGGTATTTTATTGAATAGATAAATTGCTACCGCTTGGTGGAAACATGCCATAACAGAGTTCATTGTAAAGCATTATCTGTTGTGAAGGGTAATATTCATCCGCACAGTCACGCAGAGCCGAAGCACAACCAAAACAATGTTCTTCCGCAAAATGCATGCAGTTTTGTTTTTAACTGCTAGAGGGCCAAATGTTACATTTAAATTGAATTTGCTAATGCTGTATATCTTTCTCTGCTGTTTTAGGTTCAACAGGAGTGTCATTACGAGCTTGTGGCCCCCTTGGCTCTCATGTTTGAGTCCACACTCCTGCAGGTAAAGTATTATGTACACTGGGTTGATAATTCTAGAATAAATTTACTAAGAATTACATATCTAATTTTCTGTTCTGTAGAATTTGTCTGTGTGTTCTTTGTAATTTCCTCACTGGGTTTCAGTTGAGCTTATGTCCCTGACAGGGATGTAGATAGATTTGCTTTTTGGGTGGGCCTATTAACATATTGTAAATGGACTTCTCAGTGTTAATTCATGCAAATAATTTATACACATGAGTCTGTGACACAACACTCATTTTTGTCAGCATCTAATATTAAAAACTACATAAAAAAGAAATTCATTCATACTGTGTCTTAAAAACACCTATGTCCTTATATTAATTATATATTTTAATTATATATACCATATATATATATATATCTTAATTTTTGTTATTAAAACCTTGAAATAAAGTTTAATATATATAATATATATAATATATATATATATATATATATATATATATGTATATATATATGTGTATATATATATATATATATATATATATATATTTATTTATTTATTATTTTTTTTCAGTCAACTAAGAATTATCTAATTAAAAAATAAATTGTGATAAATTTGTTATCTTAATTTTTGTTATTAAAACCTTGAAATAAAGTTTGAAAATATATATATAAAAAAGAAAACTTAATGCTTAAACCTTAATATGAAATTCATGTACATTTTTCAACTTTTCATTCTAATATTTTCTGCTTATAATGTGATTTATAGTGCAATATTTAGTATTAAATTAGAAAAATGAAAAGAAGCAGCATTTTCACTCGAACACTTTGTTACAAAGATTGCTTTAAGTCTCTCAGTTTGGGCTTTATCTCATTTACCTAGAAGCTGATGTTAATGAAATCAATCTAAGTGTCTGTTTTCTCTTTGCAGATGCCTCTTTGTCCATCTAATGGAGAGATTCTGACAGAAGCTTGTGAAGTGTTTCATGGCTTCCTAGCATGGCCTGAACCCTACTGCAGTGTGTGTCGTAACCTGCTCTCCACATTACATCAAGAGCTTAGAGCTCCAGGTAGCACATTGGCATCAGTTCACACAAGATAAACTTTTATTAGTCACCATCAGGCAACTGACTGCCTTAGTAAGGGCCAGCTAGTTAACCTTGTCCTAATCTGCTAATTCATTGTTTTAATCAAGAAAAGTGCAGTGACATACTGCCCCTCAGTGGTTTCAAGAAGCATTGCAATTATTTTCAAAACAAGTGCTACACTTGTTTATCTGTTTTAAGAGCACTAGTAGTACCTTAACAATTACTTAACACACACTCTAACGTCAGTGCTTTCACTAAGATTTTGATTTGTTACATAATGTTAAAATCTGATGAAGTAATGTGTTCTTTTGTGCATTTGCTTGTATCAGGAATTTCATACCACAGACTGGTAAGAGAGGAACAAGGCCTTGCCATCTCCACTCAGCGTTCTAAGATCATGTGAGTGTGTTTCCACAGAAGCAGGAGGAAATCCTGTTGTGTCAGTTATTGCTCAGCCCTTTGTGGTTGCAGTCTTCACCTCTCTCTTCCTGTGTCAGTTCTTGGATATCCAGAATTTAATTGTCTTATTATAAGTATGTTTTAACATGTCATTATGACATTGGCCACGATATCACAAAGAATTGCCCAGCTAAAAGTAAGATTTGTTATGAGTAGACAATTAAGGTTACTTTTTGATTTGACTATTAAACTAGTAATCAGAAATCTGTTTGAAATCTCTTTGTGTGTTCACTGACAAAAACGTACCTTGGTACTACCATGTTTTTTGGACAGGGCAGCATGGTAATACAGTGCACAGCATAAATGAGTACATCCCCTCTGAACAAATACAAAAGATGTATTTTCTTTATGATCACTAATACAATTCATGGAACGATGGCAAAACTAAAATGTATTAAACATAATAAAAACTGAGAAATATATGTCATTAATAACCATAAAATAAGTAAATTAGCCAATTTTGTTTAAATTAAAGATTGCAGAAATTAGTACACCCTAGATTTAATTCAACAAATGTATAATATTCTAGTACTTAGTATGCCCTCCATAATTTTGAATATACTGCTCTGACCCTTATTGGCACGGAGTGTACAAGTTCATGACAAATTGTCACATCTGTCCTGTTTAACTCCTGGATGATGAGCTCCTTAAATGCCCTGATTTTAATGGGGAGTGTTGCTCAACTCGTCTCTACAGAATCCCCCACAGGTGCTCAAGAGTGTTAAGATTGAGTGCAATACATGTCCACAGAAGGTTTTTCACCTTGGGAGAATGCATATCCTCATTATCATGTTGAGAAAATGCCCAACAATGCAGGGAATGAGAAAGGAAAGGAAAGAAATCATCTGTTTCAAGTTTGTGTATTAAATTACACAGTGGTGTGGGAATTCATGACAGCATTGATAAATCACAACTCCCTACACCTTCAGCACTCATACAGAGCTTTACTACCACTGAACTTTACTGTGGGAACCAGGCACTTCTCACTGTACTCCTCCTCTAGCAACACCATAACATTTTGGATGCAGTTAGATCCAAAATGATTGATTTGGTCTCATGAGACCAGAGTATTGATTCCCAGAATCTATATTATGTAAATATGGGCTTTGGAAATGGCTAACTGACTTTATTGTGCTTTGGCTACAGTAGGTAGTTCCAGTGAGAACAACAACTATGCATGTCATTTCTGCAGACTGAATCTTACTCTGTGAGATAAACAGTCACTCTTTTCATAGCTTTTGCTGGCTCTGAGACACTCGCTTGGTATTTCTTCTGCTCACTGTCTAGCAAAAAAATCCCCCATAACTAAATTAAAGCTTCAAATGAAGGTGCAATTATTTCAGGAGCCTTGTCACAAGTCCATTGTTTTTGAATTTCTGTGTTACTTTTGAATATTTTCACATTTAAAACAATGATTTGGTAATCCTCTTGTACCACTGTCCTCTTTTGTGCTAAGAAATAAGTCTCCTGACAGTTCTCTCCAAAGTGGTTCCATCGTTGTCTGCATTAAGTCTGAGAATGATTCAGTGGGCTATATAACACTTTTAATTGTCAAGAAATTACTTCTCTTTAAATGTTTTGGTTCAACATACTTACCTGTTGATCAAACATTGCCTTAAACTTACACCAGGAAATTTTTATTTCATTTTATTTTGTAACTTTTAGGAGGGTGTACTCATTTTTGCTACACAACATTTTATCACCTTGATAAGAAAATCTTATTTTCTGGAATAATTTTGACATGCTTCTTTGGTAATTGATTAACCAGCCTTGCTGGAACATTATCTCTAAATAACCCTAACATGTCTTCTAAGTAATTGAGTAATTGCTGACTTTCAGAAGTGTCAGAGGGGGTGTACTCATTTATGCTGTGCACTGATTAATTATATATATATATATATATATATATATATATATATATATATATATATATATATATATATATATATATATATATATATATATTATAATGCACTACCATTCAAGAGTTTCTGTTTGTTTGTTTGTTTGTTTTTTTGAAAGAAATTGATACTTTTATTAAAAAAGGATGCATTAAATTGATCATAGGTAACAATGAAAACTTTTACATTGTTACAGCACAACTCTTGTGAACATTGATAAATTGATGTTTCTTGAGCACCAAATCAGCATATTTGAATGATTGCTGAAGGATCATGTGACATTGAAGACCGGAGTAATGGCTGCTAAAACTATCAGCTTTGCCATTATTTATCATATTAAAATAGAAAACAGTTATTTTAAATTGTAATAAAATTTTACTGTAATCTTACATAAAGAGAATTTCACCGTTTGCAATCAAAACTATTATAACAAGCTTTACCCATTCATCCACTCAATACATCTATTTCTTCTCCACTAGCCACTAGTAATATTTTACAGTATTAAGGTTTTACTGTCTTTTTGGTCAAATAAATGCAGCCTTAGTGAGTATAAGGACTTCTTTCAAAAACACTTAAAAAAAAATCATATTCATATCCAAACTTTTGAATGGTAGTGTAGCTAGGGCAAGAGTGTCTAGCTGAGTTTAGCTCAAAATCCTAACCAAACACAACCGAACAAGCTAATTAAGGTGTTCAGAATTACTTGTAAATTACAGGTGAGTTACATTGTTGTTGTTATACTCAAATCAAATATGCTTGAAAATAATGATTATAAAGCTCTTCTGTGGACACTGAGGTGTTTTCTCAGTGTTTTCTCAATGTTTTCTGATGTTTTCTCTGTTGCAGTACGGTGTTGTTGATGAACCCGGCTGAGGTGCCTGCTGAGTTCCTGTCTGTGGCGGAGCAGCTCAGTGGAGCAGAGGTCTCGCAAAGAGAGAGTAGCTTTACACTCATTAAACACAGCTTCCAGGCAGTGCTCGGAACTAAATATCCACTACAGACTATCAGCAGTGCTCTACAGGTACCTGTTTTAATGGGCCCCGAACAAGTGCATCAGATTATGACTAAGTGTGTGAAGTGTGGGCGTATCACTTTGTGGGAGTCAGGAAGTGTGTGATCTAATGGGGGGAGGGGGTTGATAACTGGATGTGTGACCAAATGACGCATATGTGGGTGGGTTGGTGGGTGGCTAATGGAGAAGAAATAGCTGATTGAGTGGGAGTAATGGAGGGGTGAAGCTTGTTATAATAGTTTTGCTTGCAAAACTAAATTTTGTTGAAATTTATGTGAGATTACTTGGAAGTTAGAATCAGATGAAACTGCATTTGAAACACAGTTAAACATTCATCAAATGCTGACTTTAAATGACTTGCAACTACAGAAGAGGATATATGACTGAGTTGGTTCCTTTTCAGTGCCTTGGTGATGATGAGTTGGCACAGATCCTGTCCTCAGTGAGTGACCTTCTAGAGTCTGCAGCGGCCATGACGGATATAGCTAAAGCTCGGGAACATGTAGAGGGTGGCCTGGAGGCGCTGCGAGAAAAACTTGGCGTACCAGCCTCCAATGGCACGATGTCGGATGGTACAGTCTCACTTACTACTTCTAGTCCACCTCACAAACCCTAAAGAGACAAAGAAAGATTTCACTTTCTAAATCAGTGGGATGGGGTCCTCTAGGGCGGTTTCAAACTTCCATGTGGCCCCAATCTTAGAATTATTTAAATTTAGTTATATTAACATAATCTTAATTTAAATGCTTTCATTATACCATCAACTACTATTTACTAGCTATCAATAATATGAATGAAGTATAAGATACTGTACATACACACATGGATTATGCTGCATCATAGACTATCTGGCCCAAGTATATGGACACCTTCTGTTTAAAGCATGTGGCTATTTCAGCCAACATCTCAACAAACATTTTAGTAGAATAGGATCTTTTCTGTTGCAGAATGACAATGCGCCTGTTCACAGAGCGAGGATTGAGGATTAAAAATTGAAGTGGTTTACAGAGTATGATGGGGGAGAACTTGACTGGCTTGCTTAAAGACCAATCCCACTGACCACCTGTGAGATGAATTAGAACCTCAGCTGCAAACCAGGCTCCATTACCCATCACCTTACATTCTGTTGATTAAATAGGATCAAATCCCTCTAGCCATGTTTCCCAGAAGAATGGAAACTGTTATAGCAATTCAAACTCTCTATTAATGCCAATGGCTATGAAATATTTTGGTGCCCACATACTTTTGGCCATTTGAATTTGTGGTCTACATCCTATAGGGTTTCATGGTTGTTGCTTGGTGACATGCTACTCAATTTGTCTGGGCAGCGGTAGTACACATTACCTGGCACCGACTCTTAGAAATTTAACCAAGATGGATGGCCAACATGAAGCAATAAAGCTGATGGCGTGATTTTTCGGCTTGGGAAACAGTGGTGTGTTGGGTTTGGAGTGGGCTGGTGATTAATGAGAAAGTCTTTGTTGTGTTTGTGTCACTAGGGGTTCTTCAGACACTCAGCCTTCCAGCAGCCAAGTGCTACACCTTCCATTGGGACAAGGATAATTTTGGTAGGACACTGAATTCAAGCCAGTCCCTTTTTTTTTCTTTTTTTTTTTTTGCCATGGCTTATTCAAACATTTGTTTGGCTGTTTTTGGAATTATAAACATTAGAAGATTAATTTCCAGTCACTTTGATTTAGTTTAAAATATCATTAAGGGGTTTCATGAGTTGGAAGTTAATCCTCCAGCTAATAATGACCCTCTGAGTCATGATTTTCCATCTTGTATTTTGCTAGATGTTCTAAACGACCTTCTAGACTTAGAATCTGAATCGACCCTATCTCAAACATCTGAGGGCATGGAGGAGGAGGATGATGTTGACAATGTTGACAATGTTGACAATGTTGACGTGGAAGATGATGAATATGATGACTTGGATGGGTTTGTTTCAAATGGTTGCACTAACTATCGGGCATCAACTTTCTCCACTGTCTCCTCCCTTTCCACTGCCTCCAAAGACTCCATGTTCTCCACACTGTCGGTCGCTTCCTCCGAATACTCTCCCCTCTCTACGCTTTCATCCTCATCTCAAGCTTCGGGCACAGATAGTGACTTCTGTGAGGACGCAGAGGAGGACTGTCTGAGCACAGCGTCAGTGTCCAAAACCAAAACCACCGCACGACTTTCCAAGCGCCTCTCACGACTCTTCAAACCTCGCAGCAGCAACCCTCTCTGTCGAGCCAAGAGCCTGGGCAGCCCTGAGGCTAAAGATTTAGTAGTGGTCGTCCGCTCGAAGAGATCCAATTCTCTGCCACAGCAGGTGCGGCTACGGAGCTCTGATGTTGGGTTCCCAGTGCCCCCCCTCTCGCAGTTGCAATACGTTTGCTACAGGAGAAGACCAATTCTGAGTAGTGATGATGAGGAAGGGCCAGCAGGGGCCACTACGCTCAGAGTGGTGGTGTTTGGGGCAGATCATGTGGCAGGGAGGGTTGCCCGTGCCTATGGCAGTCTAAGGAAAAGAGAAAGAGACTGTCCGCACCTCACCAAAGCTTTCAGGATGAAGTTTTTCTTTGTGCCTGTAAGGAGGGATACAACTCCAGCCAACTCTTCTTTGAAGAACTCTGGTTCTTCTCTGCAGCTCTCAGCAAGTCCACTGAAACCAGCCGTCTCTAGCATTGTGAGTGAAATTACAACTTTACTTTGGTTTTTGCGTGTACACTAAGGTATGCGTATAGTGCCTTTGTAAAATAATTTTGCCATCAGCATAATATGCCTGTAGCCTACTTGTGGGAGGGGGTTAAAAATTCTTGCAATTCTAGTTTAAAAAAAACAAAAAAACAATTTTATCGTTAAAAACATATGGAGAAAAATAGTGCAGACATTGGACAACGATAAAACTTACTAATATGCTTGTGTCTACTGCCTGTGTTTGCGCACACTATCAAATGGTGTTTATTAAGAATATGCTTTCAGCTGCATTCAGAAGTTTTTGTGTCAAAACTGAAGTATAATTTGTGCTTAAGGCTTTGTTCCTCAGGCATTAGGCTTTAGAATCGACTGACTGTCTGCAAAAATCTCATCCATTTGTACAGACGCATATACGCTGCAGCTAAATTGTCACTTCTCTAATTCCCATTCTGTACACAGAATTTTACTGGCATGACAACACATTCAACGACCAAATTCACTTACGAAAAATTAGGTAGAGACAACTGAATTTGATAAATCTGCAAAGTGTGTGTACAGAACCGATCTGAACAACTAGTTTTTAATGAAAAGTACATCACATGTGTGCCTCTCTTCTCCAAACAATTCACAGGGAGAGAAGTATGTCTTGACTCTTTTGTAAATTTTGTCGCAAGTGTGTTGCTCTCCACCATAGCTCTCACCAGCCCTGCAGTAAATGCAACTACTAAATTTCCTATGATCAAAAGTAGCAAACAACAAACTGCTTAAACTTTTGTCATTCATGTTTCTTGCATGTAGCCGCAAACCATTGCTGTAATTTTCACTGCGTCAATCATTACAGTTTCACATGTGGTTCCTGTATTCCGTACACGCTTGAATCACCAATTTAGGAGATTTACTCACGCATTTAAATGTAGTTATCACTCTCACAACTTTTAGTGTGTATGGGCCATTGCTTAAATGGATATCAAACCACATCTATGATGGTGTTAAGCTGATCTAGCTGGTATCCCAGTCTGGCTAAGATATTCTGGTCTCTCTTGATGGTTTTAGGCATTTAGGCTTTTTTAAGCAGGTCATGCTGGGACCAGCTACATACCAGCTTAGCCAGGTTGGGAGACAGCTAAAAACTTAAACAAAAAAACTTAAACAAACCTAAGGTTTCAGCAGGCATATGGATGTAGATTTTTGCTCCTGGTCTAAGCTAAGCTTAGATCCCTAATAAAGTCCTACATTACTCCTATCATCTTTGTTTTGACACTTACATGCCAAAACAAAGATGATTTTGTTTTCATTCATTGTTAAATTGGTATTAATTTATCGACAGGATCTCAGTGTGAATGGGACGGAGGACAGCACTAATGACATAGCTAATCTGCTGGGAATGCTGGATCCCTGGTATGAGCGTAACACTCGGAGCCTGCTGGACCTGCCCGTTAATGTGGTGTGCCAGGTGATACTCTCACGTCCACACAAACTCATTCACATGAACAGAGAATACAGTCATATCCAAATAATCAGTAAGAAGAACAAATATCAGTAGACCTTTCATTCTATGGCAAGCAGTTTTTGGCCGGGTCACACACGCACACACACAAAAAAAAAACACATCCCATAAAACCACTCATATGAGGAACTTGCATGTGTGAAAGTGTGTTTTGAATTGTTTTGATTATCACCATGGCCAAAAAAAAAAATCTGATTAAATGACTGACAAACAATATATATTTACATCAAATGTTCTTGCCTTAACAGCAAACATCAAAGATTGATTCAGACTTGTCTGAGGGCACAGCTGAGGAGCATTTACCGATATTTGCTGACCTGGTGCTCTATTACTGCCGCCATGCCGCCCGCCCTGCCCTCATTCAGCTCTATCAAGCAGAGGTGAATAAAAACAAGCCATTTCCTCATTCTCTGGCAGTTTCGGTCATAGATTTTAAAGTTGTACCATAAAAGTTGCATAGACTTTTTAGTTATTTATAAATCTATTATTATAGCCTGTCAGGCAATATGTGGAGCATCTTTCTGCAATGGGTTCTTAAAAAAAGAAGTATACATTCATTCAAATGTGTTAGTTTCACTGCAGAAATTGTTTAAGACATGCTCTATGACATCTACATACATATTTAGATGTTTCTTGTGTGTTAACTATTGACAACTACAGTATTTCATTCATCTTTTCTGGATTGTTTTGTAACTTGCATCTCATATGACCATGATGCAATCCAAAGGTTTCACAAAAGTTTCATTCTTATTCTTGACTATAGTTGACACTAGCTGGAGGAGAGAGACGGACTGAAGTGTTTATTCATTCTCTGGAGCTAGGCCACACAGCTGGTACAAGAGCCATCAAGGCCATGGGTGAGTGTGAACAAACATCATATCAATTCAGATGTTTGTATCTATGAACGGCCAATTTCACATTATTTGATGATGTTTGCTTAGTATGCTTTCCTTTCAGAAATGTTTTTTCCCCCTTTGGGTTTATTAAAGCAATCACCAGGACAATATTCCTTTCTAAGCACATATACACAGATGAGCCAAAATATTATGACCACCTGCCTAATATTTTATTAGTCCTGTACGTGCTGCCAAAAACAGCGGCGATCCACCAAGGTTCTACAAGACCCCTGAAAGTGTGCTGTGGTATCTGGCACCAAGACATTAGCAACAGATCCTTCAAGTCCTGTAGTTGTGAGGTGAAGCCACCGTGGATTGAACTTGTTGGTCCAACACATCCCACAGATCCTCAATTGGATTGAGATCTGGGGAATTTGGAGGCCAGAGCAACACATTGAACACACTTGTTAAGGGGTGTGCCTGTTCTGCAACAATGTTTAAATAGGTGGCATATGTCAAATTTACATCCACATGAAAGGCCGGACCCGGGGTTTCCCAGCAGAACATTGCCCAGAGAATCACACTCCCTCCAACGGCTTGTAATGGGCAGGAATAATGGGCATTGATTACGAGAACTAATTTGTTTGCTTATCATCTAATCTACCCAGACCTTAAAATGTGGCCTTGCTAGGAGATGATCAATGATATTTACATCACCTGTGACTGGTCATAATGTTTTGACTCATCAGTGTACATGCTCACTATTTACACTGTTTGCTCCTGTTTCTTTGCTATTTAGCAACCCTGTAAAATCACTCTTCCATAATTCTGTCTGCATATAGAGATCAAAGTGGTGCATGACATTGTGTTGAATCGCTGACACAAGTTATGTAAAAGGGACGTTTAGTGTGTGTTTGTCTTCACATGTTATCACTGTGCAGCTTGCTATTGTCTGCATAATTAACTGAAGTATTTTTTTTGGTAGTAGCAGATCTTCCCTTCTCAGAAGTTAAGTTATTTTGGAGCAACAGAAGCAGCTTTAAATTCAGACTAATCAAAAATGTTTATACGTCATTTTAAAAAAAAGGAAGAAGAACTTTTCAGATCCTGTTATAATAGCTGTATTGTGTTTTGCTGTAGTTAATGTGATTAACTTGACTTCTTTTCTAAAGAATCAAATCTTTTTATTATTTTTCAGGTGCTGCCAGTAAGAGATTTGGCATTGATGGAGACCGTGAGGCTGTTCCCTTGTCACTGGAAGTGACTTACAACAGAGTAAGATAAACAATTCCAGTGTTTTGATTAGTTTTTTTTTTTTAATGACAATCAATTTTAATTTTAATCTAAGTAATCCAATTTTCATTCATCCTCTCCTTTTTGTCTTTACATTCAGATACATATCAGTGGCAGAAGTCAGAAGACCATGTCAGAAAAGTCCTGCACCTCCATAAACCTGCTAAAAGCCTGCAGGAATCCTGAGGAACTAGGTAGAAAATAACACTGATCTCACTATAGACAGAACTTTTAAAAATGTATTTTAATTAGGAATGATAAATAAATTTAAATTTAATGAAATGATGAATGAAATGAATTGATATGCTTATGGACTGTAAAATCCAACTGAGTGCAACACTCCAGATTCCGGGAAAAAAAACACAAAAAAAACATTCATTTTCTCCATAGGGGAATTCATTTTTAATTAAAACTTGAGCTACGAGGATGTTTATCAATTGTATATGCTTTGTTGAACCCATCAATTATTTTAACTTATGTTTTAAATAATTGTGTGTACACATATGTTTTAACAGATGTTTATTGTTCATTTTTATTTTGATTGTGATTTGCAATGCTTAATGGGATTGTACCTCTTCACAAATTATCTCATATATGAATATTTGCCTGTACTGCATTCAAATGCAGCAAAAATATTATTATTTTTTTCCCCCCGCAGGTTTGATTGTTAGTGCATTTAAATCTAAATCAGCCAAGTCACAAGTGCTTCATTCATTTCTTTTTCTTTAGATTCTAAAATGGAGTGCCTTCATTTGACAATGACAGAAGTGCTGAAGAGACAAAACTCTAAATCAAAGAAAGGCTACAATCAGGTGAGCAGGAAGGAAGTATGGGAGAAAACTGAGCTGCGGTTTAAACAGCCCGAAACAAACTTAGCGCAAACACCTACAGTTACTTCTCTCATGTGGTTTCTGCAGCGACGTATAGCAGCCGACAAACAACAACATTTTTTTTTACCAAGAGCAAACATCTTGGTTTTTATGTAACTGTTTCTATACCAGTTTACACGACATGGCTCATGTTTTTACACCTTTGTGTTTTTGGTGTCAGTCGTACTTTCACTTTTACAGTGACAGTGGTTACTCTTTGGTTCACTTACACCACACACTGACTGTACTTTATCTTGTTTTGGTATCATTTGAAAAGAAAATATACTGTTTGTTGCAAATGTTTGGAAAAAAACCCCAATCAAAACACCATTAACAATTCTCTTTTATACTCGCATAGATTAAGCTAAAATGTTTATGAATATGAAAGTTATTCAGGAGATTCATGTAACAGTATTTCAATGTTTTATTTAGATAATGTTGTTTTCTAATAAAATTTTGTTCGTATTCCAGCAACTGACCACCACACAAGTAAAAGTGGATAAGGTTCAGGTTAGCGGAACTTGCAACACCACCTTTGCAGTTTGTCTGGACCAAGATGAGAAGAAAATTTTACAGAGTGTGACCAGGTACAGTTTGTTTTTGTTTGCTTTTTATGCTAAAGTTTGGCTAAAAAGAAAATGTGTTTAATTCACAAAATATAAATATAAGACTTTGGCATATATATATATATATAGCAAGGATGCATTAAATTGATTAAAAGTTACATAAAGGACTTACTTTGAATAAAAAAAAAACATTTATTCAAATAAATACTGTTTCTTCGAAAAGACTCAAATCAAAGCGTATCACTGTTTGCTCAAAAATAATAAACAGGACATACATTTACAACATTGATAATAAGAAATATTTCTTGAGCACTGAATCAAATCAGCATATTTGAATTATTTTCTGAAGGCTCATGAGACATTGAAGGCTGGAGTAATGGCTGCAGAATATTCAGCTTTGCCATCTTAAATTACATTTAAAAATATATATTAAAATAGTAAACAGTTATTTTAAACTGTAATGATATTTCACAATATAAGTATTTCTTTCTTCATTTTGTTTCGACATTCTTTGAATTAAGCCAGCAGAAAAAAAAAAAATCGGAACAAAATCACGAAATGTCGAAGGCGGAAACTAGCATATGTCACTGAAAGTGAGTCAGTGACCATCACTGAAAGTGAGTCAGTGACCATCACTGTTTGTCACAAAAAAACAATAATTCCATTGTCATAGCGACACTAAAAATGTTTGTAATAAAAATAGTTTTGTGGCCAACAACCGGTAACTTTTTCAATGCGCCCCAATTGGCAGCTGCTTTTTGGACACTGTATATTAGTATTTGAATGTAAACTCCATTGAGCACTTATACAACCCAAAATGATTTCTTTCTTTGCAGGTGTGAGGTATCAGTTTGTTATAAGCCGGATAGTTCAACTGATTGGACGAAAGGAAGGGTGTTCTCATCTCAAACCCAGCCTCTGCATCCAACCTTCTGCTCTCTTCTTTGCCTCCCTGTTGCCACTTTCAGTGGACCTCAGCCTTGAACACAGAGATCAGGCTTGAACCCAAAACTCCAGCCTAAGAAACCACCAGTTTTCCACTTTCAGTTTCAAACTACAGCTTTGTATATCAACTCTCTGGGCAAAAGATAAGATACACATTTGGGTAAAAATGCTCTTTTATTACATTATATGAGCGTCATATCTGTATGTGCATGTGGGGTTGGTTGCTTCAAACTTCTGAGATTTGAATAATCAGATCAGAAGTTGTTGTTTTTCCTAAGGGTACATCCTACTGAATATAATTCGGTAGACAAACTGAGACAATTTATGTGGACTTATGACTAACATTTGTATCAGGTTATGAGACAAAATCTGAGTCATCCTTAACCAAGGTTTGGTATGAATGGGATGTTATCACTGGATTGATTTCTAACTGGGCCTGTCCTGGCTCTTATTCAACCAGTATGGATTTCTAACTACCAGAATACTCTTGTTAATGAACATTTTAACCAGCATCCAAATAAGCACTGTGGACAATGTAATAATGTGTTTGTATATATGACGTAATTATTTTATGTAGTTTTAATTACAATTCTCAGGAAATATGTATATTCCTTTACAATCTTTCCTTTTTAATTGTTTACGTAAACCCATTTCGGTCTGGTCAGAGAATTGAGACAGTGGTGCCTTAGATTTTAGTCCTTAAAAATCTAATGTATTCAGTGATTATTTTTGTATATACTTGTCTATCCTCTCTGCTGTTTTGTTTTTGATGTTATGACTTTAACCTTGCCTGGTTTGAAAACCCCTTATTGCAGTTTAGTCGGTTGGCCAACAGAGGTCCTTATAAACCAATTCTTGAGTTCTACCCTGTGGCCGCTGGAGGCTGAACAATGGTGAATAAAAACCAAGACTGTTCAGTCTGTATGCTTTAATACTGGCACAGTTTATAATTGAAACAATCATTTCTTTCTTGCTTGCTTTCTTTTAAACCACATGTATATTTATAATCTAAAATGATCAGTATAACTGTCAAAACAATCGTTTTCTCCTCTGATTGTTTTATAAACACTTAAAATTGTATATATTTTAACAAGATTATCAAGCAGAGGTGTACAATGTACATATGTATGTGTTTTTATATATATATAAAAAAAAAAATATATATATATATATATATATATAATTTTGAGCAAATTGGGGGATTTTACTCTCTCAGGGCAGACTGTTTTTAAATAATGTCCATATATCGTTTATTAAACTTTGTAGATGCATTCCATTTGTGATCATACTACATTTCATTTTGTTGTGACAACATGTTGGAAAGAGTGTTGTGGGTACAGACCAGTGCTACTGAAATGTACGCTGTTATGCAAAATGTCTTTTTAAATTATTTTGTGATCCTATAGCATCTCAGAGAACTAAAGCGGTACTTTCCATGTGACATGTATATTCATAAGGTGCATTCAATGTCTTTATATTTGTACACTGTAACATGTCAAATTAAAAATATTTTAAATAAAACCCCTTTCAAATGAAATTATTACTCACAAAATTACTAGTCACACAAGTCAGTGTGTATATGGTTATATAATGACTAACAATGATTTTATTGGCAATTGTCAGAAGTCTGTCCAAATCACATAGTAATAATGTTTTATGCTTTACACTGAGGTGGTTTTTAATATGACTGTCATGACATTTTACGTAGACTTTAAATGCTTGCTTTTGGTTTTTCAACTGCCCTACAGTTTGTAGCCATTCTTATGATCAAATATCAGGTTAAAAACTAAACAATGACACTTCTGTCTGCTAAAACAACAGTCTTTCATGTTCTTTGAGAAGGGCAGTTTTGCTAAGGGTGTTTATGAACTGTTAGTCTGTTCAAGATGTTATCAAAGATTGTAAAAAAGGTCACAAGATGACTGGCTATGAAAAGAAGAAGGAAAAACAGCCATTAAGTAAAAGCCTGAATGTGCAAATAAAATAGGATTATGTCAGTTAAATACCCTTTGTCAATATGAAATAAGATCATTCTGAAAAGATTGGTAATGGGTCAGCTCTGGATGCCTGTATTCATTTATTAATATTAAGCATTTCTCACATTTCTGAGCTGCACACTCATGTAGCTATCAGCATGTCTATTCTTCTTGAAAAAAAAAAAAATACATAGTAATAGTAAATTGGTCTCACAAAACTTGTAAATAACATGTAAGGGTCATATATCACTCCAAAATCAAAAAGGAATAATACAAAATTAGATTTTACTTAAAGAATATCATGTCTGTTTTGTGATTTTGTTTCAAGTTTATGTTTTCATGTCTTTTATTTTGAAATTCTCATAGTCATGTTCCTGTTTGTCACGTGCCTTGCCCTCATGTGATCATGTGCAAATTCCAATCAGAAGTGACCTACTCACTTCGGAGTATGAGGTCTCTGCAAAACAAAAGTGGCCGTTTCTGAATTTATGAATGTTTTCAAACTGGTAGGTGTTTATAAATCATGCAATGAAAATGATCCCCTTCACCCTACCCCACCCCTAAACCCTACCCACACTCTGACGTGGGCAAATCAGGTAACGCTCTTAAAAAGGCCCCTCTGTTTATGGCCTCGACCACTGATCTGGTAACTCCTATTACTGTCCTCCAGAGACCTGTACTTGCTTCAAAGGGCAGAGCCCTTGAAGTCGAGACATTGGAGGGAGCAGGGTACTTGTGTGTAATATTAAAGCCATTTGGAACGCACTTGGTGAAGGGAACGAGGAGAAACTCCATAATTTCCTCATTAGCTTCAGGTGGAATGTTACCAAAACAAAGGTAGGAAGGAAGCAACAACAGGATTATCTGGTAACACTTTTGTATAGGGAACACATATAAACTATTAACTATGATTTTCCCTCAATGAACTCCTAATTTACTGCTTATTAATAGATAGTAAGGTAGTATATCACAACAAAACAAAACAACTTGAATTATTCTGTATATACGTTAACTCCAACTCTCCTGCCATATCTAGATTTAAAATGAATCGTGAGAAAATATAAAAGGTCGCACATTTGCTGCAGCCAGCTGACCGCAAAACACTAGCCACATCATGAGATAAAATTTAGATGCATTTTAATGTCATAGGATTTTATGTCATGTTATACACTTTCAAATTTTGAGTTTGAAGTTATCATTTGCAGCTTAGAAATTTTGTAAGTCCATAAGTATTTATCTTAAAGGTGCTAAAGAGGATGTTTTGTTTTATACATTTTTGCAATATTACTTGAAACTGTCTTTACTAACTGATAAAAGACTATTTATTAGGTGCACTGAAAGTAATAATATAAATATACATCATCTGTGCACGAGGTAGGGCCTTAAAAACATCAGCCAATCGTTTACGCGATCATCGCGTAAACGATTGGCCCTCTGGCTTGTCAATTACTGCCATGACGTTCCTTGTGAGAGACGTGCGCGGATTGGCCCTCTGGCTTGTCAATCACTGCCATGACGATCCATGTGAGAGATGCGCGGCTGCGCGCTCCAGTAACTTTCCACACTCCACAGGCGCTGCATGCAATGTTTTTGTCAGGAGACAGGAGTAACAACTGCAGATTATGAGTTACCTGCGGTGAGTCCGACATAATGAATCCACGGCTTTAAGTCGCGCACACACTTAACGATTGTAAGGCTGATTATGAATTATGAAATTGATACTTATGACTGATCGCGCTCAAACGCGTCCAGTCAGAGCCAGTTGCTTTCAGTCTGCGATTACAGTTGGTGTTCAAATTCCATGTGAAAGTTTATAAATATACTCGTGCACGAGTTTTGGGAGGCGTTCCCTCTAAATGAGCTGTGAAGGAGGGGGGTTGTTCTTACCCATGCGCTTATTTCAAAAACTCAGTCGACAAAAAGAACCTCTTTAGCACCTTTAAGGTTTTTATATTATATATATACACACACACACACACACACACATACATATACACATATACATTTTTCTGAAATTTCATTGCAGCAACTCAAAATGGTACTCGGTAGTTTGTAAGGCCCCCACGTGCTTGTATGCATGCCTGACAATGTTGGAGCATGCTCCTAATGAGACGACGGATGGTGTCCTGGGGTATTTCCTCCCAGATCTGGACCAGGGTATCACTGAGCTCCTTAACAGTCTGAGGTGCAACCTGGTGGCGTCGGATGGACCGAAACATAATGTCCCAGAGCTATTCTATTGGATTTAGGTCATGCGAGCGTGGGGGCCATTCAATGGTATCAATTCCTTCATCCTCCATGAACTGCCTGCATACTCTTGTCACATGCTCGCATTGTCGTGCACCAGGAGGAACCCAGGACCTGCTGCACCAGCGTAGGGTCTGACAATGGGTCCAATTATTTCATCCCGATATCTAATGGCAGTCAGGGTGCCATTTGAGCGTCCCTCCATGGATATGCCTCCCTAGACCATCACTGACCCATCACCAAACCGGTCATGCTGAACAATGTTACAGGCAGCATAACATTCTCCACGGCTTCTCCAGACCCTTTCACGTCTGTCACGTGCTCAGGGTGAACCTGCTCTCATCTGTGAAAAGCACAGGGAGCCAGTGACGGACCTGCCAATTCTGGTGTTAATAATAAGAATAAGAAGAATGTTTTATTTATATAGCACCTTTCAAGAACCCAAAGACACTTTGCATAATATTGATAGATAACATGAACAAGTATACAGTCAGGATAACAGATAAAGATAGTTAATATACAAGAGAAGTTACAAAAGCAAGCATAGAGCTGAAAAAATGAGACAAACAATCAATTAACAAAACATTATGTGAATAAGTGAGTTTTGAGAGCAGTTTTAAAGGTCTGAAGTGAAGAGACAACACAACGGTTTTGGTAGTTTGTTCCAGAGCTTAGAAGCTGAAATGCTGAAAGCCCTACCACCCACACTATAGATGGAACTTGGGTACTGCAAGCAAATTTTCAGAGATCGATCTCAGAGTATGGGCAGGGACATAGGGGAGAATCAATTCAGGGAGATAAGAAGGTGCTAAACCATGGCGAGCCTTGAAAACTAGAACAAGAATCTTAAACTGAATGTGGTAACTAACAGGGAGCCAATGTAGTTGCTGTAAGTGATGTGAGCTGATTTTTTGGTAAAAGTGAGGGCCAGAGCAGCTGAATTCAGAATTAGCTGCAAACAATTTAGGACTTTTTTGGGTAGAACATAAAACAATTGAGTTGCAATAATCAAGACGTGAAGTTATAAAAGCATGGACAACAGTTTCAGCAGCTCTGAAATTTAGTGAAGGTCTCAAACGGACAATATTGCGAAGATGGAAGAAATGGGACTTGACAAGCCAATTGATATGGGATTCAAAACATAGCCTACAATCAAACTATACACCAAGGTATGTACTGTATAGTAGAAGAGGGATGAACCAGAACACTGTCAATGTTAATGGAGTATGTCACACGTTGTTGAAAACAAGGAGGAAGCAGGATATAAATGCAGCAGTAGGTATTTAATGAACAAAACTCTGAAATACAGGCTCAACAGAACAAAGTAAGATGTTAAAGAAGAGGGATGAAAAACAGAATTAGGCTGTACAGTAAAATAGATTTGTGTATTGTCAGCATAACTGTGGAAATTAAAACCATGGAGCCAGATGATCTGACCCAGAGGAAGAGATGTGTATGATTAAAAATAAAAGTGGACCAAGGACAGATCCTTGAGGCACTCCATGGGAAAAGGTGACAGAACGAGATTTGAATTTGTCAGTTCTAATGAACTGTTGCCTGTCTGAGAGATATGAACTAAGCCATTGTAAAACTGTTTCTGAAATGCTGATTGCAGACAAAGGGGATAGGAGTATAGAATGGCAAATGGTAGAGGACCAGAAGGCTAAGGACACCAGAATCAGAGGCGAGGAGGAGGTCGTTCACTACTCTTAGAAGAGCAGTGTCTGTACTGTGAAGAGGACGAAATCCAGACTGAAATGGTTCCTGCAGATTATTTTTGTCTAGGTGAGACTGTAGTTGTGTGGTGGGTTCAATGGCAAATGCCAATCGAGCTCCACGGTGCTGGGCAGTGAGCACAGGGCCCACTAGAGGCCCTCAGGCCACCCTCATGAAGTCTGTTTCTGATTGTTTAGTCAGAGACATTCACACCAGTGGCCTGCTGGAGGTCATTTTGCAGGGCTCTGGCAGTGCTCATCCTGTTCCTCCTTGCACAAAGGAGCAGATACCGGTCTTGCTGATGGGTTAAGGACCTTCTACGGCCTTGTCAAGCTCTCGTAGAGTAACTGCCTGTCTCCTGGAATCTCCTCCATGCTCTTGAGACTGTGCTGGGAGACACAGCAAACCTTCTTGCAATATGTACATATATGATGTGCCATCCTGGAGGAGTTGGACTGCCTGTGCAACCTCTGTAGGGTCCAGGTATCGCTTCATGCTACCAGTAGTGACGCTACCAGTAGTGACGCTACCAGTAGTGACACTAACCCTAGCCAAATGCAAAACTAGTGAAAATCAGTCAGAAAAGATAAGTATGGAATAATGTCAGTGGCCTCCACCTGTAAAACCATTCCTGTTTTGTGGGTCATCTCATTGTTGCCCATCTAGTGCACCTGTTGATAATTTCATTAACACCAAAGCAGCTGAAACTGATTAACAACCTCCTCTGCTACTTAACTGACCAGGGGCCTGTACCATGATGGTAGTTGAACAAACTCAGGGTTATAGGATTAGTTTAGAGTTGACAAAACCAAACCACTCCAATCCGGCTTTGTTGGTACCATGATGCTGATCATCATTTCTCTGTCAACTCAGGCTTTGATCCTGAGTTTTTGGCACGTGTGCACATAAATCCGTGACATCAGTGGTGAACAGCCAATCACATGCCTTGCAACAGAGATAAACTGTGATTCACTTTTCACGAGAGAGCCAGCGCGATTCAAAACTCTTGCTGAAAATGAAGAATTTAAACGCATTTACACTAATGGAAAATACTTGTCTGTGAAAGAGGACAAATAAAAGAATTGATCTTTCTCTATCAGTGCAAGTGAAAGTTGTGAAGTTAGTTTATATAGTTGATAATATATAGCGATAGAGACTCAAACATACAAGGTCACATGTATGATGTAGTCATATTTAAAGAGTATATTTACACCTTATTTATATTACATATGATCTATATATATTAATATTCATTGAAACGAAATGCTTAATAACAACTGTTAAACTAAACATGCGTGTGTGTAATGGATTCATAAAAATATAGATCATATAATTATACAAATCATAAGTAATTATCATTAAAACCAGTCATTTCATCGTTAAAAATTTGTTTTTACTATATAATGACCTTTAATTTGGAGGAAGAGAAACTGGGGGAGTGGCTTTATTGTTTTGGGTGTGTCAATGTCACTTAGCTTACATCTGATTGGTCCAATTTCAGTTTGAGATCTCTAACCCAGAACATAACCTGCCCCGGAGCAGGTTAGCCGTGGAGCGCAAGTTACCATGGCGATAAACACCGCTAAAAGTCAAGTTACTTTCATGGTACCTAAAGCCCAGGATTGGCCAGCTAATCCAGCTTCACAGTACAGGCCCCTAATCAATATCCCAGAAGTTTAACTGACTTGATGCTATTCTCTGATTAAAAAGTGTTCCTTTAATTTTTTTGAGCAGTGTATGTATATATATATATATATATATATATATATATATATATATATATATATATATATATATATATAGAGCTGGGCGATACTGTATATCGCATGCGATTGTCACGCGCATTTCATCAGTAAAGCCGGTTCCCTGATTACCGCTAAATCGCCATCACCTGCTTTCAAATGGAGCGGCATTTAATAGACAGAGCCGTAGATCACTGACAAGCTACGCAATATCGCGTTAATTATTGAAGGCGATTCATCTGCGATAATGAACGCGATATTGCGTAGCTTGTCAGTGATCTACGGCTCTGTCTATTAAATGCCGCTCCATTTGAAAGCAGGTGATGGCGATTTAGCGGTAATCAGGGAACCGACTTTACTGACAAAATGTGCTTGACAATCTCATGCGATATATCGCCCAGCCCTAATATATACATACATACACTATATATTATTAATCTTTTTATTAAACAAATTATATAAAACTATGTTGTCAGTGCGCTACAAATAAACTGGTTCTATGCCATTATTTTGTCATTAAAACTGATAGAAACAGATCCTAAGTCAGGGATGGGCAATATCTGTCCTGGAGTGCCACTGTCCTGCAGAGTTTATGCCCATACTATCCATCCTAAATAGTATGTGAGTATGTGTGATTAAAATAAGTGTGTCCCAAAGCATAGTATGTTGAAAAGAGTATGCCAGAAGAACGCTGATGGTCTACTATTTCCGGTAGATTTTTGAAGTGTGGATCCATGCACACTTTAACGGCCAGTATTTCCCACAACCCTCTGTGCTTTGTAGGAGGACTGGGTTCAGAACTACAGTACAAACAGAGAGAGAGAGGCAGAGTGAGATCAAATGATAAGTTGGAGAATGTTTACCAGTTAGTTGAGCCAGAAAATTCAACATTTTAAACACAAGTAAAATCATGTGACAGAATGTAGTCTTTGCTAATGTCTAAATATATATACAAATGCAATAGCTAATAATAGTAATTAATTATATCTGAAAACTCTTCTCAGCAACAAGGCTTTTCTCAACCCTGTTTAAATCTAGCCATCTAGTCAAGTCAAGTCAAATCAAGTAACCTTTATTTATATTGCGCTTTATACAATGCAGATTGTATCAAAGCATCTTCACAGTGATAAAAGGAAAATAATTTTGCTTGCACAGCAGCTCTAGAAGAAAATGGTGTCATTGTCCAGCTTAAGTAAGTTCAGTATTGATTCATTCCATTGTAAAATTCATTAGTTAATAATGATACATTGCTTCAAACCCCAAAATAGCTAACTTCCTGTTGGGCTGCTGTATGAGAGTGCAAAAGTTGTTCAGCCCAATGAGATCTATAACTGTATGAAGTTTGGTTACTGTAGGTAAGAGGAACCCCTCAAATACAACTAGTGTTGGGGAAAGTTACTTTTAAAAGTAATACATTACAATATTGCATTATTCCCTAAATAATTTTTTTGCGTTACTTTTTCTCACCTGGGCTGGAAGAATACGATACAGGTGAAGGAAGTTCAATACTCTTATTTCTAAATTTAATCTAACGTAATTTCTGCTAATTATTATGGTTGAATAAAGATCGTTGAAGGTCAGCAGCAAAGACATTGGTTAATAAAATGAGATTAATTACATAAAGTATATATGTGTAATTTAATATAGTTAATTATTACACGTTTGTGTAAAATTCTGAGATTGCATTTCACTGTTTTTATTAATTTTGAGGAATACTGAATGTTTTCATGCAAGTGTGATGAGTAAATGCATGTTCACATTTAGTCTAGAACTACAATAACCATCATGTTCACACAGCCCACACAACACATCTGCACTTTATTTCTCTCAATATGGGGACAGGAGAGCTGTCAGTCAATAAATGTGGAAAAAGTAATTTGTTACTTTACTAGTTACTTGAAAAAGTAATCTGATTACATAACTCAGGTTACTTGTAATGCATTACCCCCAACACTGAATACAACCATATAAAAGGGTGCACTACAGAGCTCCAAATACAACATCACTTGTTGTCATCTCAAGCCTATACCACAGGGGGTGAAAGCAGCACATGTTCTGATTGGTTCATTGTGTTCATTGCTTTCAGGTTTGTCTTGTTTAGTTATTAGTCTTGATGTATAATAGCGCTCATGTTCCCATAATCTCTTGTCTAGCTTTGTTTGTGTAACTGCTGTTGGTGAGTTTGTTTCATGTTCATGCTCAAGCCAAACCAGGTCTTTGTTTATTTTATGTTTTTTCATGTTTTGTTTAAATAAATTGCACATGGCTTCAGTTCAGCTTGCCTTTAGTGGACTTTCGTTACAGAAAGTTAGACCCGAATATGAACCCAGCAGTTTGTCTACTTCACCTTTGTCAAGGTAACCAGACAAGTGAGGACTGTTGACGGATAGTCTACACCTTTGTTGGAGCTTGATGGAATTATTTCATGACAATTAAACACATTGTCCCCTCAAATCTCATTACCTTAATGTAAAAAAAAACAAAAAAAAACTCATTTCTTTGTTACAAGGAACAAAAATATTGTTCCAGGCAGACTGTCAGTCCGTGCATTAGTTACTCTCTGCAATTTACATTGTTACGCCACTAAATGGCAGTAAGTCTTTATGAATGAGTCATTGAATCATTTATTTAATCGTTTCTTTCAAAATGCTGGTTCGCTTGGATGATATTGATAAACAATCGATCAACACTAGATTATGCCTCATTCAGTTTAAGGTCCTACATAGATTACACTTCTTTAAAAAGAAATTACATAGGATTTTCGGTAACGCTTTAGATTACAGCCCGGAAAGTACTGCGCAATTACAACGAATTTACAGCATAACTTTCAATAATTATAGTGCAACTATACAGTAGTATGTGTAAGTATAGGGGAACAATATGTAAAGTATCGGGAATAAAGGGGTAATAACCAGGAAAATAACAAATTATTTATACTGTAAATATTTTATAACTAAGGTTACGTATGACATATAACTAAGGGGTAAGTATGACATTACGGGCCGTAAATTAAAGTGGAGCTTGTTACCCTCTTATTTCATGTAGTTACAGGGTAAGTAATTAGCTAATAAAATGCAAACAATCTGATATCACTGACTCCGAAACCTTTATTTGAAAAACAACTTCATCAAAAACAGGTCTACAACACTTATTATTAATTTTTTAAAATCAACTTTTCATTTCAAACTCTAAAGAGTTACTTTCCTGACAGAAAGTAACAAGTTTTGTCCGTTTTTTGGTTGTTGTTGTTTCTCGCTTGGCTTCCTCCTGCTCTTGTTTCTCAGCTGATCAATCTTAAGAAGGAATCTCATTGCTGTTCTGTATTATAAGAAAATACAGTACACCCCGAAATTTTCTCATGGTTTAGGCTACTCATCTTTTCGCTTCTGACCAACTGTCACCAGCGCCTGCATGAGAGTCGACTTTGCGTTTGACGAAGCATATTAATAAGCAACGTGAAGGTTTCATGACGTTCTCGCGGGAGATTCGTGTGAAACTTGCGCGAGAACTGCCGTCTCTGTTATTCTGTCTTGTTTGTTTCTCATTCTCATTATCTGTTATTCTGTGTATTTTGTTGTGAGCATTACTAAAAAAAAAAAAAAAATAAAAAACTGACGGCATCCAACTAGAGGTCTACAAAGAAGACCCGGGACCCGTACGGGTTCGGGACTATATTTTAAATGGTCAGCCGGGTCCGGGTCGGGTCCTAATCTATTACTTCGGTTCCCGGGTCTGATTAACATTGTGTGTATACCCGAGCCGATTTGATTCGGAGATCACCCGGCCGTGTTGGGAGTCAGTCAGCGCTGTGCGTGTTTTGTAACTTGAAAAGTATGAGCCGGGAAATAAGGTGAAAAAACACGAGTGACCCCAGCCATCAGAAGCAGAGCGGGCGGAGTTAATGCAAGCGAACGGCGATCATCGAGTTTTATTATTCCTATCGTGTGCAACAGTAATGCAAACAAACTTCAAATCTCAAGAACTGCTTGTAGCCTTGCACATTCGCATTTAAATAACATAGCCTATTTCAAATCATTAACAAAATATGAACTATCACACGAATGTTTTCTGTGACGCTTAAAGCTTGTTTCAGGTTGCTCCAGCTAACGCGCATGTCTCATGCGAGCGCACTTTCTTTCTCCTGTTTTTATAATAACATTATGCCGTCTTGTTATATCCTATCTAAAGTTTTGGTCAGACTCGGTTCAGAAAGCACAGAAATGACCGCAAATAAGTAATGCTAACGTCAGCAGCCATGTCACTGAACAAGCAATCGTTATTATCATTCAAAAGGGCAAACAGTCAAAGTTATTTTATTATGTGCGTTGACTCGAGTCTCGAGATACAACGAAATAATGCAAAACTGCAAAGTCGCATTTGTCATCGTGACAGCAAGTGAACTTTTAAAGCTGGAATAATGAGTGGATTAAGCATTTCAATCGGCAAGAGAGGAATAACGGATGAACTTTCTTGGCAAGTGCATCACAGTCAGGTACAAAGGAGAAAGCTATACTAATATTAGGTAAGACAACACGTTTTATTTTCGCAACTTGTTTATTGACTTATTAATAACAATTAGCTGTGGAATAGATGTGCCGATCGGGTCCAGACGGGTCCGGTCGGGTTCGGGTCCAGCTTAGACGGGTCCGGGTAGTACATTTATGGCATTTCTCGGTTCTGCACGGGTTCGGGTCCAACTTTCAAAATAATAGTCGGGCCGGGTCGGTTCCGTGTAGCACATTTACGGGTCTCTTCGGGTTCGGGTATGAATTTTTGGACCCGTGAAGACCTCTACATCCAACATCTGCGTGAGTTTCTCGGCACGCTTACGTCACGCTTCAAGTTACGTCAAGCATGAACTCTCAACCCTGGCACTATGAAAACAATGTTAACAAAAGTCTTGAATACAAACTTACTAATATTGCTGGCAAAATTTTATATACATAAACAAAAATGCTTAAATTCATCCCCAATATTTAAGGTATTTTTAGTTGAATTTGATTGCTTTATGTCTTCTCTGAAATTGTTAAAACAAAAAGTCATTAACATGCTTAAAATATTATGATTTAATTTTCGGATCCCCTGTTACTAATTAATATCACACTTTGTATTGCACTGTTTTATGCTATGCTCTGTTTGTAAATTGTTCTATTTTCATTAATTAAAAAAAAAAAAAAAAAAAAAGAAACATCACAAAAAAAAAAAAAAAAAAAAAAACTCTCAACCCTCGCATGCACGCGCAGGAGACAGTTGGTCGAAAGTTTTAAAAATATTCAAATATTTGGTATTTTTCTTACAAATACGTATCGTTTCACTTCAGAAGACATCGATTCATCCATTAGGGTCATATGGATTGCTGTAGTTATTGCTGTATGTGCTGTTTGATGCTTCGACTTTTAGGAACATGTGAGCTTGCATGATAAAGCGTTCCCAGATGATTTATTTTTTGTCCTAAAATCCTTTTTGTCTTCATCTTAAGAAGGAAAGTCGTATACATCTCAGATGGCATGAGGGTAAAAGATGAGTAAACGGTGAGTACATTTCCGGGTGTACTGTATTTTCTTATAATACAGAATAGCAAATGGGATTCCCTCTTAAGATTCATCAGTGGAAAGAAAGAAAAAGAGGAACAAGAGGAGGAGGAAGCCAAGCAAGAGAAACAAATAAGAAGTGTTGCAACTTTAAATCTGTTTTGAAATAAGTTGTTTTTCAAATAAAGTTTTCCAAGTGATATGACTGTTTGCATTTTATTTATTTATTTATTTATTTATTTTTTATTAATTACTTACCCTGTAACTACATGAAACAAGAGGGTAACAAGCTCCACTTTAATTTACGGCCCGTAATGTCATATTTACCCTGTAACTACATGAAACAAGAGGGTAACAAGCTCCACTTTAATTTACGGCCCGTAATGTCATACTTACCCCTTAGTTATATGTCATACTGTACGTACCCCTTAGTTATAAAATATTTACAGTATAAATAATTTATTTTTCTGGTTGTTACCCCTTTATTCCCAATACTTTACATATGGTTCCCCTATACATACACATACTTACTGTATAGTTACACTATAAGTATTGAAAGTTACGCTGTAAATTTGTTGTAATTACGCAGTACTTTCCGGGCTGTAATCTAAAGCGTTACCGGATTTTCCCCAATGTCTCTCCTATTTGTGATAAGTGCAAATCAGAGGATGCCGATTTAGCTCATAGTTTTATTTTCTGTCATAAAATACAGGAATTCTGGTGTGAGGTTTTTAAAGTGCTTTCAGATGTCCTTGATGTATACTTGGACCCAAACCCAGTGCTCATTATATTAGGACATTCTGATTATACATATTCATTTAACAGTGCTCAACAGAAATTCCTTACATGTTGTCTGATAATAGCCAAGAAGCTGATATTACTGTTCTGGAAAAAGTTTAATCCTCCTACTGCTAAATTATGGCTTGAGGAACTGATATCTACTCTGCACCTGGAACGAACCAGATACCTTTTAAAAGGCAACAATGGACAGTTTCACAAGATCTGGGGACCTTTCTTCTGTTACCTCAAGAGGAATTCTATCCCTTAACGCAATGTATTGTAACTTAAAGCTGTTTTGATTGTATTGTAAATTTACAGGCTGGGGAAGGGGTGTTACATTTATTATGTGTTGTTTTCTTTTTTGTGTGTGTGTGTAAGTTTTTGTGCATATCAGAAAATTAATCCTAGAACTTGTGATAATTGCAAAGTTATTCGATGGCTGAATAAAAAACTTATTTGACAAAAAAAAAAAAATGCTGGTTCATTCAGAAATGAAAGCGCCTACACAGCAGTGGCGTGCAGTGGTGTTCTGAAATGAGGAGGCACATTTTTTAATTTTTTATGAATCAAATGTAAATTCATGTGCATTACTCTTAAACGTTGACACATCTTCCTTGTTAAATGAACATTACTTTACATTTACTTTACATTACATCAAAAAAGAAACCAAATACAATTCTATTTTGTAATTTTACATTAACAATGTATTGTAATGTTCTGTTTATCAAAACCAAGTCAATCTCATCAAATTAGTATTTTAAGCATTTCTACATTAATTCCAAAATAATAACTAAAGGCTGTAACAATTATACAAAATATTTTATTTGTGTATTGATGTTTTTCTTTTTAATAGTCAACTTAGGCTATTTTGGGTCATCAGTCATGCTCCGTAAACACCGTCTGTCACAGACACGAAGATGTATTTTTAATTTAACCAAGCTGATTGCACTAAAAACCCCTGCAGTCATCATGTTTTCAGTCCATTTCAAGTTTGATTTTGATGTGACCTAAAGCGGTGATATCTAACTGGGTGATCTGTTTACTTACTGTTTACTTACTTCCCACTGACGCCATCATTTGTTCATTCAAACTGACGCACGGAACGCGCACGTAAACAAGAGGCGGGATTTATCACACAAACCAATCATATCCAATCATAACCAATTACATCCAATTGTGATGGAGACATGACTATCCCCCATTTATTCTCAATTACCCGCCACAAAACCCACCACACGCCGGGGGTCTAATGGTTTTCTATGAGTGGAAATGGAGGCATGACTCCTGTTGTAACTTTACCTGCGGGTGTCGCTGTTGGGCAGTATTCCTTTAGAAATACGAGTGACTTGTGCTCTTTTTAATGTCATAATTTGTAATATTGAAAATCCATTGTTTAGTAGTATGAGTGATGAACAGCTTCTGAAATGTTGATACTTTGTTATCGATACAGAAATGAATAGGTAACCAGTGTAGAGATGATAAAATTGGTGTTATATGACCATATTTTCTTGACCTGGTAAGAACTCTAGCAGCTTCATTTTGGACTAACTGGAGCTTGTTTTTTGAGGATTCTGGACAACCACCATAGTAATGCATTACAGTAATCCAGTTTAGAGGTCATGAATGCTTGAATTAGCTTTTCTGCATCAGAAACAGATAAAATGTTCCATAGCTTAACGATGTTTCTGTGGTGGAAGAAGGCTGTTTTTGTAACATGAAATATGATTTTTGAATCATACTTGCGCTCTTTTTAATGTCATAATTTGTAATATTTGTGTTGTTTTATATGTAATATGGATTAATTTCTCATCCTATTTTTTTGAGGAGGCACTGCTCCCCTTGCCTCCTCGGAGGAAACGCCCCTGCTACACAGTCCTCAGAGTTTGTCAATGGTTAAAGGGGGAAAAATTAATATTGCACAATATTTTGAAATTTTTGATGAAAATCCATTGTTTAGTAGTATGAGTGATGAACAGCTTCTGAAATGTTGACTGTTCTAAGATGGTCTGGAATATTTTAATGCATTGTCTATATATAGATATCTATGGCATGGACTTAAAAAAAAAAATCAGATGATTAGTTTCCACCCAAGTCTTCAGGACCAAGTTGGTAGTTCATTTATTATGTGACAGAGGCATAGGCTTTAAACAGGAAATGGATAAGATTCAGGTTTTTTTTGTTTGTTTGTTCGTTTTTCCCCATACATGGAAAAACATTTTATAGACATGGAAGAATAATAAAAAAAAAGAAAAGTTTTTTCAAAAATCACCTTATTTTTCACATATTTTTCATTGTTGCAGCACCTCTCTTCCCAGTAATGCTCTGGGCTGCATTTCCCAAAAGCATCGTAAGCCTAAGTTGATCGTAGAACCATTGTCACCAATGGAGATATGATCAACTTAGGCTTACGATGCTTTTGGGAAATGCTACCCTGTTTAGTTTCTGTTTCTGTGAAGACCCTCCTTCTGAATAGCGTAAAGTGGTTGGCTGAATAATGTGTTGTGGTTGGTCAAATGTCACTCCTCTTACTATAACTGTGTTAGATCCAGGGTGGAAAAAAACAGTGAGCCTGTTCCAGCACCCACATTTGTGGTCTTTGCATTTGACTACTTGTCTACTTACATGACGTATTTCCTGTATTTGGCCCAAGTGTTCAAGTGGGTGCAAAGGCCGCCTGTGTGCATATACAGTCAAACTAAAAATTATTCAGACATTTTTGATATATTTTTACTAGTGGCTGCAGGACACTATAGTTCATTTATATAAGTGAGGATAGCAAAATAAAGTAAACTGTGACATATTATACCCAAAAATTCATACAGTGGACTACAAGTAAAATTGATAAAAATTTTGAACCACAAATTATTCAGACACTTGTGATCTGACATAATTAAGATAATTTTTTTCTGACACAGTTTAACTCTGAGATCTTGTCATATTTTATTGTCATTTTTTAAACTATAGTGAATAAACTGTATTAATGAATGAAATGTTCAAGGTGTCTGAATAAATTTTGGTTTGACTGTAACTTTTGTTAACATAACATTTTTTACGTACACATTTTCATTTTGGTTTACAATACTCTTTAAAATAAACTTTAAAATGTCTGTGCAGTCCCTATGTGACAAACACAGTTAGGTGTTAAAAAGCGGTTGTAAACGTTTTACAAAATACGCACTCAATTCTGCTCCAATGAAATTTCCAACACTTTGTTTTACTACCAAGTTCACATGTATCACATTTATTTGTATAGCACATACCGTTTCAAAGGAACTTTACGGAAAATGCATGTTTCTACATTACAATGTAGAGTAATTTGATATCAGAGGTGACTGTGTCCAAGTATTGTCAGAAATGTACAAAACTGTATTCTAAGATAATACAAATCATGCAGTTTGCTAACATCATGTATTCATTTAGGGAGAGTTTAGGAGCCAAATGTGAAAATGCTCTCTCTCATTTAGTGGACTTAGATGTTCTAGGTACTACCAAAAGTCCAATTTTGCGACCTTAAAGAGTGTGATGGATTGTAGGGCAATAGAAGATCAGTTAAATACACAGAAGCTGAAACATTTAGGGCCTTATAGTTCAGTAGCAATACTTTGTAATCGATACAGAAATGAATAGGTAACCAGTGTAGAGATGATAAAATTGGTGTTATATGACCATATTTTCTTGACCTGGTAAGAACTCTATCAGCTGCATTTTGGACTAACTGGAGCTTGTTTTTTTGAGGATTCTGTACAACCACCATAGTAATGCATTACAGTAATCCAGTTTAGAGGTCATGAATGCTTGAATTAGCTTTTCTGCATCAGAAACAGATAAAATGTTCCGTAGCTTAACAATGTTTCTGAGGTGGAAGAAGGCTGTTTTTGTAACATGAAATATGACACTCAGGTCTTTAACTATAGAGGACTAAGTAACAGTACAGTACATCCTTCTAGATTCAAATTGTATTCCAAGAGACTCTGTATACAGGATTTTGGTCCAATAAGTAAAACCTCAGTCTTATCTGAGTTTAACAGAAGAAAATTTCTAGTCATTCAATATTTTAGTTCTTTAACACACTCTGTCAACTTAGATAATTTAAAGATTTCATCTGGTCCTGATGAAATATATAACTGAGTATTATCGGCATAATAGTGGAAAGTAATTCCATCTTTTCTAATACTACCAAGGGGCAGCACGTATATTGAAAATAGCATAGGGCCTAACACAGACCCTTGTGGCACACCATAATTTACTAACGTTAATTTGGATAATTCCCTGTTTAAATAAACAAAACGGTAAAGTTATATGTAATATCTAATTGATTTATCTTACAATGACATAGACATGTTGCAAAATCGGGGCACATAAGTTTCTCAATGTGATGAACGCTGGGATACGTTTAGCCTCAAATACCCCTCGGTATTAGAAATAGAGTGGATTTAGTGTACGTTAAGTGTACTGCACTTTGCCATTTTTTAGACTTGAGACAGTATTGAGCACTTAATTCCTGTTGCATGACATGTTCTCAAGTGGCCAAGGTTGCAAGTGTGGGTACTGGGACAGGCCCAGCATCTCATGGTGACAGAACACTACTAACACAACCAGGCCTCGTCTCCTTTATTTTGCATATGCCTTAGAAACATTGTGACATGTATTTTCTTGGAAGAAAACTTAAGACTACAATTGAGGCGCAATAATCAAAAAGTAACATACACACTAAAAAAGTTGAAAATGTAAAAAAGCATAATAGATCCTCTTTAAAATGTACCATAAAACAAACCTGAGTGTTTGAGTTCATTTATTTTTGTCTGTTAAAAAGTTCTGGTTTTATTGTAGAGCAGGAAGGCTCTTTTTATGAATGCATTTCACTGGAATGGGGAACCTAGACTAATTTTCTTCCAGGAAGTTCATGCAACACACACCCCTCTTCAGGAAGAAAAAATATTAACATGTAGTTTTTTCTCTGTGTGTGGTCAAATAATAACAATAACATTAATGCTAAAATAAGATCCAGTAGTCTCCTCCCATGTTTTCAGCCAGTGTTTCCGGGAAGGTATTACTGGTGTGGAAGACGGTAGTGAATGATTACAAAAACAGGATATTAGAGAGGCATTTTTGCCAAAGCCTTGCATGGTTAATTTCTGATCTGGATGTGAAGATATTATGATATACATATGATATCCCATAAAATCACATGCTATTCTAATCACATCTTAAGATACTGGTAGAAGAGAATGAGGAGAGAAAGACTGAACGTGAAGCCAGCAATGTTGGTTTTGTGATTTATTGACCTACTTCATTCCAGCTGCCTGTGTTTTTTCCCTGTTCAGTTCAGGTATGTCTGTGCCAAAGGCATTTTTTTTGCTACCAGAAACCAACTTCCCTTTGAGCATAAAAATATTATGTTTGAAAATAGATTTTGATACGTCACAGAGTCCTTGTTAAACCTGATACATCATGGAATATATCTCTGGTACTTTCAGTGCTTAATTATCTGTTGAAATGCAGATTATTTTTGCAAACCCTGTTTGCTTAACTGCATACCAAAAACTGTCCTGTTTACTGAAATTGTGTTAGTCATGCAACTGTGATTCATAAATCCTTTCTGATATAAGCTGCTATTCATCCACAGTGATGTGTTCAGAGATCTGTGCTATATAATACTGAATGTTGCTTCAGTTATTTGACCTCTACCAAAATTAGCTTAAAAGGCAAGCTGAACAGATGCATTTTCCAGTATATAATATAAAATAAAATAAGATAATGTGAGAAATGTCTCAGTGTTTTTTTTTCCCCCTCCAGGCCTTTAATCATATATAAACATTTAGCAACGCACATACATACAGCACATCAAATATGGTAAAGGGAAGCTAATCAAGTATGTCATGAGTTCACACTTACAAATAATCAGATAGAGTAATAGAGTATGTGTATTTAGTGTGCTGTCCGAGGAGAGGGCTCTGAGCTTGGAATTTGGCCCGAACCCAGAGTACTCCCCCCATATCCCTTGGCTGGGATTGGACCCAGCCAATAGTTAGGGGTCGGGGTGGCAGAGGGATGCTGAAAACTGTTACAGTAGGTAGGTTGGCTATGTATATATATATATATATATATATATATATATATATATATATATATATATATATATATATATATATATATATATATATATATGTATGTATAGTCCTCCTCTGCCACCCCTCTATTTCATGCTGATTGGATATATCATTTGAAACATGTTCCTCCCTAACTTTGTTAATAAAACATCATGTTGAGCCATTTTTCAATGTCTTTTTGTACATATTGATGCATGAAGGTTTTGGCTGAGTGGATTGTCAATGGATGGACCAAAACGATGAAAGAATATTTAAAATATCTTCATTTATATTCCAAAGATCAATGAAAGTCTTATAGGTTTGGAATAAAATTAAGGCGGGTATATGACATAATTTTAAGGTAAACCTTTATGGTTACCTGCATCAGGCTGCTTGTATAAGCATGCAGAAGTATTATTCTAAATAACAGAAATGGTGATAAACATTCTTGCCAAACAACTTTTTTTTCTTTTTTCCCCCCTTTTTTTTGTTTTGCTAAGGTCATTCTGTAACAGCAGAGTACTATATGGTCTCAGACAACAGGTGACTTTAATATTGGGCGACTGACCCACTTCACACTTCCCTCGGCGGCCTTGTCTTTTGGCAGGTTTACTAAATGTCCATGTCAGTGCATAAATCTGCCTTTGGCTCCATTGCATTTGGCCATGATCATTTTAGGTAGCCCTCCCCTCCCCTACACAAACACATTTCCCAAGCTCAGAGAAGTAAACCACTGATGTTGGCAGTAGGCACTGATCACCATCTACCGCTTCCTTATATTGTCTAGCACTGAATACAGGATATCTGAGTAATTATAACTGTAAAACGACTTTGTGAGGGCCTGTTTATTTTAATATAATAATATAGCTTTAATATAGCTTTGTTTGACATTAGATACTAATAAATGTTATCTTAAGTATATACTTAAAGGTATATTTACCTAAAACTGAAAATTCTCTTAACCATAATTTCATTCCAAACCTATACACTTAGGGTCCAAACAACACTGGACCACCAAAAAGCGCAGAGACATTTTTCAAGATATATTCTTTTGTGTTCCACAGAATAAGTAGGGTCATAAAGGTTTGGAATGACATAAGGTTGAGTAAATGATGACCGAATATACATTTTTTTGGTTGACTTTCCTGCTAATTTTGGTAATTGGTCCAGTCAATTCTTGATGTTCTGCTAGAAAGATCATTGTCCACTGGTGCACGTGCAGACTTGAAGGGGTCTTCCTTTCAGTGAGGGTGAAGCGTGTATGGGGAGGTGCTGCTACTGTCCTAGTGTGGGGATTTTCCACTGCTCTGCAGGCTCTGCAGGCAGTCTTCCCATATGAAGGTGTGTTTCAGAGAGATATCCTGTTTTGTGAGATGTTTGTAGTGGAGATAGACGGAATAGAAGTCTCTGTTTTCTTCCCCACTGTTTATTTTAAAGTACATTCAGGCCTTAAGTTCAGTATTGTTAATTATGAAGTGTTCTACATTTATGTCTGCTGTCCAGACTTTATTTATTTTTACTTTACTGTAAAATATGATATTATGCATTTATATAACATATCATAGGCTACACTTTTACATGGTCTAACAGACATTGAAATTCTGCGTTTAAAAACTTGGAAATAAACTGAAAGCCTTTAAAGATACTACACTGTTTCTAGGTTGCTAATATAATAAACAAATTAGTGATGATGACCATGTAAATTCCTTTGTACAAAAGGCACATCAGATTTCCTTGTTTTCATTGAATCGTGCAAGTCTTTGGAACATTGTCAAATCATGATGAATAACATGATCATCAGGTTTTGCACAAACAGTTTTCGTGTCAGTTCAAGTGCTGCCGAGATTAAAGAGGGATATGACAAATACTAAAATATTCTGATATATTTATGCCAATTCATCAGTTTAAATATTGGCACCCTTGGTAAATATGAGCAAAGCTTTCATTCAAAAAATTCTAACCTTTCATTGAAGTAAAACAATTGAAAGTGGGAGGAAACTCACATTATGAAATAAATGTCCACTGCATGTTGGCCACAATTTTTGGCACCCATAGAGTAAAATATCTTTGAAGTATATTCCCATTCAAAATTTATGTTTTATTTGTTTTGTTTTTGTTTTGTTTTTTTAAGCACACCAGGGTGACTGGGAGCATGAAATTGTCCAGCCATGACTTCCTGTTCCACAGGAGTATAAATATGAGGAAACCCAAAGGCCAAATTCCCTTAATCATTCAACCAAAGAATATACAGTAGATCTGATGTGCAGCAAAAGATTGTTGAGCTTCACAAAATAGAAGGTGTCTGTAAGAAAATAGCTAAAGCATTGAAAATCCCCCTTTCCACCAGCAGGGCAATAATTAAAGGATTAGTTCACTTTTAAATGAAAATTACCCTAAGCTTTACTTACCCTCAAGCCATCCTAGGTGTATGACTTTCTTCTTTCTGATGAACACAATCAGAGTTATATTAATAAATATCCTGATGCATCCAAACTATATAATGGCAGTGAACGGGATCAGTGAGTATGAAGCTCAAGAAAGAGCATACGTCCATCATAAACGTACTCAACATGGCTCCGGGGGGTTAATAAAGGCTTTCTAAAGCGAAGTGATGTGTTTGTGATGCGTTTTAAAGGGAACTAATCCTTTAAGAAGTTCCAATCAGCTAAAGATGCTACAAATCTGCCTGGAAGAGGATACGTCTATATCGTCCTAATGCACAGTGAGGAGGAGAGTTTGAGTAGCCAAAGACTCTCCAAGGATCACAGCTGGAGAACTGCAGAGATTAGTTGAGTCTAAATAAAAATTATCAAACAGCATCTACATCACCACAAATTGTTTGGAGGGTTTCAAGAAAAATCCCCTGCATTCATCCAGAAACAATCTCCAGTATATTCAGTTGTCAGACATGACTGGAACTTCAAACGGGACCGGCTTCTATGATCAGATGAAACTAAAAAAGAGCTTTTTGGCAGCAAACCCACCAGATGGGTTTGGTGCACACAGGGATAAAAAGTACCCCATGCCCATGGTTGAATATACTGCTGGATAAACTGTTGTGGGCCTATTTTTATTTATTCATGTATTTATTTATTGCTGGAGGACCTGGACATCTTGTTCAGATACATGGCATCATGGATTCCAGCAAATACCAACAGATTAAAAAAAATCAAAACCTGACGGCCTCTGCTAGAGATCTTATAATGGACTGTGGTTGGATCTTCCATCAGGACAATGATCCAAAACAAACATCAAAATCAACACAAAAATGTGCCACTGAGCACAAAATGAAGCTTCTGACATGGCCATCCCAGTTCTCTGACCTGAACACTATAGAAAATGAGTGGGGTGAACTGAAGAGAAGAAGCACCGACATGGAGCTGGGAATCTGTAGGATCTGGAGAGATTCTGTATTAATGAATGGTCTCTGATCTCTTGTCTCATCAGGCATTATAGAATAAGGCTCGGAGCTGTTATCTTGGAAAAAGGACGTTACAATAATTGGGTGCCAATAAACATGGCCAACGTGAACAAGAGAAAAACACTTATTTCATAATGAGATTTTTTCCCCCACTTTCAATTGTTTTACTTCAATGAAAGGTTAGAATTTTGTGAATTTTTTGAATGAAAGTTCAAAAAGATAAACAATGCAGATTTATTTTTATAGCGACCTTTGCTCATATTTACCAAGGGTGCCAATATTAGTGGAGGGCACTGTAAATTAGAATAATTAAAAATCAAACCATTTTCACTACTCATCTAGTGCATCAGTTTTCTAAGGTAGTACAATAAGTTCAAGAGGAAGTGCAAACTAATGCACCACAAGTTCATCTGGTGGTGTTCAAGTTCATCACAAATGTTAGCTTTTTACCTGCATGCCGCTGACAAACTAATTTGATTATTTAGCCAAATTCTTTAAGCGTGCCACAATCATTTATCTTTAAGATAATAATAGACACTATTTAAAAATGTTTCAGGGACATGTAAATTATATTTTTACTGTGCTTAACTTTATACTGTTTAGTCTATAGGACTGCACAGCTGGGCACAGCAGCTAAAAATAGCATGCAGAGGAAGTGGTTGTTGTTCCTGTTACAGAACTTAGAAGTCAGTGTGTCTAGCCCAGATGAGCCCATTCTATGAACAGGACTGTCTTCATTTCTCAGCTTCTAAATTTGTGTGCTACAGGCACTTGCTAAGATATGCCATTCAGATGCAGGGCTGTGAGTTCTGTCAGATTTCATCTCCTGAGACACTGGAAAGTCCACAGCACATAGACAGGTACTGCACACACAACATACATACGCAAACAGTTTCAAAGAAAGAGGGTGATCTTGCATAAGCCTGTCATCCATTCTTTCTCCATCTCACTAACACAGCATACTCGCACACAAATTAAGCCACTGTTTCCTCCCACATTTTTCGGTTATCTTATTTTTTGTCTTGTAGTCGTCATCTTGTGTGTAGTTAGTTACTATACAGAGTTGTTTTTTCAAATGTTTTTTCATGCAGTTTATTACTGTGTGCACGTATTTGTCTGTATGCATTTATGCTTTTTCTTTGCTGTATTTGAAGCATTTGGACTGTTTTTTTGTTTTTTTTTGTCTATGAATAATGTTATTATTTAATGTAATTTAGCCAAAAGTGAAAAGTGAAATTCATATATACAATAACTTGAATACAGCTTTGAGAATGTTTTTAATTTCTGAATTCAAATAAATTTTAATATTTGGGACATAAAGTAAAAAATATCAGGGTGATACAACTGTCCTGATATCATGATGAAAAAAAAAAAAAAGCCTGATTAAAAGAATGAAATTCTTGATAAGAAAACCTTAATTAAGTGTATAATTCTAAATTGAAATAAATGTTTATTATCAAATATTTTATGAAAATAAATATTTTTGATATTAAATAATCAGAACATTTTACCATTTTGACAAAATAATTTAATTCACATTTATTTGTACAGCACATTTCACAATACATATTTCATAGCAACTTTACAGAAAATGTGTATCTACATCACAATTAAGAGTAATCTGTTATCAGAGGTGACTGTCAAAGTAATCCTCACTTGGCATAAATGTACAGTTTTAAGACAATACAGATCATGCAGTTAGCTAACTTCATGTATTCATTTGGGCATCCTGGGGTAGAAACAGAAAAGCAAATGGAGAATAATTAGCGTTGCTACTGTTCATAACATTTCAAGCAAAAGAAATCATGTGCATTTGATCAGATATAACTGGAGTAAAAGTTTATGAGAAGCATTATGTGAATGCTTGGCTAGAGGGATTTATCTTTAATCTATATTTAAACAGAAAGAGTGTGTCTGAGCCCCGAACATGATCAAGTAGGCTATAGTTTAAGAGCCAAATGCGAAAAACGTTCTCCCTCTTTTAGTGGACTGATATCCTAGATACTACAAAAAATCCAGAGTTTGTGACCTCAAAGAGCGTGATGGATTGCAGTGTGATAAACTGTTTAATTTCACTGTTTAAATTCACTAAACTATTTAACTAGTTACTAATTGTAACTAACGGCGCACACCCCTCACACCCCTCCCTTTCGGAGAAGCTATGGTGGCCGTCTGGCCTACATGTCGTTGTTGTCTGAGAGAGCAGAGAGTAGCTTGTGTGAAGCAATGAGGATTCTTCTTACTTCTAACAAAGAACAGTCTCTGCTTCTAATAAACCAGATGACTACTACTACTATTACTACTACTTTGTGCATATTCAATGTAGTGAAGTTGCAATCTGCCTCTAAAAACACGAACGATTTAGAAGAAGAACAACATAGTGACGCGCTCTGTAGAGTGTTGACTGCTGTAGAAACATGCCGGCGAATAATGGCGACTTGACATTGAGGGGGGACCCGCTGTGTATGAGATAGAAGTGGTTCATTCTAAGGTAATAAAAACATAACAGTTCATTATGTAAGGTCTTTATGTACCACTGAAAACATATTTGTGTATATTGTGTTGCGTTTCTGGCAATAGATCCTCCCAAATTTCAAACATTGCACCTTTAATAGGTAACCAGTGTAGAGATAATAAAACTGGGGTTCTACGTATGATCATTTTCTTGGCCTGGTAAGAACTAGCGACCTCATTTTGTACTTGTAACTTGTTTATTTAGGCTGCAGGACAACAACCTAGTAGTTTCTGATGCATGAACTAACTGCATCAAAAACATATTCAACAGATATTATATATATATTAACACATATTCAGGGACTCTAAGAAGAACAATATGATTTTAGTACTAGTTGATGTTTAGACCACACAACATTTTTAGTCAATTAAAAGTAAACTCTTCTTGAAAATGGTTTTTCAAAACCATATGAAACCAACATGAACTTGGCACATATGTTTTCAACTAGATTTTTAACAGTTTTTGTTCCCTTTTCCTTATTATGGACACGTTTATTTGTCATTGAACCTTGTCTCCATGCCTTAAGGTTATTATATGTTTAAAGAGATGTAAATAGATGTAAAGACTGAACCTAATGCAAGAAAGTAAAAGTTACTAAGTGTAACTTTTTTTCTTTCTCCTGTCTGGTACTAAAAATATCTGTCGTGTGCGTCCTCCGCCCCCACATTTATGAGGGCAGGATGTGTGTCAGGTCCTGTCATCTACTGTCTCTTTGAGAGTGAGGGCCAAGTGAGCGACAGGAAGCCTGTGGTTCAGCGAGCTGCTTTCTGTGCTGATACAGCGCTCTTGACCCTGTTTCTCTTCACTCGTTCAATGCCTTTTTGTGCAGGATCAGGGGCTTAATCTTTGCACACTGGTTTTGCCGTTCTGCAGCACTAGGCTTATGCAGACCGCACATGCATATGCACCATGTTATTTGGCTAGATATGAGAAAGTTCAGTCTGTCCAAAATCAGGTTCAGGGTGTTATTTGTACTTTTAATGATTAATAAAGCAAACCAATTCAGAGGACTTTCCCTTCAGTGTGTCCACACACCCACTCTGCATGCTTCTTTCACACATTTCTTCTTTCTAAACTTTCCTCTGCCTTCCTTCTCTCTCTCTCTCTCTCTCTCTCTCTCTCTCTCTCTCTCTTTCTAGTCCCTCCCTCGTGTTAACTCAGCTTTGAGTCAGAGTTGCATTTGTCCTCAGTGACAGCCGCAGCAGTTAGAGGAAGTGTTACACAGAGCACAGCTCTCACTCTGACTTTCTGGGCAGCACAAGTTTTTATACATGTGCCATATGATGTAGCCCATTAATATTCTCACAAGGATGAAAGGTAAGTCAGTGGTCTTCTTTTTCTTAGACTTTTACATTTTATTGCCTAAACAGACAGTTGCATCTTACTGGAGGTAGTCTGTGAAATGTGATTCTGAGTTCAGCACTGAGAAACCAAGCTGTCGGAAAGTTGCATAATTATGAGCTGTGTGTTGGTCTGAAAAAGGCCCCTGTGTTCAGTTCCAGTTATTTGGTTGACAAGGTTTTATTATTCTTTTTTTTTTTTCTCATTCTGACTTTCTTTTCTTTGTTTTCCACTGCTTTTCCATTTCCTCACTCTTTTTTAGATTCTGTTGTGCCTTAAAGTGTCTCAGCAAAGTAGGTAGTGGCATTCTGTTGCTGGTCAGTTATAAACTGTGTCTGAGAGGGTGAAATGAAGGGGAAGTTTTCTTGTGTAATCAGTGGTGGGTAAAAGTGCACCTGAGACTGTTAGCCATGGTCTTGTGTGAGTGTGTGTTTGCTTTTTGGTTAACAGCCTTAACTATCAAGAGTTCACTGTTAACACAGAGTGCAAATGTTCATGCTCAAAATAACTTGATATTACATACTGTGTTGTATAAGCTCAAAAATATGCAATTAAAGTGAGAAGCATCATGAAGTGGAAAATAGAAGACTGAGTCACATTGATTTGACCATCACATTAAAGGGTTAGTTCACCCAAAAATGAAAATTCTGTCATTTATTACTTACCCTCATGCCGTTCCACACCCGTAAGACCTTCATTAATCTTCGGAACACAAATTAAGAGTTACACAAATTAACAACAAATTAATTTAGTTGAAATCCGATCGCTCCATGAGGACTGCATAGGGAGCAATGACTTTCCTCTCTCAAGATCAGTTCACGTGAGTACAGTGATTCAATATTAATATTATAAAGCAACGAGAATATTTTTGGTGTGCCAAAAAAAAAAAAAAAAAAAAAAAAGACTTATATATAGTGATAGCCCAGGGGTAAGCAAGTTCGGTCCTAGAGAGCCGCTGTCCTGCAGAGTTTAGCTCCAACCCTGAAAAAAAAACCTTCAGCTGCCTATAGCCTTAGTAATCCTGAAGAGCTTGATTAGCTTGTTCAGGTGTGTTTGATTAAGGTTGGAGCTAAACTCAGCAGGACAGCGGCTCTCTAGGACCGAACTTGCCTACCCCTGTGATAGCCGATTTCAAATCGATCCGAATCATGATTCGATATGCTGATTCATTATGCGCCAAAGCTTCCTGAAGCAGTGTTTTGAAATCGGCCATCACTAAATAAGTTGTTATTTTGTTTTTTTTGGCACACCAAAAATATTCCTGTCGCTTTATAATATTAATATTGAACCACTGTACTCACATGAACTGATTTAGATGTGTTTTTAGTAACTTTATGGATCTTGAGAGAGGAAATGTCATTGCTCCTTATGCAGGCCTCACGGAGCCATCGGATTTCAACTAAAATATCTTAATTTGTGTTCCGAAGATTAATGAAGGTGTTACGGATGTGGAACAGCATGAGGGTAAGTAATAAATGACAGAATTTTCATTTTTGGGTGAACTAACCCTTTAAGAGAGATACATCTCAAGAGAGGTGACTTGACTTGACCTAACATTTATTCATGCTCATGTAATTCCAAACCAGTATGTTTGGCATTTCTTTTGCCCGTGGAACACAAATATATATAAGCGTTCTTCAAAATATGTTCTTCTGAGTGAGAGTGAGTGAGTAAATGAGAGTAAATTAAGATTTTTGAATGCTTGAATGTTCTTTAGTAAGTTGTAAAGGTAAAGTGTTCATATTTTCTCTTGATTTTATGCAACAATGTTCTGTATAATTTGTATTTGTCTTTGTGTCAGCAGTCACAATGGTGATTATTTCCTTTTACCTCATTATGTAAGGACCAAGCTACAACATGGCATCCTGGAGAAATTCTACCAGTCTTAATATTATGGATTCAGCAGGTGAGACTTATGCCTTTTGGAGAAACTCATAGTCTGTCTGTCATAAATAAGCATAGGTGCTTTTGACAAATTACTATGTTAATATTTGATTATCCATTTTCAGATATCTTCAAAAGTTTCTCATGCTCACCAAGGCTGCATTTATTTGTTCAAAAATACAGTAAAAAGTCATATTGTGAAATATTATTACAGTTTAAATTTACTGTTTTCTTAATATATTTTAAAATGTCATTTGTTCCTGTTATGGCAAAGCTGAATTTTCAGCAAACATTAGTCTTCAGTGTCACTGAAGTCTAATATGCTAATTTGATGCTCAGTTAACATTTCTCATTGTTATTATAACAGCTGAAAACAGTTCGATCATTTTAATGCATCCTTGCTTGAATAAAAGTATTAATTTCTTTTTCTTTTTTTAAACTTTTGAACAGTAGTGTATCTCTCACACATGTTATTTGATAAACAAATTCAAATGCTATGTTGTTGCCTTCTCTTTAAAAAGCTGAATATGCTGCAATTGAATCTGAAGTCTACCGTAGCCTGCTAACCATTATGAGAGAAATGGACACTGAGCAACCAGTTGTCAACAAAGGTATGATTTAACAGCTCTCACTCAATAAAAGAACACACATTCACCTGAAAACCAAACCTGACCCAGTATTTCCAGTAGCTTAAGTGATTAAAAAAAATGATAACCACCATGGCCAGTGTTTTTGTTCACTAGGCCTATTTGTGTTTCTAAACCACTTTTTTTTTAACATGTCTCTGGGTTTAACGCACATTATCTTCAGCCAATCAAAATCTGTCAAGGTTACAGCCCTCTCAACTATTTTTTTTTTTTTTTGCACCAAATCCTGCATTAGAGATTAATGTTTTTTTTTTTTTTTTAACAGTCACTTGTAATGTTTTACACAATCATTTGAAACCACAGTTGTCTTATATATGTGTAGCTATATGCTAGTTGCTGGCCACACCAGCTATATAAAGAAAATACAACAACCTATGCTAATAATTAGCTCATGGCTATTGTGTAAGATTCCATTGAAATAAACGCGTAGATATGCCTTTCAAAGAAATGGTTTCTTTAAGGTCCAGTATCTACAATCTAATCAGTAGTGTCATCTGTTCATGTTATGTATGAATTCCATGACAACAAGTTTGTCTTGCATAGTTGCTTGATGACTTTAAACAATAAGAAGTTATTAATCGCTTAATGGAATATAATAAATGTTTTTTTACGGGTCCCAGAATATATGTCCCTGAATATCAACAACTCAGGTGCCAGAGTGACAGTGTCAATACACAAAATTAGTCACATAAATATTCTAAAATTTTGTTCATTCTGCAGGAATGCTGAGATGGACATTACATAAGAAAGTGCAGACCAGTTCTCTCAGGAGTCTGGCTCTCGTGAGGGTGGCCATCAAGGAACTAGAAAGAGTGAGTCACCAGTTTCTATGCATAATGCTTGTTAAAATGCTGAAGTACAATTCCCATTTTAGCAATTGACACAACAAGTTTAAGCATGTTCAGTGAGTATTACTTAAATGCTATTACTTAAAGAAATTGGTTACTTGAAAACACCTGCCTGAATCACTCCACATGATTATCTGTTGCTGTTGGAATAAGAATAAAGAGTTGATTCATTATAATAACAGCTAACAATTATTAGGAATTCATTTAATTATCTCATAATTAATGATGATTAGCATAATTTTAACACACAAAGGACAGCTGTAGGCTGGGAGGATTTGTACAATTTTGTAAATGATTGGATGAATAGATGGTAAACATGATTATCTGAAAATTTTTGTATGTAGGCTGAAAGAATTGACTCCAAGAAACATCTCATTCCTCTGATTAATACACTCATCTATGCTGTGATGCAGGTAAGAAAAAGGATGGCTTTTTACATTTTTTACATTTCTTTATTTTACTTTTAAACAAGTGATTGTCAACTGGATTTGCTTCAGGATCCAGATTTTAAATCTAGTTGTGATCCAACACAGTACAATTGATTATTGCACAAAAATGCCATTAAAATTAAACATTGACATTTGTTGTTATTACCATAAACGGAATCAGCTGGACAAATTTTAGTGCTTAAAGGGATAGTTCACCCAAAAATGAAATTTTGATGTTTATCTGCTTACCCCCAGGGCATCCAAGATGTAGGTGACTTTGTTTCTTCAGTAGAACATAAATGATTATTTTTAACTCCAACCGTTGATGTCTGTCAGTCTTATAATGCGAGTCAATGGTCACACAGTTTATAAGAGTCAATAAACACGCACAGACGAATCCAAATTAAACCCTGCGGCTTGTGACGGCACATTGATGTCCTAAGACACGAAACGATCGGTTTGTGCTAGAAACCGATCAGTATTTATATCATTTTTTACCTCTAAAACACCACTATGTCCAACTGCGTTCAGAAATCGCTTGGTGATGTCTGATCGCGCTCTGACAACGGCAGTGATGTCTCGCGCTTATACTTCAATGAGTGCTAGACATCACTGCCGTTGTCAGAGCGCGATCAGACATCACCAAGCGAACATCAATGTGCCGTCACAAGCCGCAGGGTTTAATTTGGATTCGTCTGTGCGTGTTTATTGACTCTTATAAACTGTGTGACCATTGACTCGCATTATAAGACTGACAGACATCAACGGTTGGAGTTAAAAATCATCATTTGTGTTCTACTGAAGAAACAAAGTCACATATATCTTGGATGGGGGTAAGCAGATAAACATCAAATTTTCATTTTTGGGTGAACACGTTTTTTACATCTACAATATATAAATATATACCTATTTAATGTGTTATCTATACCAAATAGATAACAAATATCATCATATATCATCAATCAATGGACGTATGGTTAATTCCATTTTATATTTGCATTTAGCAAACATCAGAACAGACTAACCAATTGAGAAGCACTGTTGTAGACACTGGCACATATGATATGATGTTCATTTATGATTTTTATATGAACAAAAAAATCTCAAACTCTGTGACAATAATCACCCATTTACATGTCTAAATGTGGTCAGTTCAATCAATTTCCAACTTCTGCAGAACATTTGTTTTCAAATGAAAATTTTGTCATCCTCTGTCCATTCTAATCAGAATGTCAAAGCTGCTCTTTTCCATAATTCTTTTTTAAATATAAATTTTAACCCAGGTCCCCTTGCATGCTAATAAAAAAAAACTGCATAAGCTGCTAGACTAACACCCTGTATGACACCCCTATGTTTCTTTGCAGACAGTATACATCCCTGATGACCTCTATAAAAGAGTTTATGACTTCTGCAAGAGGTTGTTGACTCTGCCTCAGCCGTACTGTACTGTGGGCCTCAGTTATGCTGGGCAAATGAAAGCAGAACGACTGGCTCCAGGTTAGTCACCTCTTTAATTCTTCAAACAAAATATGACAAACATTCTCATCTCTCTTGATTTTGTTTTTCCTCTTGGCTTGCAGCCAAAAAAAAAAAAAAAAAAAAAAAACTTATCAGTTAGTCAAGTCGTAAACAAGAAAACGTATGATTCCTGTGAGTCTAAAGTACATTCTTACTTGAGTTTTGTTTGTTTGTTTGTTTGTTTCTCCCTCATAGGGCTTTTGTATCAGAAAAGAATACTTGCAGAGCACAATCTAAAAAATGAACACTATCCTCAGCAGGAGAGGTGAGTCCCTTTCAGCAAAACAGTTGCTATGCATATTCAATGCCTTTCCTTATCTGCAACCTTTTGCATGAGGGCTCTGTCATCATCATCATCATCGTCATCATCATCATTATCATTATCTTCATCATCATTATCATGAAACTGCTAAGATATTTTTTTAACCTATAGTGACCCCAAAAAGTATTAAACACTTAAACCATACTTAAAAAAGAGTGTGTATATTATTTAATTTAACAAAAAAGTTGATTCAAAATGATTCAAATGGCAAAAACAATGGAATGTTGTTTAAATTTAGACAGTGAAGTCTGTTATAGACTTTAAAGTCAAGTTTAATGAATGGATTTCAAGTTTAATGAATGAACGAACGAATGAACGAATGGACAATAGTACCGCTATATTTATAAATTAACATTAACCTAGATGAATAAATTGTTCATTGATTGTTTATGATATCTTATCTGTTTATTAATGTTAATGAATGTAAACTTTATCCAAGTAAAGTATTATCCAAAAAGTATTTAGCTGCCTAATCTTGTTTATATTACCATTTTGTTTAACTGTAATGGCTGTTGACCTCACGTCAGCCCAGTCAGAAGTGAATCAGAATGTTTTTCTTTTTTCACTGTGTGACTAATTGTGTTTGTGAGGTTGTGATGGCTATATTCTGTGTTCAGGGTGTTTGTGTTTGCGGATCCTGCAGTGTTTTCCGAGTCTCTCAGCAATGTTTTGAAGGCTGACATTGAGGCTCAAGGAATGTTCCGGAACCCGTTGAGCATGATGCGCTGTGTAGTGCAGCACAGTATTCAGGCAATACTGGGAGAGGATTGTCACGGACCCTCTCTAAATGCTGCGCTGCAGGTTGGTAATGTTATTTGGAAAAACTGATGCATACCAGCATAGGGTTTTTTTTTGTAGTAAATCTTAGATCTTGAAAATTATTTATCTCGCTGACTTGTTTCATGTCATTCCAATCCCATATGACTTTCTTTCAAGAAGATATTTTGAAGAATGCTCCAACTGTTTTTGTACAAGGAAAGTCAGTGGTATCCAAAAGAACACTGGCCCCCCTGACATTCATTACATGGACAACAACAACAACAAAAAATCTTCTTTTGTGTTGCACAGAAGCAAGGAGTGCATAGAGGGTTGGAACGTCATGAGTGTGCATATATGATGAGAGAATTTTCATTTTTGGGAGGACTATCCATTTTTATCTTGGTCTCTCTGTTGTAGATTAGCTTGAGGTTGGCACTTTTTTTCATTGTTTGCTGAACATCTCTGATGGAACAAACAATATAATTAATCTAGGTGCAAATGAATGTTCTTTAGTAAAAACACTGACATGTTGAATGTCACAAAATATTTTTTCAGTTCATGGCTAAAAGAATTACATCCAGGCCCAGTGTCAAGGGGGCCTATGATGATCTCAAGATGATCTCATATTTTCAGCTGTAATAATATTTCACAATATTGCTGTTTTTACTGTATTTTTGATCAACTAAATGTAGCCTTGCTGAGCGTTAGCCTCATAGCATAATTTCCCAAGTCATTTTTTGGCCAAATTGTGATATCTGCCTTTGAAATATGATCTGGGCAATTATGCTATGAGGCTAACAATAAGAAACAATAAAACATTAAAAATCATACCCACCTCAAACTTTTGAACGGTAGTGTACTGTTACATATTTGATATACAGTATATCTGTATGTCTGTACATTATGGAAGCCCGTTTACGCCACAAAAAAAAAAAAGCCACAAAAAAAAAAAAAAGATTAATTGCGACTTTTTATCTCAGAATTCTGACTTTTTAACTCGCAATTGCGATTTTATATCTCACAATTGCGAGTTATAAAGTCAGAATTCTGAGATATAAAGTTGCAATTGCATGATATAAAGTCAGAATTGTGAGATATAAAGTCGCAGTTGCGTGATAAAAAGTCAGAATTCTGAGATATAAAGTCGCAGTTGCGTGATATAAAGTCAGAATTGCGAGATATAAAGTCGCAGTTGCATGATATAAAGTCAGAATTGCGAGATATAAAGTCGCAGTTGCATGATATAAAGTCAGAATTCCGAGATATAAAGTCGCAATTGCGTGATAAAAAGTCAGAATTCCGAGATATAAAGTTGCAATTGCGTGATATAAAGTCAGAATTCTGAGATATAAAGTCGCAGTTGCGTGATATAAAGTCAGAATTGCGAGATATAAAGTCGCAGTTGCGTGATATAAAGTCAGAATTCCGAGATATAAAGTCGCAATTGCGTGATAAAAAGTCAGAATTCCGAGATATAAAGTCGCAATTGCGTGATATAAAGTCCGAATTCTGAGATATAAAGTCGCAATTGCGTGATAAAAAGTCAGAATTGCGAGATATAAAGTCGCAGTTGCATGATATAAAGTCAGAAGTCCGAGATATAAAGTCGCAATTGCGTGATAAAAAGTAAGAATTGCGAGATATAAAGTCGCAATTGCGTGATAAAAAGTCAGAATTCTGAGATATAAAGTCGCAGTTGCGTGATATAAAGTCAGAATTGCGAGATATAAAGTCGCAGTTGCATGATATAAAGTCAGAAGTCCGAGATATAAAGTCGCAATTGCGTGATAAAAAGTAAGAATTGCGAGATATAAAGTCGCAATTGCGTGATAAAAAGTCAGAATTCCGAGATATAAAGTCGCAATTGCGTGATAAAAAGTCAGAATTCCGAGATATAAAGTCGCAATTGCGTGATAAAAAGTAAGAATTGCGAGTTATAAAGTCGCAATTGCGTGATAAAAAGTCAGAATTCCGAGATATAAAGTCGCAGTTGCGTGATAAAAAGTCAGAATTCCGAGATATAAAGTCGCAGTTGCGTGATATAACGTCAGAATTCTGAGATATAAAGTCGCAGTTGCGTGATATAAAGTAAGAATTGCGAGATATAAAGTCACAATTGCGTGATTAAAAAGTCAGAATTCTGAGATATAAAGTCGCGATTGCATGATAAAAAGTCAGAATTCTGAGATATAAAGTCGCAGTTACGTGATATAAAGTAAGAATCGCGAGATATAAAGTCACAATTGCGTGATTAAAAAGTCAGAATTCTGAGATATAAAGTCGCAATTGCGAGTTATAAAGTCAGAATTCTGAGATATAAAGTCGCAATTGCAAGTTATAAAGTCAGACTTTATATCTCAGAATTCTGACTTTTTATCACGCAATTGCGACTTTATATCTCAGAATTCTGACTTTATAACTCGCAATTGCAACTTTATATCTCAGAATTCAGACTTTATCATGCAACTGCAACTTTATATCTCACAATTCTGACTTTATATCATGCAACTGCGACTTTATATCTCAGAATTCTAACTTTATAACTCGCAATTGTGAGATATAAGTCAGAATTCTGAGATATAAAGTCGCAATTGCGAGTTATAAAGTCAGAATTCTGAGATAAAAAGTCGCAATTTTTTTTCTTTTCTTTTCTTTTTTTTTTTTTTTTGTGGCGGAAACGGGCTTCCATAGTACATAGAAGTAAATGTGTAAATATGCTATGATTTATTTATTATAACTCCACATGCCAGCCATCCCCACTCACACTCAGAAATGATGCTTTCCAGGTGCAATAATTTATCACAGGCTTCCGGCACTTTGGTGAACGTGATTTCCAAGTGCAACATGTTCCTGGATCAACATCTTTGTTGATCCTGGAACAACATTCTAATCAATTAATCAGATTTGGGGATAAGTTTACAGTTTATGTTAAGTTTAGGCTTACAACAAAGGTTATGTGCTTCTACATCATTGTTATTCACCTATCATTTCCTTCTGATTTTAGGGATAACTTATGGGTAGGGTTAGGTTTAGGGAATGTGATATGGTTAGGACTATATTTACAGAAAAGAATGTTGTTCCAGGACCAGCAAAATATGCTGATTCAGGAACATGTCTTACTTGGCAAAATCACGGTGACCTCTGGACTTTATATCTTTTTCCCATCTCCATTATCTAACACTGATGTTTAATATCTCTCTCTGTAAGTTACTTTTATAATATTGTATTGATATAGAAATAGAACTGAAACCTCCCCAGTCTGCCCTTTTTAATCTTTGATCCCCGGTTTCACAGACAAGGCTTAAGCTAGTCCTAGACTAAAATGCATGTTTGAGCTGTTTTAACTGAAAGCAACTAGTATACTGACATATCTTAAAATATGTCAGAGCCATTGTTTTGTCTCAAGATGCACACCAGCAATGTTTTTTTCTAAGTTATGCTTATAAAAGCTACTTAAATACCCTAATTGAACTAAGGCCTAATCCTGTCTTAGGCTAAGCCCTGTTTGTGAAACCAGGCCTAAATGTCTTGACATAATCAATAAGTATGAGTCAAGAGTGCACATACTCAGATGTTACAATTTTGTGACCACACCAAGTTGTGATTAAGAAATTAACCCTGGGACATAACATATAATTTCACCCTTACCTAGTCAAATGTTTGCAAAACTGCCCCTCTACTGAAAAGTTACTGTGAAGAGAAAGGATGAATTATTTCTAAATGAATGGGAAATTGCCTATACCTACATTTAACTTCTGTATAACAGTTGTAATACTCTATAATTTTAGTTGCTAGACTATACAATGATGGAGACAAAGGTCGAGCATTATTGCAGGTCAGCATCTCTCTATCTCTGTCCACACGTCAGATGTCTGCAGTTTGTTTTCAGAAAACTCAAAGCAACCGGACAGGACATCCCATAGGTGTCTGTCTGAATTACAGCTATATGATGTGTGTGCATCTGCATGTGTGATTTCATGCTGTGTGGCTCTCTGTCTATGTGTTGGTGTTTGTGTGTCTGATTATCCATCTGTCTGCATGTGCACATGACAGGATTTGGACCAGGACGTGGAGTCATACTTCAATGAAGTGCTTGCAACAGTAGAACAGAGCACAGATGGGAACAGAGGTGAACAGGGTCAGATCAGACAGAAACTACAAGGGTTATACTCACAGATCCTCTGTGACACCAACAAAGGTGCACTAAAAAAATATTCTATTATATTATATTCTATACTCTTTCCATATTCTTATCTATACTCTGTCTCACAAACACAAATCAACACTCTTGACAGACTCCATCTGTACCAAAATAACTTTTTTCTCTAAAAAAAGACCAGGATATTTTGTTATTTTTTCCTCCTTTTTGATATCAGATGTGTTGCCGGATCAGGAAGCAGGATTTGTTTTTGGTGTCATTGTGACGGTTTTGGGTTTCAGGTCTATTGTCCAAAGGTTCCTTGTGCGATGTTCCACTTCCCAATCCGGAGATGAGTTTCCATCTGTGGTGGGAGGAGGAGGAGATCTGTGAGTGGGATTTATTTACTAAAATATTTGGGCAGAGGCTATTTGCACTAATATACTGTGTGTAATAGTGTAATGTGTACACTTTTCTTTGCACTAAGTGGGTGCTATTTATACTTATTGCAAATGGTGGCAGATACTATTTGCACCTCAGTGTATTGTAATATATTATAAAATAGTATGTGAAAATAACAGCATATTCAATGTATATTTATTCAAAATTATAAATTACAAATTAATGCTGCCTTATCTGGACTTTTTACCCTACACCTACTCTTAAACATATTGAACCTGCTGATCAGTAAAGGTGTCCTCAAAGCTCCAAGAAGGACAGTGTAACAAAATGAGCATTGTACTACATTTTTGAGCATTGTAACAAAATGATGTGCACACAGAGCAGTGGATGTGCCGGCTTGTCCGATCAAGGCGAGGACATCACATCCAGTTTCAATTATAGGTCTATTAAATGCCCATTAAACACTGTATTCCTGCTATTAAATACCCATTAGAGCTTTATTTACACTTTTCAAATATTTTCAATTCCTCATTTTATTATTTAAAATGAACGCCTTTTTCGAGCTGGTATGCTTTGGGAAAAGAGAGAAAAATGTGAGCGGAAAAAATATGGATTCAAACTCGGATCGGTCATGTCAAAAGCGTATTTGAGTTTTCACCACTGATCCCGCTACTGATTTGGTTTCTTTTGTTATTGTGAATGCAAGTTAGTGTAAATAGCCTTTGCTACAAGATGAGCACTTTCTGTAAATAAATACTACAAAATATTTTCTCCATTAAAACAGTTATGTTATGTTGTTATGTTATGTTCATTTGTAACAAAAGATTCAAAAATTCAAGTTAAGTGATGATATCTTTATTGCATATGCTTTAATATTATTATTATAATTTATATATATATATATATATATATATATATATATATATATATATATATATATATATATTTCTTAGATGGCAGATTTTGGTATCTTAACAAATCTGAGCATAGTTTGTGACATTGTTGAACTCTCTTATGATAGTCTAGAAAGAGATATATGTGAGATTACTACACGGTAAAATGAGGTCACACGGTAAAATGAGGTCCTAGCACACATGAACTCATCCAAACCCAAGAGAATTACTGAGATGAGGCTGTTCAGTAAAATACAACACATCTTTTCATCGTGTCTGTCACAGGGAGAGAACTGGCCAAATTCATCCGTTCCGGATCCTACAGTGAAAACTCTCTCAGCCCAGATGACTTTTACATGTCAGACCTCCACACAGAGCTCAACTCAGAGATGCCACGGCACTCTGTCATGTCGACGGACAGCGGTATAGAACGTGACTTGCAGGGAATCGAGACTTGTGACATGGACTTTCCTGTAGGAAAAAGCTTAAAGTCCGAACATACCAGTGGGCGACTCTCACGACGCGGAGGAATCAAGGTGAAGCCGTCGGTCACTGACAGCATGGCTCTGATGCAAGATGCACTGGAGGAGACGGGCACAGCTGGCAGCAGTGGCACACTGCAGAGGAGAGCAGGAAACAGTGGGACCACCCTGCTCAAGGAAGAACGGGACTACACTGCTAAAATAGTGGTGATGGGAGATGATCGGGCAGTGGGAAGGCTAGCCAGAGCGTACTACTGGTTTAGGTAGGAGATGATATTTCAATCTGTGATATTTGTTATTATTTGGGTCAAAGACATATAGAGTGTCTGTGATAAAGAAAATAAAAATGTAGAGTAAATCATTCAAAAAACAACCCGCGGTGATGCCATTAAAGGTGCCCTAGAACGTTCTTTCACAAGATGTAATATAAGTCTAAGGTGTCCCCTGAATGTGTCTGTGAAGTTTCAGCTCAAAATAACCCATAGATTTTTTTTTAATTCATTTTTTTAATTGCCTATTTTGGGGCATCATTAACTATGCACAGATTCAGCACGCGGCCCCTTTAAATCTCGCGCTCCCTTCCCCCGAGCTCTCGACTATAATACAGTGCATAAACAAAGTTCACACAGCTAATATAACCCTCAAATGGATCTTTACAAGATGTTCGTCATGCATGCTGCATGCATGCGTCGGATCATGTGAGTATAGTATTTATTTGGATGTTTACATTTAATTCTGAATGAGTTTGAGGCTGTGCTCCGTGGCTAACGGGCTAATGCTACACTGTTGGAGAGATTTATAAAGAGTGAAGTTGTGTTTATGCGTTATACAGACTGCAAGTGTTTAAAAAGGAAAATAGCAACGGCTCTTGTCTCTGTGAATACAGTAAGAAACGATGGTAACTTTAACCACATTTAACAGCACATTAGCAACATGCTAACGAAACATTTAGAAAGACAATCTACAAATATCACTAAAAATATCATGTAATCATGGATCATGTCAGTTATTATTGCTCCATCTGCCATTTTTCGCTATTGTTCTTGCTTGCTTACCTAGTCTGATGATTCAGCTGTGCACATCCAGACATTAATACTGCCTGCCCTTGTCTAATGCCTTGAACAATTGCTGGCATATGCAAATATTGGGGGCGTACATATTAATGATCCCGACTGTTACGTAACAGTCGGTGTTATGTTGAGATTCGCTTGTTCTTCTGAGGTCTTTTAAACAAATGAGATTTACACAAGAAGGAGGAAACAATGGTATTTGAGACTCACTGTACATGTATGTCATTTCCATGTACTGAACTCTTGTTGTTCAACTATGCCAAGGTAAATTCAATTTTCCATTCTACGGCACCTTTAAAGTAAAAAGTAATAACATACTGTATTTTCCTTACACCTTGAATACATCATTTAAGAAAAAAGGTATTTTTTAACAAATATTGTGAATTAATAATTCATAAATGTCATTACATTTTTGTGGAGTTGCATCTCATGACATTTTACAATCTGAACTAACATTGCCAAACCAAAAAATGATGAGATAAGAGGTCCTTCTATCATAGCATTTTAGCTTCTATCAGCAGCAGTTTCTTTTTATTACTGTCTATTGAAGAAGATTCTTCCTCATTACAGAGTATTTTCAGCATGTTTCCTTTTTCTAAAACCCTCAGATCCCTAAATGTTTTCAGACCACTTGGGTTTCTGTTATTATTGAATTGTTTTGCCTTGCTTTACAGGAAACGGGAAGCCAGAAGACGGTTTCTTACTACGAAAATCAACCTACAGATGTACTACATCCCTGTTGCTCGGCATTCGTCTGCATCCTCCCCTGTGAAGGTACATAGAATTACACCCTTTCTTTCTTTAAGTTCACGTGTGGCTAGTGTACTGTGAAGAATACCTGTTAATAGTATACTAGTGTACTTTCATATAAAAAGCTTTAGAAGTACCCTCCATTAGCAGAACTAGCATGATCTTATAGAACATTTGTTTTAGGAGACGGTGACCTCTTCAAGCAGTAACTTCTGTGCTCTTGGCTCTTATCTTGGAATGGTGGATCCGTGGTACGAATGCAATGTCTGTAGTCTTGGACAGATGATTCCTGATCTTGCGAGAACGGTATGTCAAAAGATAGGCAGATATTTAGCATATTAGGCATTCTTTGGTAAAAAAAAAAAAAAAAAAAAAAAAAAATGGTTATGTATTTTTAGTTATGTCAGTCAGTATGGAATGAGGAAGTTTGAAAGTTTCTCTTTCAGGTATTTTTTCTTTTTGGTTATTTCCTTGTATAAATGCAAAGCTGGCAACTGTTCATTGTGAAGAACATGTCAACTTATTCTACTGATCATAGCCCCAGCAGTCTACTAATACCCTTAGTTGACATGTAGTTACAAATTAATGATAGTTAGTTGACATGTAGATGCAAAGTTACTGTCTAAAGTGGACTATTGAAACAAAGTGTAACTTACATTTATTGTCTTGGAAATATGGTTAAAGTGCACTTTTTAAAAGTGTGCTTGAAGGGATAGTTCACCATTCTGTCATCATTTACTCATCCTTATGTTATTCCAGACCTGTATGAGTTTCTTTCTTCTGTTGAACTAAAAAAAAAAGATATTTTGAAGAATGTTGGTAACCATACAGTTGACTTCCATAGTGTTTTTTTCCTACTATGGAAGTAAATGGCTACTGTAAACTGCCTTGTTACCAACATATCTTTTTAGTTTAAAGAAGAACAAAACTTATTTAGGTTTGGAGCAACATAAGGGTGAGTAAATGATGAGAGAATGTTCAATTTTGGGTGAACTATCCCTTTAAATGTGTAAACAGACATTGTCACGAAAGTGACTTTTTAATTCATTAATATATATTATCTGCAAGTACAGATAAAAAAAAACATATACTTTTAAGATTTGAAGTATATTACAAGTGCACATTCCATACAACTAACCACACTTCTTTTTCACAAGAGTCATTAAACATCATTCCCAGTGAATGATGTCAATGCAACTATAAATTAATTAACTTTAAATGCAAATGTTTTATTTTTACTCTTCCAGTCCAACAGTGGCAAACCACAAGAGTCTGACCTTTTCTTAGCTGACATCATCTCATACTATGTGCGCATGGGACAGCAGCCAGTGTACTTCAACATTTACTACATCAAGGTGAGAATGAATGAACTTTTGTAATTTTTTTACGTAGTCAGTTTTTTTCATCTATGATGCAATGAGAGTCAGGTGTAACAGAAGAGAAAACGTAAAGAGTAATAGATATTGTTTCATTTTGAACCACAGGTTTGCTCAGAAGGTCAAGCTATTTATATTTGAACTGATGAATGATCTATAGAACACTTTCTGAGCTATATCTTTTTTTTTCTGTTCTACTTGTGCAGATTTACTTTTACAACAATTCCAAAGAAGCTGTGGAAGAAGTTTTTGTCACAGACCTGGAAGTGGATTTTCCAGACTTCAAAATGGCCCAAGTAGCACCAAAAGGTGTGTGAGAGACTTGTATTTTTAACTATTTAAACTATATTCAGCAACAGAAATCAGGATATGTATAGTCATTGGCACACACACACACAAAAGGCCAGCAGTTTATTTGGCCAATATTTACAGCCCACATTTTTCCCTCAGACACTGGCAAACACAAGAAGATGCCTGCCGAGCTTTGTGGGGCCCTGATCTCCTTTAGCTACTTAAAAGTGAGTGTGACTTTTGCTGTCTGTTTATATGATTAGTAACACTTTACAATAAGGTTATTGCATTAAGCATTAGTTAATGTATTAACTAACATGAACTAACCATTAGCAATACATTTGTTACTGTATTTACTAATCTTCATTAACTTTAGTTAATGAAAATACAGTTGTTCATTGTTTGTTCATATTAGTTCACCGTGCATTAATTAATGTTAACAAGATTTTAATAATGTATTAGTAAATGTTGAAATTAACATTAACAACGATTAATAAATGCTGTATAAGTGCAGTTCATTGTTAGTTCATGTTAACTAATGTTGTTAACTAATGTTAACTAATGAACCTTATTGTTAAGTGTTATCATATGATTATTGAAATATTTATTTATATAGTACTTTCACGTAGTCATATCACACACGTGATTGTTGCTGATTGTCAGTTTTTCAGTGAGTCACATTTTATAGTTTCAAAAGAAACATTCTAGATTTTTTGAAAATTAAGTGACCAGCAAATCTTACTTGACCTCATTCGACCCTTCACATTCCTTTTAGGTGTCTCTAAGCAATAGGGAGGTTGAAAAAGGGTTCTCACTCAGAACCACTGGTGCCCAGATTTCAGCAATACCAGAAAACAAAACTGAAGGTAAGGTGAAATTGAATGAAAAGGTATTTCTTTTTGTTACTGAATCGAGATAAACTTAAATCTGAACAAATTTAAATCAATGACTATTTTTCTTTCCGTTTGTAGATCTCAACTGTCTCATGGTCACTTTCAAAGACACAAAGCCAAAGATTAACACGGTAAGTCTGGCCAAGCCTTAGAAACTGTACAAACTGAGAAAACTGTTTTTGTTGATGTTGTTGTTTGTTTTTAGCCATAGAATGGAAAATAAAGTTCTGGCTGTTAGCTTGGTATACTGGTATGCTGATGTTCTGCTGGTTAGACAGGCATAACCCAGTCTAGACTAACATGGAATCCATGCTGGTTTTTCTTTCTTTCTTTCTTTCTTTCTTTCTTTTTTTGTACGAGCTGTGTTATATGTCTGGGACCAGAGCACACACATTCAAGCCTCGAGGGGGCTGGATGCATTCATTGCGTTGATTTCTCACTGAGAAAGATCCGCTCCCGACTTACTCTTTTCAGTCAAGAGAGTCACGCCTCTGAAGCCAGCGTCTCTGGCTCAGCGTTTGCCGAGGCAGTGGGCAGACTGTGATCATGGGGATCTCCAATGAGAGGAACTTGACACAGAAGCCTGCTCAGGGGCTTCTTCTGTGTTGAACTAGGACTCATTGCTCGCCTCTGATTCTGACGAAATAGACGTGTTGTCAGTTGAGATGGATATATCTAAAAGATCTGCTTCCTGCTTTACCCAGCAAAGCACTGAATATGATAAGCTACTGGAACCTATGACTCATGCCACAGCCCGACTAAGCCTGAACTGGTCCGGCTCGAAACTTGGTCGCTTAGATCACAGATATCTGCAGAGTCATAAGTGTGCAGCTCTGATGAGGCTTCCTTTGCTCTCAGACCTGCACACTGTGGTGTCAGATTTGTGGAGACATCCATACCCTGCTTGTGTAGTTAGTTTTTGGAATGTCGAGGGGCTGTGTAAGCGGGGTAATGGGGGGATGTCTTGAGTGTCCCCGGGGACATCCGCAGTATGCTGAAGGCTCCCGTTTTGCCCTCTAAGGCATGTCAGGCAACATCCAGACTGGTGGGCAGAGCGTATACAGCAGCCAGTCAAACTGGTGGAGCTTTGCACACTATGGCAATACTGCAAGCCTACCAGGCAGATCTGCTGATTCCGTCTCTGAACTGTGTATAGCCACAGATCTAGTTTTTCGTGCCACCAAGCATGTGGCCCACTCCATTGGCCGGTCTATGGCAGCTATGGCGGCGACGGAGAGGCAACTGAGGCTTAATTTGTCAGGCATCAGGAAGAGTGATAAGACTCTACTCCTTGATGCCCCTGTCTTGCCCTCTGGGCTTTTTAGCACTGCCCTTGAGACGGTGGTGAACAGGTTTAGAGAGGCGAGAATGCACCCATAACGCAGCCAGAAAGTAAGCTAAGCTTACTTTACTAAGGTCCGAGGAGCTTGGCTCCCTGATAAAGTACATGAGTACAGAGTAGGTTAGTCGCTCCCCTTGTTGGATTGGTTTTGCAGGTACTCATTTTCAGAAGTAGAGCTGGGCAGATGATTGAGATAGCTGAATAACAGTCATTATACTCTCTTCTCTGTCACCTTCTGGACTGGATATTAAAGGTCCCGTTCTTCGTGATCCCATGTTTCAAACTTTAGTTAGTGTGTAATGTTGTTGTTAGAGTATAAATAAAATCTGTAAAATTTTAAAGTTCAATGCCAAGCGAGATATTTTATTTAACAGAAGTCGCCTACATCGAATGGCCAGTTTGGACTACATCCCTCTACTTCCTTCTTTAATGACGTCACTAAAACAGTTTTTTGACTAACCTCCGCCCACAGGAATACACAAGAGTTGCGTTTGTAGAGTGTGTTTGTCGCCATGTCGTCGAAACGCTGTTATTTTCATCCCGCAGTCCAATCACCTTTGTTTGGCCTTCCTAGGGACGCTGTACTTAGAGATCAATGGTTACAATTTATGTTTAACTCGGTTCCCGAAAATTATAATCCACATGTAAAACTATGTTTACAATAACACTGAGCGCGTGCATCTCCACGTTATGGTAAGAGGCGTGACCTTTCTGGGCAAGATGCGCTAAACTGCTGTTGAATCACAACACAGGAACAATCAGAACTCGTTACGTATTTCTGAAGGAGGGACTTCATAGAACAAGGAAGTCATCAGCCCGTTTTTATGACAGTGGAAACAGCGGTATACAGATAAGTAAATTATGTGAAAAATACTGTGTTTTTTTACACACGAAACATGAACACATGTTATATTGCACACTATAAACACAATCAAAGCTTCAAAAAACCACGAAAAACGGGACCTTTAAGAAAGGTTATGCTTCTTCTCATTACCCCAGCTTACGGTTGGTCTGTTAGATGTGGGTCATGGATTTGGCTATGTCGATTTATTGGTAGCTCTGCTCTAAGGGATCTAGACTCTCCTGGTGCACGTCTCGGACTAGTTTGAGATCCCATGTATATTGAGCATGGAAGCTTCAGGGCCTTTCCTAACGTTGTTATACTTGTTATTGGGAGCAATGCTGTGCAAGGTGTGTAACGCTCGCCCAGGTGAGTGGCCTTCGAGTTAGTGCATAGATGTTTGAGGCCTACGAATTAGTGCCTAGACCTAGGTTGCTAGATTGGTTCTAACCACAAGAGGGCAGGCATTAGTCAGCAAAGCATAGTTGACATTGATGTGCCTTGAAAGGGAACATTAGGATTCAGTGTTTAATCCCAGTTCCCTGAGAAGGGAACGAGATGCTGTGTCAGATTCTGATGCTATGGGGGCATCAATACCAACTACATTGCCATGCTTCGAGCATGCCTGTGTATCTTCCTTCAGACAATACGATTCTGATGAGGTGTTGCCAGGGGTCCCTCTTTTACACTGGGGTGCACCTTGCGATGTGATCACACTGTGTTTGCCAATGATTAGCATGATGATACATGTGCCTCAGACACCGGGTTCCGCCCCATAATATCAGAATCTTCACAGGGAAACGGGGTTACATGCGTAACCCTAAGACGTTTTACGTTATTGGACTGCAACCGTCAAGTGTTTTTAGCTACACTGTAATGAGTAGGAAATGCAAATTATAGTGTACCTGATTAAGTTTGGACATTTATGCTGTTATTTATTTTTTTATTATATATAAGGAGACAAAGATCAGAACATGCAATTTTAAATTGAAGACACCAGACAAATCAACTTTCACGGTGCGTTTGGACAAAGACTTTCGAAGGAAATTTATGAACGTTGAAAGGTGAGAATCAATACTTTTTCTGCTCAAACTATCCTCATTTTAATTAAGAGGCCTATCACACACAAAGTTTTGGGGTCAGTAAGATTTTTAAATATTTTTTAAAGAAGTCTCTAATGATCAACAAGGCTGCATTTATTTGATTGAAAATACAGTAAAAAGACATATTATGAAATTATATCACAAAAATTTATTACATTTTTTTTTTTTTTTATGTAATTTATTCCTGTGATGGCAAATCTGAATTTTGATGATCCTTCAGAAATCATTTGAATATGCTGACATTTCTTATTATTATCATCAGTGTTGAAATGGTTCAAACGAACAAAACTAATTTGAAATAGAAATTTGTGTAACAGCATAAAAGTTTTCACTGTCAGTTTTGATCAATTCATTGCATCCTTGCTGAATAAAAGTATTCATTAAAAAATATTCCCTATTTCTGGTCTTAAAGTGATATTGATTTGTTAAAATATTGATTTGTTTGTGTTTTCTAACACAGCATTGAGGTCTGTCCATGTCGAGACCCTGGATATTATATTCAAAAATCCTTAAAGTCAAAGTTCATGGCAGAAGATGACGGCGATGCTGGACTGAGCAAATACATGAGCAAAGGATTGCCTTTGCCTATTAACACATTTGCGGGGATAATCGACTAAATGAACAAAGATCAGGATAGAGAGCTTGCTGTCAACATAAAGGCCAGTTCTGGACTCTTGCAATATGTGTGTTGTGTTTTAAACAATGCACTGTTCAGTAGTGTCTGTATGTGATCAAATGATCAGCTAAGACACTTGACCAAGCAGGTTTTACTGCATTATATACTTTCATTTGTGAATCACAAGTTGATCAATCCAGGAAGTATTTTAATCTGTAACACAGCTAACTCACTAACACTAATCCACTCATGGTATTGAGTTTCTCAAAGACTTACAATTTACTTGAACTTGTTTTACCTTGTTCTCTGCTTTAACAATCAACCTCTTCCTTAATACGTAAAAATGAAGTGCATGTGAAAAGACTGAATTGTCCACACAAGTCTTGGCAAGACTTTCATCATGATTTTCCACCAGAAAAATAATGGTTTATTACAAATGCAGGAATAATAGTTTGTCTGCACACCGTATGCCATTTCACCAAGTGTTTCAGAGAAACTGACATTATCTTAATCGACCCTATGATTTGCACTTCTTTGATACATATTTGATAAACATATACATGTTTACATTTGGAGTGTTTCATGAGAATGACATCAAAAATATTATGTTTAAAATTAAAAAGCATAATGGATATCAGTTTTTCTTACTGTCTATGGGACTGATGTGTTGAAAGGTTGTGTTGTGCATTAAGCTGGTCATGAGTGAAAGTCTTTCTTTCTCAACAAAAAGTCATGAAAGTCCTTTCTTTCTCAACAATTGTAATGGTGCAAAATAGTATTCCTCACATGATTCTCTGTACAGTATTTGTTTTTTGTTTTTTTGTTTTCCCATTCTTATAGTTTCCATTTCTTTTGAGGAACAAATGTATAATCTCAATAATAGAACTAGCCAACCTAATTGAGCTCTATTTCCTTTATCTTATGGCATTCATTCATGCCAAAATTTTGCACAGTTGTTGATTTGACCTCTGGTTTTGTAAATATTATTTGATTTTGTAAAATGTTATGTTAAAAATAAATTTAGCATTTTCAAATTATTGGGGAAAAACTGAAAAAAAAAACTGCTATAAGCTTTGATCCAGATTTATTCACACAGCTATAAAACTTTTACGACAAAGAAAATAGAAACATACACACACATATATATATATATATATTTGTTTCTATTTTCTTTGTCGTAAAAGTATATATATATATATATATATATATATATATATATATATATATATATATATATATATATATATATATATATATATATATATATATATATATATATATATATATATATATATATATATATATATATATATACACACACACACACACACAAAGAAGAACACTTATTATAATACTGCACAAAACTTTAAAAGAATCCTGACGGCACAAATGTCGTTATTGTTGTTGTTCTTCGAATGACCACACGATGTCGCCAAGGAGTCAGGAACAGCAACGCAACAGCTGTAGGTGCGTAATGATGTCTAGTAATCCTCTGCCTCCTATTTTCCTCAGTAACGAGAACCGCTGGATCCGCTGCGTAATTTTAGCGTGCTCTCTTGTTTTTGCATATCTCAACTAAGTCAGGATTTGTTAAAATACTCGTATAAGATAAGGCTTCAGTGACTTGTAATGGATGAAAAGCGCAGAGCATCCTGTCAGTATGGATCCCTGGAATGCACGAAATGGAAAACAGATGTGGACCAAACAGGTATCCCCTCACCTGTCACTGTATCAAAATCTGTCAGAACACTTGCATTTTCTTGTCCTTTGGACTTTGTGCAGATTGAAAGCCACAGGTGGAACTTCAGCTCATGTAGAGATTGAGTTCAGGTTGAAAGAGATGTTATGCTGAGTCTCATAGTTAGTCACTAATAACTTAAATGTTCTAAATGTATCTTTGGAGATTTTGTGTAGGTTGTATGCTATTATGGTATTATTTTGCTATTTGGAATCTCAGTCACAATGACAGATGTATGAAGGGGATTCAGGATAGAAGAACTGTTGTGGAGTTGACAGTATCATGGCTTCATTGTTAAAATGTATGTGCTCTTCTAGCACAGGGCAGTGAACCTTCTGCTGTCTCCCAGAAGCTTTGTTACTGAACCTTACTAATAGAGTTCTGCTAAATAATCTTAATATGGAGATCATCAAGGTAAAACAACCGTGGTCTACTCAAGCAATTCTACAATTTCTACAAAAAACAAACAAACAAACAAACAAACAAACAAACAAACAAAAAAGACTGTAAAATGCTACAGTAAATACCTGTTAATTTGTTAACTGTGTTACCTTTACCATACACAACCATATACCTTACCATATATGTTACCATGATGAGAACTTGTAAATGTTTTGACATTGCATTATGTAAATTTACTGTAAAAATACTGTCAAATGTATGCTTTTTTGAAGTAAGAACTATGAATGTCCATATGATTTATATGTTTTTTTTTTCTATTACATATCAAACCAAGAAATTCCTTTTGCAGCACTTCTCAAGTTCTTTTTTCTACTGTACCACATCCGTTCTGCTTTCTCACTCAGAATACTTGCATTTGAATGAGTTTTCTTTATGAATGCCTAACTTGCCATAAAAAGCCTCAATGCTTCAGTAGAGTTGTTAACTTGTGCATGAAGGAGCCCCTTGCTTCTTGGCTTTTTGAACAGCTCTCTTTGCATGAATTTGTGATCTAGATGTTATAGTGTCATCTCAGTACCTTAAGATGCCTGTTGATGGTTTGGAAATAGGGAGGGTCTGAGCCAAATAAGAAAGGGGAAAAAGTAAAATTCATAAATAGCATTAATATCAGAGAGTCAGACAAGAAATGTAGTGCATGTTGTTTCGCACTTCTGGCTTTTAGAAAGTACAGGAATACCAAAAGGGCTTTTTAATCTGCAATCTGTATATTAAAAAATAAATAAATAAATAAAGGAAAAAAAAAAAAAAAAAAAAAGACTAAAGCACATTACAAAATTACTAAAACGTAAGCTAAAATTAAAATGAAAACCAAAGGTATAAAAATAAAAGCTATAATTAAAATGTTAAAGGTGCCCTAGAATTAAAAATTGAATTTATATTGGCATAGTCGAATAACAAGAGTTCAGTACATGGTCTCAAACTCCATTGTTTCCTCCTTCTTATATAAATCTCATTTGATTAAAAGACCTCCGAAGAACAGGCGAATCTCAACATAACACTGACTGTTACGTAACAGTCGGGGTGTACGCCCGTCATATGCCAGCTCATGTTCAAAGCATTAGACAAGGGCAGGATGTCTGGATCTGTGCACAGCTGAATCATCAGACTAGGTAAGCAAGCAAGAACAACAGCGAAAAATGGCAGATGGAGCGATAATAACTGACATGATCCATGATAACATGATATTTTTAGTGATATTTGTAAACTGTCTTTCTAAATGTTTTGTTAGCATGTAGCTAATGTACTGTTAAATGTGGTTAAAGTTACCATTGTTTCTTATTGTATTCACGGAGACAAGAGCCATCGTTATTTTCATTATTAAACACTTGCAGTCTGTATAATTCATAAACACAACTTCATTCTTTATAAATCTCTCCAACAGTGTAGCATTAGCCGTTAGCCACGGATCACAGCCTCAAATTCATTCAGAATCAAATGTAAACATCCAAATAAATACAATACTCACATAATCCGATGCATGCATGCAGTATGCATGACAAACACTTTGGAAAGATCCATTTTGAGGGTTATATTAGCTGTGTGAACTTTGTTTATGCACTGTTTAAGGCAAGCGCGAGCTCCGTGGGCGGGTAGCGTGATCATTTAAAGGGGCCGCAACCTGAATCGGCGCATTTCTAATTATGCCCCAAAATAGGCAGTTAAAAAAATGAATACAAAAAAATCTATGGGGTATTTTGAGCTGAAACTTCACAGACACATTCAGGGGACACCTTAGACTTATATTACATCGTGTAAAAAACGTTCGATGGCACCTTTAATAAATAACATGTATAACATAATACTAAAATAGCAACCATTCTGCTTATGGTCTCTTCTATATATATATATATATATATATATATATATATATATATATATATATATATATAGGTGCTGGTCATATAATTAGAATATCATCAAAAAGTTGATTTATTTCACTAATTCCATTCAAAAAGTGAAACTTGTATATTATATTCATTCATTACACACAGACTGATATATTTCAAATGTTTATTTCTTTTAATTTTGATTATTATAACTGACAACAAAGGAAAATCCCAAATTCAGTATCTCAGAAAATTAGAATATTACTTAAGACCAATACAAAGAAAGGATTTTTAGAAATCTTGGCCAACTGAAAAGTATGAACATGAAAAGTATGAGCATATAGAGCACTCAGTACTTAGTTGGGGCTCCTTTTGCCTGAATTACTGCAGCAATGCGGCGTGGCATGGAGTCAATCAGTCTGTGGCACTGCTCAGGTGTTATGAGAGCCCAGGTTGCTCTGATAGTGGCCTTTAGCTCTTCTGCATTGTTGGTTCTGGCATATCACATCTTCCTCTTCACAATACCCCATAGATTTTCTATGGGGTTAAGGTCAGGCTAATTTGCTGGCCAAATAAGAACATGGATACCATGGTCCTTAAACCAGGTACTGGTAGCTTTGGCACTGTGTGCAGGTGCCAAGTCCTGTTGGAAAATGAAATCTGCATCTCCATAAAGTTGGTCAGCAGCAGCAAGCATGAAGTGCTCTAAAACTTCCTGGTATATTGCTGCGTTGACCTTGGACCTCAGAAAACACAGTGGACCAACACCAGCAGATGACATGGCACCCCAAACCATCACTGACTGTGGAAACTTTACACTGGACCTCAAGCAACGTGGATTGTGTGCCTCTCCTCTCTTCCTCCAGACTCTGGGACCCTGATTTCCAAAGGAAATGCAAAATTTACTTTCATCAGAGAACATAACTTTGGACCACTCAGCAGCAGTCCAGTCCTTTTTGTCTTTAGCCCAGGCGAGACGCTTCTGACGCTGTCTGTTGTTCAAGAGTGGCTTGACACAAGGAATGCGACAGCTGAAACCCATGTCTTGCATATGTCTGTGCGTAGTGGTTCTTGAAGTACTGACTCCAGCTGCAGTCCACTCTTTGTGAATCTACTCCACATTTTTGAATGGGTTTTGTTTTACAATCCTCTCCAGGGTGTGGTTATACCTATTGCTTATACACTTTTTTCTACCACATCTTTTCCTTCCCTTCGCCTCTCTATTAATGTGCTTGGACACAGAGCTCTGTGAACAGCCAGCCTCTTTTGCAATGACCTTTTGTGTCTTGCCTTCCTTGTGCAAGGTGTCAATGGTCGTCTTTTGGACAACTGTCAAGTCAGCAGTCTTCCCCATGATTGTGTAGCCTACAGAACTAGACTGAGAGACCATTTAAAGGCCTTTGCAGGTGTTTTGAGTTAATTAGCTGATTAGAGTGTGGCACCAGGTGTCTTCAATATTGCACCTTTTCACAATATCCTAATTTTCTGAGATACTGCATTTGGGATTTTCCTTAGTTGTCAGTTATAATCATCAAAATGAAAAGAAATAAACATTTGAAATATATCAGTCTGTGTGTAATGAATTGATATAATATACAAGTTGTACTTTTTGAATGGAATTAGTGAAATAAATCAACTTTTTGATGATATTCTAATTAAATGACCAGCACCTGTATATATAATGATAATCACATTTATTTAATCAAGATCAATATTTAAATTTAGGTTAAAATGTATATGACTGTGAAAGGGAAAATATGTATTTTAGATGCTGTGACTGGTCACAATTTAAATTTTGTTTTTTTGTTTTTTTTTGCGAAAATTAAAAAAAACCCACTTCTATACAAGTACATTTTATAATTGTTTTAGATTGGTATATCGTTTTGTTGTTTGTCAGTATTCCAGACCACTCTATAACAGACCACTGTATATTGGCCAGGGCTGCGTTTCTCAAAAGCATTGTATGCTAAGTTGATTGTAGAGCCCATTGGCACCAATGGTTCTACAATCTACTTAGGCTTACGATGCTTTTGAGAAATGCAGCTCTGGCCAATATACTGTGGTCTGTTACTAATAAACAAACGAAGACACTTTATATTGTTTGGACAAATATAAATGGAATCACCTCTTTTTTTCAGAATATTTCCTCATCTCACAGTAAAACTCCTTGTGGGCTTGTAGTGCCATCCCAAAGATGCCCAAAATCACTTCCACGGGCCTTTACCTTGACTGTTTCCTGCTGGTGGAATGACCTGCCTAACTCAACCCGAGCTGCTGAGACTTAAGCCATTTTCATAAAATGGCTAAAGAGGCATCTTTTTTGTCAACACTTGACCCATTAATACTAACACTTAATATTCTATTCTGTAAATCTAAAAAAAAAAAAAAACTACTACATGTACTGTGCTAGCTAGACTAACAAGGACTAGTCACAACATTTAGTTACATATTGTTGCCCTATTGTTGGTTTGATTACTTCTTTTGATCTCATTTGTAAGTCTCTTTGGATAAAAGCATCTGGAAAAATGATTAAACGTAAAAGTAAATGTAAAACTGACAGAACGTATTAGCTTCAGCCTTGCATAACGATTACCATGCCACTCATGAGAAAGCATGCCACTGGAGACATCAGCAGTGACATTACCAATTGTAGGATCAGGCGAAGAGTTATGCTAGGCCTCCTAAACCCTTGTAAGTAATAATTTGTTGTCTGACAGCCGAGGCGGGTAACCTGGACATGCTGCAATTTTCTGCTGCTGCTAAAGCTTTGATTTATTTGTGCAGGAGGGATACGGATGAATTCGTGAAGAGGTTTTAGAGGTTAAGAACCTCTTAAAGAAAAGGAAGAAGGTAGTAACAATAGACCCGAAGGAAATGTAGATGTTTACTTGCACTTCTTTTACTTGTGCTATTTAAAGAGGCTCAGTGGTTGTTTAGTGATTGGTGTATCTTCACTTTTCAGAAATTGTCCACAAGCACTGCTAATCTTGAGAGAGAAGACGTTGCATTAAATCTGATATTTTCTACAGAACGCAATTTGAGCTGTATTCATCTCCTTGTGGTCGTGATCAGTGTGGTTTCAGTCCAGATCTTCTCGTTTCTCTGTTTACAGAGGCAGATGTGGTCTCAATGGCGGACTCTACTATCACAGTGGGGGACATTGAGGGGGAACTCTGTAAAATTGAACGGATCAGAGACATTTTGGTCAGGAGGGAATCTGAGCTCAGATATATGTGAGTAAACTGATCTTCACATGTAAATATCTATAATATATACTGTGGGGCCCAAATGTCTGTAACCACTAATGAAAATGCTTCTTCTTTTTTATTACACATTATGTCATCAGGGCCAACAGTGAAACATTTAATTTAAAAATTTAGGCATACATTTCAGGATTTTCTCTTTTTGCTTTATTGACAGCAGCATTTGAATTGACATGAACTCTAAATAATCTAAGGCCCCTCATACAAGCTATAAAGTTGGTATGTTCTGCTGTAATTATGACAAAGCCTATTGAGTTTTCGTTGAACGGCGTGTCCGTGGCGGCCTGATGTTTTACCATGAAACAGGAAGCTGTTGTAAGTCAGACATAAAATGTCCGACCTGTCCCAAACTTCACATGTTTGATATTCCTAGCCTCAAGACATCTACAAGCAAATATTCAGTTAGTCATACTGCCACCTGTTAACAGCAGGAAATGGCATTCTTTACACTGTAATTCACTCCCTGAAACACATTTAAATATGCCATGAAGTACCAAACATGCTAGAAACACATTTAACCATGCAACACTTGGCTAAGGGCTAATGTATGCGATTAACGCCACAAAACTGGAAGTTGTTGTGACTCAGGCATACAGTGTCTGCCCCAAACAATGTCTGCCCCAAACTTCACATTTGAGAACAGTCCTGCCACATCTACATGACAATATTCAGTTATAGTAATAGCGCCACCCACTGGAAACAGGAAGTGATGTGTTTAACACTGTGATGCACTACTAGCAACATATTAAAATATGCAATTGAGTGCTAAATATGCTAGAAACACTGAGTGTTAAAGCATGCTTTTATCGTCATGAAACTGGAAGTTGTTGTAGATTAAGCATACAATGTCCAATCTGCCTCAAACAGGGCATGTGTTTGATAAGTGCCCTGGCCTGAAGACATCTACAGTACATGGCAAAATTTAGTTGTAGTCAATCGCCACCAGCTGGTAGCAGGAAGTGTGGCAAATACAAATGACTGACGTAGTCCTTCTATATTTATATACTTAAATGCATATTGCCCACCGTGCTCTGTTTTCCTAAAGCCCTGGGTGGCGGTGACATGGGTGCGAGGGCCCTTTCATCGCTGCTTGCAGCTTTTTAATTTTTTTATTTAAAGAAACTGGGAGTGTCAATATTTGAATCAATTCAATCAATCAAATAAATAACCCACAGTTTGTTTTGTGTTCTTTATTAAAACAATTGGTGCTGAGAGGAAAAATTATTTTAAAAAATATTCAATTTACACCTTGATTATACACCTTAATTATAGTTCCCTTTCAGTCAGTCACTACTATGTCACGTCAGTTGTGACTGACAAATTGGGATCACGCCAGCGAGACCAATCCTCTTCGAGTGTAACTAAATGAGCCAATGCACAATGGAAGAGGGCTACTTTGGCTAATCCCATGGGTGATCTGAGGATCACAGCGTTGGCCAACCCAACAAATGAAAGACCTCCTTGGGCCCAGCACTCCTCTGTTCCACCGCCGCCAGTGGAGCTTCTGTTGGGGTGCACCGGTCCTTTCCGAGGGGCGCCAACCATCTCCTTCGGGGCTCTGCCGGCGGATAGTATGTCGATCACTGCATCGGGGGGTGAATTGGCTGCGATGCTTCCCCAGGCCGCCGCGGGTGTCGGGCTCAAGTGGAACCCTCCACCGTGTCCCGAACCCTCAAGGTTGGACAACTGGTTTCTTGAGGGGGCCGTGCTGGTTCTCAGCATGCTGCCCCAATGCCTTTCTTCCTGGAAGTGCATGAGGAGGTGACAAGATCATGGACAGCACCTTTAACTGCCAGAAGCAGGTCTGGTCCCCCCTCCTCCCTCACTACCCTCGATGGCGGGGCAACAAAGGGATAAGGTGCGATGCAACTGTGTCCTAAGACCACTAACACTTGGTGCTGTAACCCTACGCTCCCCTCCCGGGCCTGTAGGTTCTCGTCCTCGCTTGTGGACAAGGCCTACAGAGCCTGTGGAGAAGCTGCTTCCACTTCTCTTGCCATGGTGCCCTAAGGGCGACGAAAGTCACTGCGTGCTCCCTGGGTCGGGCGATGTCCACGTTAGTGGTCCAGGAGCGCCACCTCTGTCTGACCCTAGCTGATATGTGGGAGGCTGACAAAAATCGTTTTTTAAACTCCCCGATCTCCCAGGGCGGCCTTTTTTGCGACGGCCTCGAAAACTTCGCCCAACAGTTCTCAGAGGCCCAGAAGCAGACAGAGGCTATTAAGCACATCCTGCCGCAGCGACCAGCTGCTGCCTCCACCCGGTCACCGGCTGCGGATTCTCTGTCCGCTCATCGCTAAGGGCGCCCTCCAGTGGCTGCCTCCACCCCTGCTCAGCCTAAGCAGCAGCCTCTACCTAGCAGTTTCCAATATCTCTGGGACTCGAGACTTCGGGAATGACAGTGCGCGATGCCACAGAGCCTCGCTGCTCTCGTTCCACTCTTCTCAGCAGTCCGAAGATGACATGTTATGCCTCAGCGCTCTCGCTCCCCGTTGAAGAAGTAGGTGAGGAAGACAGTGTGCGATGCCACAAAGCCTCGCCACTCTCGTCCCCTCCTTCACACGCCAGTGGACAGCAGGGTATGGCTCGAGAACGCGGTGGTTTAAGGCCAATCTTGGACCTGCGAGTCTTGAACAGGGCCCTTTACAAGCTGCCATTCAAGAAGTTGACGCAGAAGCGCATTTTCAAATGCATCCGTCCCCAGGATTGGTTTGCAGTGATCAAAACTGAAGGACGTGTACTTTCAGTGTACTCGATTCTACCTCGACACAGGCCGTTTCTGCACTTTGCTTTCGAGGGTCAGGCATATCAGTACAAAGTCCTGCCCTTTGGGCTGGCCCTGTCGCCCTGCGTCTTCACGAAGGTCGTGGAGGTAGCTATCGTTCCAATGAAAGAAGGTGGCATTAGGATTCTAAACTACCTTGACGACTGGCTCATTTTAGCCCACTCACAAAAACAGTTGTGTGAGCACAGGGGCATGGTGCTCAGGCACCTCAGCCAGTTGGGTCTTCAGGTCAACTGGGATAAGAGCAAACTCTCCCCTGTGCAGAGAAACCCTTATCTCGGTATGAAGTTGGATTTGGGCAACCAGACAGCACACCTCACAAAGGAGCATGTCCAGTCGGTGTTGAACTGCCTAAATTTTATTAAATCTAATTAAATTATTTATCTAAATTTTTTTTATATGGACAGCACTGCGACCATTGCGTACATCAACCGTCAGGGTGGTCTATGCTCCTGTTGCATATCACAACTCGCCCGCCATCTCCTCCTATGGAGTCAGAAGCATCTGAGGCCGCTTCGTGCCATTCACATTCCTGGCATGCTCAATCGTGCAGCCAACAAGCTCTCATGACAGCCTGCACTTTCGGGAGAGTGGAGACTCCATCCCCAGGTGGTCCAGCTGGTATGGGACCTCTTCTGAGCCACACAGGTAGACCTGTTTGCCTCTCTGGACTTGACCCATTGCCTATTGTTCTAATCTCTGACCAATGGAACCCTTGGCACAGATGCACTATCACACAGCTGGCCCCGGGACCTGCGCAAGTATGCATTTCCCCCAGTGAGCCTTCTGACACAGACACTGTGCAAAGTCAGGGAGGATGAGAAGCAGGTCCTGTTAGTTGCGCCGTACTGGCCCAACCGGACCTGGTTCCCAGGACTGATGCTCCAAGCACCTCCCTGGCCCATTCCTCTGAGGAAGGACCTGCTTTCTCAGAGACGGGGCACCCTATGGCATCCACGTCCAGACCTCTGAAAACTCCATGTCTGGTCCCTGGATGGGATGCGGAGGTTCTAGGTGACCTACCCCAGTCAGTGGTAGACACCATCACTTCCGCTAGAGCCCCCTCTACAAGGCGCCTCTATGCGTTGAAGTGGAACCTGTTAGTCGAACAGTGTTCTTCCCGCTGGGAAGACCCCCAAAGATGCCTAATGTCACTAGCATAGCAGAAATACATAATCATGTTTTGCTTGGTCTGCTCAAAGTCGCGCTGGATTTTCTCCTTAGGGTAAGGTTGAGAGAGAGGTCCATCTATCAGTGTTTATATAGGCTATGTACACGGTTTTTAAAAAATCGTGGGTGCTGGTGTTTCGCGTGCGTTCAACATATCAGCATACACGTACGTCACTGGTAGCTCCTTTTTTTTTTTTTTTTTACACATCTCTTAAGCATGCAGAATAATGTAAGTGGATATTTTTCCATGTACTCGCGCCTTTGAATGATTACGAAATCGTGGCATTCGTAATCGTAATCGCAATTAGAAATTCGAATAATTGTGCAGCCCTACTACCACCCCTGTTTAGGGACCAGGTAGTGAGTCTGCAAGCGCTGCCCCCAGAGGAGGCAAACCCAGCCCTAGTTTTTTTTTCTTTCCCGTCCGTGCTCTGCGGTGCTATGTGGACAGAAGGCAAAGCTTCAGGACCTCAAAGCAGCTCTTCGTCTGTTACGAAGCAGAGGTTATAGTGGATGCTATTGTCTTGGCATACCAATCCCAAGACACGCCTTGCCCATTCGGGTAGCGAGCACACTCAACTAGGAATGTTGCTTCCTCTTGGGCGCTGGCTCAAGGTGCCTCGCTGACAGATATCTGTAGAGCTGCGGGCTGGGCAACACCTAACATGTTCACTAGATTTTATAGCCTTTGTGTAGAGCCAGTTCCCTCCCGTATATACTTGCCTCCAGCTGCTAGTAGCACGGGGAAATCGCTAAAGTGTTGGCTTTCTGCGCCATTCTCGCCATCTGGCCAGATACGTTCGCTCATTGCTCTAGTTGGTTACCCAGTATGGCTAATCCAGTGAGCTCCTCCGTAATCCTCCAGCAGTCAGACGTGGCGGAGGCCTAACTCTCGTATGCTGTAGGTACTTCTACTAGGCTGGGTGCCCATATGCATTGGTCCCTGCGGTGACCCCATGTGTTTTTCCACAGTATGGCTACTCTGCTGTCTAGCCAGTGTCTTTCCCTCGAAAGAGTACACTCTGTCATCTCTGGCGGTGTGCTCTTCACCCCACGGGCTGGAACCACCCCAGGGACATGCCATATGTTACACTACCCTAGACTGGCTCGTACATATGTATTTTCCACATGTTACCTCCCTTCGGGCAGGATGTGGCTCTGCAATGTTCCCTTTCTCCGAGGGGGCAAGCTTTCCCAGCATTATCAAAATTCACTGAGTGGGTCATGCGGAATGACAGTAATGACTCGTCCAGCATGACACTGACCTATAGGTAAGTGGGGGTTAAGGAAGCTTATGCAGGACACTGGAAGTGGCCAGCAGCATGGCACTTTGTTGGGGATCCCAACAAAGCACCATGTAGTAGTGACCGACTGAAAGGGAATGTCTCAGTTACGTATGGTAGCCCTCGTTCCCTGAAGGATAGAGACATCACGTCCCATTGCCATACCTGCTGTTCCTTTGCTGTGACCAGGTCACCGACTCGGCTCCTCAGCGAAAAGCAATCTGATGCGTGCACCTGCTTCCATATTTATACCAACGCTGGGCGGGCAAAGTTTGCATGCCAGCATGCATTTGCTCGTTTAGTCTCCCTGGCATGATCCTAATTCGTTGGTCACGTCTAAATGCTAATGTATGCAATAAATGCCACAAAACATGAAGTTCTAGTAACGCAGGCATACAATGTCTGATCTGCTCCAAACTTCATATGTTTGATAATAGTCCTGGCCTTAAGACATCTACATGGCAATATTCAGTTAAAAAAGTGCCAACTGTTGGCAGCTGGAAGTGTGGCACTTTGAAATGACTTGGCCATAATTCTCCTATATTCACAAACAAAAACAATTCACATAGCAAAAACAATTCAACAGCGAAAAATGCAATCATATTGTGCTTCCAGCATGGTATTAATGTGGTTTAAGTCTTTATTAACATCTACACCTACCCCAACCCTAAACCTACCCATACAATAATGCAAGTACATTTGTGGTAGCACAATCTGATATAGCATTATTCGTTAGAAAGTACAAATCGACAGTGAAAAATGTGCTTTATTAATGTCTACACCTACCCCAATCCTAAACCTACCTTGCAACAATGCAAATACAGTAATTTTGTGTTATTTATCTTGACAAAAATGATGTAATATTGATGTGTGCACGTGCAGTAAGCCTGGGTAGGACAATCTGACGGGTAGTAATGTAATAGATTAAGTAGCAATGCGAGTTCAAAATGTAGCCATGTTGTTATTGTTTTTAGATTAACAGATTATTATAATTGATATTAAAATTATATAATATTAAAGGTTTACTTTAATATTACTTTGATCTTCTTCAGAACACAAATTAAGATATTTTTGATGAAATCCCAGAGGTATATGATTCGTCCATAGACAGCAATTTAACCAACACTTTCAAGTTTCAGAAAGGTACTAAAGACGTTGTTAAAAAGTCGACGTGACTGCAGTGGTTCAACCTTAATTTTACGAAGCGACGAGAATACTTTTTGTGCACAAAAACAAAACAAAAACAACTTTATTCAACAATCTCTTCTCTTCCGTCATTATCCTTACATACTAGCCACAGTAAGCTCAGTGAAGGCTTCTGTGTTTACGTCCGAATGCCAGCTCAGTATTGGCCAAAGCTGATCACGTGAGCAGCATGATGTATGCGTGTGATGCTGATGCAGGAGCCGGCCAATAATGAGTCGGCATGCAGACGTAGAACCTGGGAGCGGTGGATGTAAACAATGTATGAGAATCACACAGAAGAGGTTTTGTTTTGGTTTTGCGCACAAAAAGTATTCTTGTTGCTTCATAAAATTAAGGCTAAACCACTGCAGTCACGTTGACTATTTTAACGATTTCTTTAGTACCTTTCTGGACCTTGAAAGTGTTGATTTTATTGCTGGCTATGGATGAGTCATATACCTCTCGGATTTCATCAAAAATATATTAAGTTGTGTTCCGAAGATGAAAGGTCTTACGGTTGTAGAACGACATGAGGGTGAGTAATTAATGGCAGAATTTTCATTTTTGGGTGAACTAACCCTTTAATATAATATTAATAATCTTTTGCAAGCAAGATTTTCATATTCCAGATTTTTAAACACAATGACTACATGGACAATAAACTACTATATGAATGCAATAACCAGTTTTGTCAATTATAAATTATAGTTAACAGCCAAACTTACAAGCCTTGAGTGGTTTATAAAGTTGATCTGAGATCACATCTGCATTCATCCATCCTTCCTGTTCCCATTAACAAGAGCTACAATCAGCCAGCTGCCCCTCATTAAAATGTTAATGCTTTGCTTTTGATGCTGCCAGAGTGTCTAAATCATGGATATCTGTTTCCCATCACAATCGTTTGGGAAAGAGCTTTGCCTATTGCAAAATCAGTGGGGCATTTCTTCCCGAGTGTTTGATTGGTGCTCAGCCTCCACTGTCTGTCTCAACTGAACCAGAGAGATATAGAGAGAAATTCAGTGGTACATCTTCACCATTAGCCTGCATATTTTCTTTAAAATGGGACTGAAATGCTGATTTATAGCAAACAGTGATATTGGCATGACTGTTGACATGAGCAAACAGGTTTACGGACTGAATGCATTCTAAATAATGCTATCTGACCATTTGAATTATGATGAGGTCATGTGACAACAGTGTAGAAAACAACTGTTTAAATGTTAATAGTAGAATAATGCCTACTGTTTTACTTAGTAGGCAGTATAGTGTTTGTAACGGTTGTTTGGTTTTGACATTCTGCTCAGTTTCCTTTAGTTCCTGTTTCCCCGCTCTACTTAGGGTACATTTACACGACAACAATGTACTAAAAATGGAAACGTTTTTCCTTTGTATTTTTGTACAAACAACACAACTGTCGAAATGATCCCCGTTCACACGGATCTGCGAAAACAACTAAAAACACTGTATTATGCATGCCATACCAGTAGTTGGCAATGTCACTTTGTTTCCATTTCTCTCAACCCGAACAATTGGAACACAATTTCTGTCGAGGGAGACCCACAGAAAACCCGCTGTGAGAAATTCGTGAGAAAATTACTATTTTAACCAAGGCTCCGGGACATGTGAGGAGTCGCCTGTATAGCGAAATTAACTCAAAAGGGAAATATAAATAATTATTCATAACTCCTTATGATTATGAATTATGATTAATTATGAATATGTAAATCAGTTAATCTGATTAACTGGATGTAGCTACATTAAGATTAATGTTAAAATCAAGTAACCTGTTCATCCAGAGGACACTCAGTGTTGATTGTTTATTAATTCTAAGAAATGTTCATTTCCAGGTTATGGAAAAACATTGTTCTTATTGTACAGTACTACTCAGAGCATGTAGTCAGGATCTAAATCACTTAAGATGCAATTTATTAGCAGACAGAGTCAGAACCAAACATGTATTGTGCACAATTTCTTTATTAACTAACTCACAAACACATAGCTAAACTAACACATAACATACACAAAAGAGTTTTTGAAGAAGAACTATTAAAGATTCTTGTAATACTTATGTGTTGTGCAGGTATGGACATACCGCATACACAAGCATTTAAATCTTCCCGATACGAACCCATAGACACTAAACATGGCATAATTGAGGTTACCTTGAATGTCATAAAACTTCAAAATCATAAAACGTAAATACAGTGAGTTCAATACAAAAACAGCAATAATGGATACCATTTCCTGGGGATATGCATGTTAATTTATATGTCTATAAATTAATGCAGGGATGTCTGTGTTCTGTGTGGAGAATGCAGGGAAGATGCATTTCCTTGTGTCACTGCTTCTCTACGTGCAACATACCCAAATTCTTCAGGGCAATAAAACTAAGGCTGGTTTTCTTTGGGGATGGGGACAGACCCCAGAGTGAGCTTTAAACAATTATTGGTTAACTATAACAAATAATTGTGTCTGATTTGTCTCAGTCATTACACCTGTCAATTGTGTCAAACCTGCGTTACCCTCGGTTTCCGTTTTTATTTTGTAGAAACCATGGAAACACCAAAGACACTTTAATGTTTACATGTTTTAATAGACAAGGGAACAACTGTTTTGATATATTTATAGACAGAAAACTAATTATTGTTATATAGCTCAACACGTTTAGTCTTATTGTTTAAGTCTTATCTAATTTTCTTGATTTTTTGCAAGTGCCATGCTTTACCATGCCTCAGAGAAAAACACTATTTTGTTAAGTAGCTAACATAGCATAATCAGATGCAGCTTTATTTTTAGTAACAGTAATACAGCATTTTCTCCATCATACAATACATTTTAAAATTAATTGCATGCTATTTATCAACACAAGCCATCCAGCATTCTAAAATCGATCTAGCTTACTGCAGTGTGCAACAAGTGTCTCATAACAGCCACCGAGCGAACGCACAGGGTAACATTTTCAACACACTCAAATGTATCTAATATGATAAACAGCGGCGTGTTACCTCATACTCATGACCAGAAAAGTGGAAGCAGCACAGGCGACTGTGGCATAATAAAAGTTCCACTGCTCGCGGCGTGTGTTGCACAATCGCTCCAGTGGCCTCGTTCAGCTCCAACAACACTTGGTCCTGCTCTGCTTCATACTACAGTAATGTTAATAATCGCATCCATGAACATGATTTCTTCCCGAGTCCTATCCCAATTGTTTTCCACTGGCTGTGAGGTGAAGACCACATGTCCCAAGATTCCGCACTCAAACTTGGTGTCATCAAGCTACGCTTTTGTTTTGAATAGGTCTCTAGCAACCTCTAGCAGAAAGAAAATCTTATATATTGCACCTTTAAATGCTTCTCATGCTTTAGCACAATATGAACTTATCAATGTTTGTGTGTGTTTTTGTTTCACAGGATGGATGACATCCAGTTATGTAAAGAAATTACAAGACTGAAGAAAGAGCTTCAAAAGCTTCTGTCTATCCCAGGTGAGATCTGGGAATGCCTCTGGTATATACTGTATTACATAAAAAAATTACACATAAGGTGCACATTTACAGTACTGATATAAAAGTCCCATTCACTGTGTACTGAAGTTACTGTTAAAATTAGAGACCTCTCTCTATTGAATTGTTTTACAATTTTCTAAAAGTAGCACAACAAGAAAACATGCACTCCTAATTAAGCCACTAAATTCCAACCTCGTTTTGCATACATTTTGTTTTTTCTTTTAGAGAAAGAAGTGCCCCAGCCTTAGTAAACATGACAATGAAAGCTGTTGCTTGGTAAAAAATAAATTAATTAATTAATTAAATCCATTTTCAGATAATGACAAGTCTAATGAAGATAAACAGAAGGAGGAAGAGCTTCTGAAACAGATTCATAAATTAGTGGAGACCAGAGACTTCCTGGTAGATGACGTGGAGTTTGAGCGCCTCAGGTGAGCCAATTTCAGCATGCTGGAAAATGATGGAAGCTGACACACAATTCATTTGCACCCTTTATTAAATCTCTGACTGAGCTCAATCCCGAGGCTGACAGGATTCTGTCTAAGGCCTGAGGGAAAAAAAAAACATTACTCACACTCTAAATACAGAAGTAATAGGATTTTATTTGTAATAAAGCCATGCTGCTGTGATTTCAGAAATAGAATTCTCGAAAATTCTGCTCAGTGCTTGGTGCCTGCAAATTTTGTGATTGACTCTGGATTTTAAATCCAGTGTTTATATGTTTATGTTTTGCCTTGTCTATAATAATGGCATTATATAGACATAACTTAAAGGCAGCTGACCCCAAAAATGCTTCAAAGATTTATTGTTTTCTTTTCATGTATTCTTTCAGTTTTAATACATTCTTATTATCAGTGTTAGAGAACAATTACTATATTGCAGCTCCATTTTAAGAAATATCAGCTGAGGAAAGATTGAACAGCATTGGATGTATTTTTAGTCCAGCTGATGTTAAAGACGCAGTGAACATCCTGTTGCTGACACTGTGTAGGTCAATTACCATCCATTTCTGAAAGGCTTGAATAGAAGTCATGGAACATGTTTACTTTCCACTGAGCAGAAGTCTTTTTTTTTAAACCAGCAGAATACTATGAATAAGCAAAATGCAAATATGAATTAATTAATGTTATATTTTTAGAATACATTTCCCAGCAATAATATCAAACCTTGAACTAACTGAAGGACATGAAGACCATGCATAAACAGCAAATGAAAGTCAGTCCTCCAATAATGCTTTGCACCGTAATCATCATTGTTACCTCTACTATACAGGGAACGGGAGGAGGACAAAGAGATGGCTGAGTTTCTAAAGTCCAAATTACCAAAAGGCTCTCAATCCAAGAGTAAGTCTTTTTTTTTATGGTTGGTTGAACAAAGTAATATTTATGATTTTAATGTTTGTGCATAATATATGCTGACAACAACTTATTACTCAGTAAGCTATCAAGGTTTAATACACATACCGGTGGGACTTTCTAATAATTTATCGTTGGCCATGTTTTAAATATTTCAAATGGCTTAGCCCCTTACACAATAGCATTTAGATAACTAAACATCTCAGGCACAATACAAATAAAATAAGTATAAAAATATTAAAAACAAAAATATGAAATATTATCGTCAAATACATAAATGTCACAGACACGTCAGGTTCCACCATCCACCAACCACAGCGCACTCAATCACCCGAGTACTGATCACCGTCACCTGCACCTCATCATCACTGCAATCACCAGCACCATATAAGACCCACACTCACACACAGTCTTTGTCCGGTCTCGTTTGCACTACAACGTCTGTATGCTTACCTTAAGGACTCCAAACGCCATACTTACCTGTTCCAGTCGTCTCCTCCATCTCCTTCATCTCCTGTTCTCCTCGTGTGCCTACCTGCCTGTGTGTGTGAGTGTCTCCGCCATCATCCTCCAACGCCGATCTCCATCCGCATCTGAAACACACCATAAGGACAGTATCACATTCTCTTCACCATTCAAGAACTGCTTTATCACTCCTCCATAACCATTTGCTCTGCTGTTTCAACAATAAACCTACCTGTGTTGCTTTTACGTCTGCCTCCATGTCTCTGTTGTAACAGAAGACCGGACCATAACAACAGTCAACAGCATGAGCACCAACGACCCTTTTCAAGAGCTCGTGGACGCATTGCACCGAGCACTCACCCCACAACCATCCTCACCGTCTTCCACCAACGCTGCAGCTTCACCGCTCCTTCTCCAGCGTTCACCGCCAGTCCCATGGCCAAACCGGCGCCCTACTCAGGATCGGCGGAGGAATGCAGCGGATTTCTTCTCCAATGCGAACTGGTCCTGGAGATGCAGCCGCACCTCTACCCCACGACACGGCTAAAATCGCGTTCATCATCTCACAACTGCAAGGTAAGGGCTGATTCTCTGTGGACTCAGAAAGGCTCTGTGGTGAAATCATATCCGGCGTTCGTCTCTCACTTCCGTGAGGTCTTCGGAAAGCCTCTATCGGATTCATCGACTGGTGAGAAACTTTATAATCTAAAACAAGGAAATAACTCTGGTAACGAATATGCCTTGCAGTTCAGAACGCTAGCCGCCACCAGCGGATGGAATGAACAAGCCCTCATCACCACCTTTCGCTAAGGACTGGAGCCTAATGTGCGGCTGCATCTCGCTGCATACGAGGACTCCATAGGACTCGAACGCTTCATCCAACTCGCCATCCGCGTGGGTTCTTGTATGCAGTCGTGTCTCCTCGAGCACCAGGGCCAGTCACTCTCGAACATCCTCCTCCGTCGGTCCGAACCCGTCAGCTCTCCAGAACCAGCCAGCGAACCCATACGAATTGATCATTCACGTCTCACTACAACGGAAAGACAGAGAAGGCTGACCCTGAATTTATGCTTGTATTGTGGATCTCCGGGGCATGTCATCTCCACATGCCCAACCCGTCCTCCTCGGCCCGTGGTGAGTGCGATAATTCCCTCCAATTAAAAAAATGAAACCACTCACTACTATTGTAAACCTTACTGCTGCAAATGCCTCTATTCCAGTGGTGGCGCTCCTCAACTTAGGGTCAGCAGGAAACTTCATCTCCGGCGCCCTCTGTCGACAACTCAAGCTCAAGACCTCCCCGTCTCCGACTAACTATCAAATCCACTCCATCACGGGCAAACCCCTGAGCCGTAAGACAATTCGTCACTGTGTGGGACCACTTCAACTTCGTGTGGGGATTCTTCATAAAGAAAACATCCATCTGCTGGTTCTGGAGGAGTCCACCGCTGACGTGGTTCTAGGGCGCCCATGGCTTGAGCAACACAGTCCCACCATCTCCTGGCGCACGGGCGAAGTCCTGAAGTGGGGCGACCACTGTTTCCTCAATTGCTTCCCAGCACTTCCTGTTCTGAACTCTCCACTCTCCAAGACTCTCTCCATCAACGCCACGTCCATCGAAAGTCCTGTAGAGAAGCGCTCCGTGGAAGTTCCCCCGGACTACGCCCCCTTCAGTGACGTCTTCTGCCCGCAACGCGCCTCCAAGCTACCTCCACACCGGCCATGGGACTGTGCCATCGATCTGTTACCGGGTGAGCCAGTGCCCAGGGGACGCATCTACCCCCTGTCATTACCGGAGGAGAAGGCCATGGAGGAATACATCAAAGAGGCCCTTAGTCAAGGTTACATCTGCCCGTCTACTTCCCCTGCTGCTTCAAGCTTCTTCTTTGTGGCTAAGAAGGACGGAGGCTTGCGGCCCTGCATCGATTACCGTGCCCTGAATAAAATTACAGTCAAGTTACGCTACCCACTTCCCCTCGTCCCAGCGGCCCTGGAACGTCTCCGCGGTGCCACTGTGTTCACTAAGTTGGACCTCCGCAGCGCGTATAACCTCATCCGGATACGTGAGGGGGACGAGTGGAAGACCGCCTTCGTCACGCCCACCGGCCACTATGAATACCTTGTGATGCCGTATGGCCTGGTCAACGCCCCCTCCGTATTCCAGGATTTCATACACGAGGTGCTCCGGGAGTTCCTCCACAGGTTTGTGCTGGTGTACATAGACGACATCCTCATCTACTCCCGGAGCTTGGCCGAACATCGCCACCACGTTACGGAGGTCCTCCAACGCTTACGGCAATTCCATCTCTTCCTCAAAGCTGAAAAGTGCTCCTTCCACCAGCCCTCTGTCCAGTTCCTGGGGTACGTGATTGACCACAGTGGCATCCGGATGGGCGAGGGGAAGGTTTCCGCCATCCAGACCTGGCCCACTCCAACAACCATCAAAGAACTCCAGCGCTTCCTCGGATTCTCCAATTTCTACCGTCGCTTCATCAAAGATTACAGTACTATCGTCAGTCCACTCACCAACCTGCTCCGTCACCAGCCCAAGTCTCTGTCCTGGTCCCCACAAGCCACCAACGCCTTTGAAACCCTCAAAAGAGCCTTCACCACCGCTCCCCTCCTCGTCCACCCTAACCCTGACCTACCTTTCGTCGTGGAAGTGGATGCCTCCACCACCGGAGTGGGAGCGGTCCTCTCTCAGCAGCAGGGGATGCCAAGTAGACTCCATCCATGTGCCTTCTCCCGCAAGCTCAACCCGGCAGAGGTCAACTACGACATCGGTGACCGTGAGCTCCTGGCCGTCAAGCTTGCCCTAGAAGAGTGGAGGCATTGGTAGGAGGGGGCTAACCATCCATTCCAAGTTCTCACTGATCATAAGAACCTTGAGTATCTAAAGGCTGCCAAGAGACTCAACCCTCGCCAAGCTCGCTGGGCCATGTTCTTCTCAAGATTCAATTTCTCTATATCCTACCGCCCTGGTTCAAAAAATACGAAAGCTGATGCCCTGTCTCGTCTCCATGCCCCAGACGAAAAGCCTGAAACTCCAGATACTATCCTCCCAGAGTCAATCTTCGTAAGCCCCATCCAATGGTCAGAAGAAACCATACCCTCCTCCAATGCCTCCTCACACACTCCGCCGGGTTGCCCCCAAGGCTTGCAATACGTCACACGGGCACGTCGCACTCCACTTCTGCACAATGCTCACTCTTCACTTGGCACTGGCCACCCGGGGGTCAATGAGACCCTCTCGTTGCTCAAACGACGCTTCTGGTGGCCCAACATGGCCAACGACGTCAGAAGGTACGTGCAGGGCTGCAGGGAGTGCGCCATCTCCAAGAGCCCACGCCATCTTCCACCGGCAAGCTCAATCCTCTGCCCGTTCCTGAGAGACCCTGGTCACACCTGGGAGTGGACTTCGTCACCGATCTCCCCGAGTCTGATGGTCACACTTGCATCCTGGTAGTTGTAGATCGCTTCTCAAAATCATGCCGTCTGATCCCCCTGGAGGGTCTACCTACCGCCATGGCCACTGCAGAACTGATGTTCAACCATGTCTTTCGTCATTATGGAATACCCGAAGACATCGTCTCCAACAGAGGGCCCCAATTTATCTCCCATGTCTGGAAGGCGTTCTTCTCCCTCCTGGGTGTGACCGTCAGCCTGTCATCCGGATACCATCCTCAGTCGAACGGGCAGACGGAACGGAAGATCCAGGAGATAGGCCGCTTCCTGCGTACCTTCTGTCACAGCCACCAGAACTCCTGGAACCAGTACCTGGTACTCGGCTACCAACCCCCACTGTTCCCCTGGGATGGGGAACCCTCCAACGTTCCGGCAGTCGACTACTGGTTCCGGGAGAGCGAGAGGGTTTGGGACTCGGCTCACCACCAACTGCAGAGAGCCCTGCGCAGACGCAAGATGACAGCCGACCTTCGGCGCTCCGACGCTCCAGTCTACCAACCGGGGCAGAAGGTCTGGCTGTCCACCAGGGACATCAGAATGCGTCTGCCCTGCAAGAAGCTGAGTCCCCGCTTCATTGGCCCGTTCACCATCATTCGACAGATCAACCCCGTCACTTATCGCCTCCAGCTCCCTGCACAGTACAGTAGAATTCATCCCACATTCCACGTTTCACTGCTAAAGCCTCACCACCCTTCTGTTCTTCCCTCCATAGAACCTGACGTGGCAGCCGTCGAGCCCCCCCTTCCACTCATCCTGGATGATGGCACTGCCTACGTGGTTCACGAGATTCTGGATTCCCGGCTCCGTGGTGGTCAATTGGAGTACCTTGTAGACTGGGAAGGCTACGGCCCCGAGGAATGCTCATGGGTCCCCAAGAATGATATCCTTGATCCTAATCTGTTACAGACTTTCCACACCAACCACCCGGACAGACCTGCCCCACGCCCTAGAGGACGACCACCACGACGTCGAGGTCCTCGGCCCTCAGGAGCGGGCCGTGGGAGGGGGGGTACTGTCACAGACACGTCAGGTTCCACCATCCACCAACCACAGCGCACTCAATCACCCGAGTACTGATCACCATCACCTGCACCTCATCATCACTGCAATCACCAGCACCATATAAGACCCACACTCACACACAGTCTTTGTCCGGTCTCGTTTGCACTACAACCTCTGTATGCTTACCCTAAGGACTCCAAACGCCATACTTACCTGTTCCAGTCGTCTCCTCCATCTCCTTCGTCTCCTGTTCTCCTCGTGTGCCTACCTGCCTGTGTGTGTGAGTGTCTCCGCCATCATCCTCCAACGCCGATCTCCATCTGCATCTGAAACACACCATAAGGACAGTATCACATTCTCTTCACCATTCAAGAACTGCTTTATCAGTCCTCCATAACCATTTGCTCTGCTGTTTCAACAATAAACCTACCTGTGTTGCTTTTACGTCTGCCTCCGTGTCTCTGTTGTAACAATAAAGACCTCAAATCATAATTTTCCAGCCCTTACTGGCAAACTGTCAACATTTGTTTGTAAATGTATTTAATAAAATGCATAATAACTAGAGATGCACCGATACTAAATTTCTCTGCCGATACCTGATTATTCAGAACTAATTACACACAAATAATCAGTTGCACATAAGGTAGTTTTCATACACTTGTCTATATGACAAATTTATTCAAGCATACATATAAAATTAATAGTACATAAGCTCAGCTAACTAACACATGAACATTTTACTTTCCTGAGGTAAATGCAACGTTAAATGGCACATTGTTCACAAACTGTTTTATTGACATTTTTCCGCGGTTGAAACACTGATTAAACGATTACATGAGACATGATTACTTTTGGTAAGTTGTACTGTATCTTTCAACATACCTTTTGATGTTCGTGCGTGTTCCCTTTCGAATGGGAACTCGCACTATGGTCAGTGTTTCCAGCACAACCGGTGTCTGAAGCATGTGTCTAAAGCCTATGACGTCGCTGACTGGTGCGTATAAAGAGTGTATAAAAGGGTGCCTGTAGAACATGTCATCCTTTTCTTTGTCTTCGGGAGCCATTCACGCGGACGAGGAGCAGGTCGCAAAAGAGGCGAGATGCAAAGAGGAACAAGAGGGATCTAAGAGAAGTAATTCAGCAAAAACATGCTGAGAGAGGGAAGTAACAGCTACGTTCCTTCTCTCTCCCTGAGCCTCCTTGTTAAGCTGTTTTTAGGGTAGAGTGTAGTTACGCCTCTTTGCACTCTAATGGGTCGTCATGCTGAGGCCTCTGCTCCCCAGAGCTCCATCTAGACAGTGACCTCAAGTTTAAAGGGTTAGTTCATCCAAAAATGAAAATTATGTCATTAATGACTCACCCTCATGTCGTTCCAAACCCGTAAGACCTCCGTTCATCTTCGGAACACAGTTTAAGATATTTTAGATTTAGATCTGTCCATGTCCAGAAAGGTAATAAAAACATCATCAAAGTAGTCCATGTGACATCAGTGGGTTAGTTAGAAGTTTTTGAAGCATCAAAAATACATTTTGGTCCAAAAATAACAAAAACTACGACTTTATTCAGCATTTTATTCTCTTCCGGGTCTGTTGTCAATGCAGGTTCACGACTCCGCAATGACGCTGCTGACGTAAGACGCTGCTGACATGTTATCTGGTGCGCCCGAGCTTCATTTACAGTCTGAGGGAGAGGCACGCTGTATTCAAGCTATTCTACATTGTTTGTATTTTGGTATTGCTATATTTTTTAAAATGATGCATAAGTGTGCATGTCGCGGACGTCCTAATCGCCAAAAACAACGACGTAAAAGTGCATTACCAACGCCAACAGATGAAAGGATTCAATGGAATCAATTCAATGGAATCAATTAAATGGAAAGGATTCCGGAAGAGAATACAATGCTGAATATAGTCATAGTTTTTGTTATTTTTGGACCAAAATGTATTTTCGATGCTTCAAAAACTTCTAACTAACCCACTGATGTCACATGGACTACTTTTATGATGTTTTTATTACCTTTCTGGACATGGACAGTCTACCATACATACATTTTCAATGGAGGGACAGAAAGTTCTCGGACTAAATCTAAAATGTCTTAAACTGTGTTCCGAAGATGAACGGAGGTCTTACGGGTTTGGAACGACATGAGGGTGAGTCATTAATGACATAATTTTCATTTTTTAGGTGAACTAACCCTTTAATGGCTCTCTGCAAGCCTCCTTGGAAAGCCTTCTTAGGGTTGAACAGGGAATGTACTCCCCTTTTTCTAGAGGGTCTATATGCAGAGTACTCCACTCCCCAGAGCTCTGTTCAGACATAAGTATCGAGTTAATTGGCTCTCTACAAGCCTCTTTGGTTAATTGTCTTCTAGGTTGAGCATGTATGTACTGTAGGATACAAATGTAACACTGGTTCCCTGAGAAGGGGAACAAGATACTGTGTCTCATTGCCATGCTTCAGGTATGCCTGCCATGTCTCTTACAGACTACAGTTCTACAGACACCCTTTTATACTCAGGTCGCACTGGTAGTGATGTCATAGGCTTTCACCGGCCAATGTCATTGTTGCATTTAGACACATGCTCCAGACACCGGTCATGCTTGAGGCATGTGTCTCATTCCCCTTCTCAGGGAACCAGGGTTACATTTGTAACCTAAGCTTTTTTTTTCGTGCTGTAACTTTTAATACAGTGGAAGAGATGACTCTGGCTGCCACGTGAACTGAGGTTCTACAGCGATCTGTCATGTCACATTTAAGAGCGTTGAAACACAATTTATTGCAGTCTGAACACGTTTTTCCACCCCCTTTTGATTGACAGAATATAATCGGCCATGGCCAATAGTGAAAATAATTGATTTTATCATCTGATACTGATTATTGGTTGATATATCTGTACATCTCTAATAAGAATAACACAACAATATAAATATTATGATGTTAATATTAATAACAAAACTTAACAATAACTTCCTTGGCTGCTGACTCTGGCCTGTTCTTCCTTTACTATCTATTGTGTAATGCATCATCCCAGTTTAACAATACACTGTGGGCAAACTGGGACAGTATCAATTTAAAAATCTGATTTGCCTACACTACTGTTCAGAAGTTTTTTTTAAATTAATGAATACTTTTATTTAGCAAGGGTGCATTAAATTGACCAAATGTGATGGTAAAAATATTTATAATGTTACATTTGTTTATTCAGTACTGTTATTTTGAACTTCCTATTCATCAAATCAAATTATGTATTGATTTCCACAAAAATATTAAGCAGCGCAACTGTTTTCAACATCAATAATAATAAGAAATGTTTCTTGAGCACCAAATATTAAATATGAGTAATGGCTGCTGAAAATTCAGCTTTAAATAACATTTTAAAATATATTAAAATGGAAAACAGTCATTTTAAATTGTAATAATATTTCACATTTTTGATAAAATAAATGCAGCCTTGGTGAGCATAATAGACTTTCAAAAACATACAAAATCATTCCACCCTCAAACTTTTGAATGGTAATGTATAAATTTATATCATAATTACAGCATACCCATCATTGTTACAGTACAGAAAGGGACAGAGACAATGTAATGCAGGTAATATAGTTTACTGAACAACCAGGGGAAATAACGGAGTGCAGGTAAGTGATGGCAGATATGACAGGTGGCATATATGGAGACTGGAGTTATACTTGTCTTTTCTCTTGCAGATATCGTACGCAGATGACGGACTGGAGCTGAGAAGACACTGAGGAACTCACACAAGACGAGGAACAATGAAGTAGACTTGGGAACACACTGGAGACAGGTAAGTATCTGGCAAGGAGTCCTTGAGGTAAGCATACAGGTAAGACCATGTGCAAACGAGACCGGACAGTGACTGTGTGAGTGCGTGTGCCTTTTGTGCTGCTGTTGATGACTGTGCTGATGGGATGCAGGTGCGTGTGATTAGAACTAGCTCCTGAGGGCCGTGGACCCCGATGACGTGGTGGTCGGCCTCTGTCATGAGGTGCAGGTCTCTCTGGATAAGTGGTATGGAAAGTGTCGAGCAGGCTTGGATCAAGTATATCATGTCTAGGGACCCATGAGCGTTCCTCGGGACCGTAGCCCTCCCAGTCCACGAGGTATTCCAGGGGACCACCACGGCGCCGAGAGTCCAAGATGTCGCGCACCTGATAAGCGGCTGATCTCTTGAATCTTCCGCTCCGTCTGCCCGTTCGTCTGTGGATGGTATCCCGAGGAGAGGCTGACGGTCACACCTAGGAGCAAGAAGAAGGCTTTCCATACCCTGAAGACAAATTGCAGCCCTCTATCCGATACGATGTCCTCAGGAATTTCATAATATCTGAATATATAATTGAACATAAGTTCAGCAGTCTCCATGGCCGTGGGCAGTCCTCTTAAAGGAATCAGACGACATGACTTAGAAAATCTGTCAATAACCACTAGAATGCATGTGCAATTATCTGAGGCAGGAAGGTCGGTGATAAAATCTACTCCTAGGTGTGACCAGGGTCGGTTGGGAACAGGCAGAGGATGAAGTTTTACGGAGGGAAGATGCCATGGACTCTTCGAGATGGTGCATTTCTTGCATCCCTGCACGTACCTTCTGACATCCGATGCCATGGTCGGCCACCAGAAGTGCTCTTTTAGCAACGAGAGGGTTTCATTGACCCCAGAATGGCCAGTGCCCAGTGACGTGTGAGATGCGTGGATGAGGGGAGTGCTCCGTGTCCGGGTGATGGAGAGCAAACCTGGTGGGCAACCCGGCGGAGTGTGGTGGAGGCATTGGACTCGGGCAGGGTCTCTTCGGACCAGACAATGGGATTGACGAAGAGCTTCTTGGACAGGATTGGTTCAGGAGCTTCTGAGCTTTCTTCGGGACTGTGGATATGGGATAAGGTGTCTGCCTTTACATTCTTTGACCCAGGGCGATAGGAGATGGTAAAATCAAAATGGGTGAAAATCATGCTTGGCGTGGGTTTAGTCGTTTTGCGTCTCGAAGGTGTTCCAGGTTCTTGTAGTCAGTTAGAACAACAAACAGGTGTTTGGCTCCTTCGAGCCAATGCCTCCACTCCTCAAGGGCCAGCTTGATAGCGAGAAGCTCCCTGTTGCAGATGTAATAGTTGATCTCCGCTGGGTGGAGTCTACTTGGGTTCCCCTGCTGCTGTGACAAGACCGCTCCCACTCCGGTGGTCGAGGCGTCAACCTCCACGACGAAGGTCTTCTCTGGATCGGGATGAACCAGGAGAGGAGTGGTGGTAAAAGCTTCTTTCAGGGTCTCGAAGGCTTGGGTTGCGGCTGGGTTCCAAGACAGAGACTTGGGCTTACTGTGCAGAAGGTTGGTGAGTGGAGTGGAAATGATACTGTAACCTTGAATGAATCGTCGATAGAAATTTGCGAATCCTAGGAATCTCTGGAGTTCTTTGATTGTCTGAACGTTTCTCTACTGAATGTTTCTCTATGGGGCTTTCAATGGACGTGGCACAGAATGACAGATCTTCGGAACATGGAGAGGTTGGAACTGGAAACTCAGAGAAACAGTTCAGGAAGCAGTTGTCGCCCCACTTCAGGATTTCCCCAGTCTTCCAGGAAATTACTGGGTTATGTTGCTCCAACCACGGGCGCTCTAGGATCACATCAGCGGTGGATTCCTCCAGAACCACATGGAGGATGCCCACTTGAATCTGGATCGGGCCGGTGCTGAAGCGCACCTGTTTTTCGACTGAGGGGCCTTCCAGTTACCGAGTGGATCTAGTAAGTTGATGGCATTGCTGTGGTCTTGAGCTTGAGCTGACAGCAGAGGGCACCGGAGATGAAGTTGCCGGCTGACCCAGAATCAAGGAGGGCACTGACTGGAAGAGATACACTGGCAGCAGTAAGGTTTACAACAGTGGTGAGTAGTTTCATCTTATTTATAGAGGGAATAATCATACTCACCATGGGACAGGGACAGGCTGGACTGATGGAAATAGCGACTGGCCCTGGTGCTCTTCGAGACACAACTGCATACGAGTGGCGAAGCGAATGGAGAGTTGGATGAAACATTCAATTCAAACCCGATGGAATCCTCGTATGCAGCGAGATGCAACCGCACACGTGGATCCCGTCCCTAATGATACGTGGTGATAAGGGACTGTTCGTTCCATCCGCTCGCTGCAGCGAGGGTTCTGAATTGAAGAGCATATTCGTTAACAGTCATTGATCCGTGTTTCAACTGATATAACTGCTCACCAATCGAAGAATCCCAGGCAGGTCTTCCAAAATCTTGAGAAAAAGTGAGCGATGAAACTGGAGAGAGACTGGGTTATGGGATTTTTCTGGGACCAAAGAGGTTCAGCCCAGCGAAGTGCTTTGCCATTTAACTGAGAAATTATGAACACTACCTTAGCGTGGTCGTTGGGGTACAGGTGCGGTTGCATCTCCAGGACCAGCGAACATTGCAGGAGGAATCCGTTGCAATCCTCCGCCGAACCAGAGAATGGCACCGGTTTAGCCATGGGACTGGCAACGGCAGGTGGTGAAGGAGAGACGGCGGTGTTAGATTTGTGGAGAGTGCTAGACGTAATGCATCCACGAGCTCTTGAAATGGATCCGGGTTGCTCATACTGGTGTTCGGCGGTGGTCCGGTCTTCTGTTACAGTACAGAAATGGACAGAGACACTGGAATGCAGGTAATATAATTTATTGAACAACCAGGAGCAATAACGGAGTGCAGGTAAGTGATGGCAGATATGACAGGTGGCAGATATGGATACTGGAGTGATACTTGTCTTTTCTCTTGCAGATATCGTAGGCAGATGACGGACTGGAGCTGAGAAGACACTGAGGAACTCACACGAGACGAGGAACAACGAAGGAGACTTGGGGACACACTGGAGACAGGTAAGTATCTGGGAAGGAGTCCTTGAGGTAAGCATACAGGTAAGACCATGTGAAAACGAGACCGGACAGTGAAGGTGCGTTCCATTCGACCGTAAGTGGACTGCGAAGTGGACTTCACAGGGTATTTCGCCATCTGAAGTGAGATTCCATTCCGAAGGGAGCGAACATGTCCCGTTTGAAGGGCACTGCGAACGGCATAGGGAATGAGGGAACATCGATACATCACTTCACAGGAAGTAGAGAGGTAAAATCTCCCAACTGTCATTGCGCACCACGTCACCAGACAGAACTACGATGGAGCAGAGCCGTTGAAAGAGTTATTAAACGGCTCTCCGATGGAGGAATTTACGTAACTTATGCGTTTTGAGTATTCGTACCTTTTGTTATTCTTATACGAACGAAAGTATTAATGGTTATAGCTATGACTGTTACATTTGCATATTTTATTGTATAGGCATGACAAAGTAAAAGTGTTGAAAAGCAGCTGAGGCTCTGTCATTTTTTATTTTACTTTATTTACCTCAGAAGTGTTTACTATGCGGCTGCGCGTGGAAAAGAAAGTGCACGAGATGAGACCCAGACCATGGATTAAGATACATTTACAGTTAACCAAATGGTAATTTATTTTCATGTGGCATGACAGTTACAGCTTCAAATCTGTTAAGAGTCAATTTTAAATTCGAAAGTAAATTATAATATATATTTATTTATGTTACGTTATATCATAATCTGCGCGACACCGTCGTGACTGTCTTTGATGACGTTTGCAGTGCGTTCCGAATGAGCGATTATTGCCAGCGAAGTCCACTTCAACGGATATACCGTGCTGAGGGAGTAGGGAGCAGTGAACACTGCGTAGGGACCCTGTCGAATGGAACGCAGCTTGACTGTGTCAGTGCGTGTGCCTTTTGTGCTGCTGTTGATGACTGTGCCGATGGGATGCAGGTGTGCGTGATTAGAACTCGGGTGATGACGTGCGCTGTGGTTGGGTGATGGTAGAGCCTGGCGTGTCTGTGACAATCATATATACACTGCGTATTATGCAAGAGACAAATCAGTAAGATTTCTGTACAATAAACATTCAGATTTTAGTTTTTCTAAGAAAATGTTTGTTCGTTTATTTATCCATGTCTTTTTAGATAACTGGTATCAATCTCAGACAAAATAATTTGCCAGATCTATGGAAACCCTACTTAGAGATTGTTCCACATTGTTAAGCAAGTCACAGTTCTCATGCAATATGGGGAGGAAGAAAGATCTTTTTGAAGATGAAAAGCATGAAATGGTGCAATGTTGTGCAAAAGGCATGAAAACAACTAATATTGTGTGAAACTGAATGGAGATTATTGAATTATCATAAGATTTGTGAGTGATTTAGAGCACAGCAGAACTCAGTCAGATAAAGGCTTATTGAGGAAAGTTCCTGTCAAAAATAATTGTATTAAAAGGGCAGCTATAAAAAAGCCAGTGTTGAGCAGCAAACAGGTATTTGAGGCTCCTGGTGTCTCTGGAGTCTCAAGAAGCTCTCCATGCAGGCTGGCAGTTGTGCGTAAAGATGCATTTTAGACACCACTAACCAAACCTCACAGAGAGAAACATTTACAGTGGGTTTTGAAATACATGAAGACTCATTTTTAAATAGTTTTATTCACTGACTAATGCCGTACTACAATGGATGGTCTAAATAGATGGATTTCTGGATGGTTGGTGAATGGCCACCACGTTCCAACAAGACTGTGACGTCAGCAAGGAGCTGGTGGGTGATGATTTGGGCTGGAATACTGGGAAGTGAGATGGAGGGTATTAAAATGACTTTTGCAAGAGATGTGGAGTTCATAACTGGCCATTTTCAGCTATGGTATAAAAAGGAGGATAGTGCATAGTACAATGCACTATTGTACAATGCACTATGCACTATCCCATGCTGCAAAAAACACCACAGCAATAAAACTGTTTGAAAATGTATTTGTACACCCACTGTAAATGTTTCTCTTTGTTAGGTTTGGTTAGTAGTGTCTAAAATGCATCTTTACGCACAACTGCCAGCCTGCATGGAGAGCTTCTTGAGACTCCAGAGACACAGCAGCTTAAAATACCTGTTTGCTGCTCAACACTGGCTTTTTTTATAGCTGCCCTTTTAATACAATATTTTTTTTTGATAGGAACTTTCATTAATAAGCCTTTATCTGCTGTGCTCTAAATCACTCACAAATCTTATGATAATTCAATAATCTCCATTCAGTTTCACACAATATTAGTTGTTTTCATGCCTTTTGCACAACATTGCACCATTTCATGCTTTTCATCTTCAGAAAGATCTTTCTTCCTCCCCATATTGCATGAGAACTGTGACTTGCTTAATAATGTGGAACAACCTTTAAGTAGGGTTTCCATAGATCTGGCAAATTATTTTGTCTGAGATTAATACCAGTTATCTAAAAAGACATGGATAAATAAACAAACAAACATTTTCTTAGAAAAACTGAAATCTGAATGTTTATTGTATAGAAATCTTACATATATGTCACTTGCATAATAATTTGGAATGCAGTGTATATATATATATATATATATATATATATATATATATATATATATATATATATATATATATATATATATATTTTTTTTTTTTTTTTTTTTTTTTTTTTTTTAAATAACCTTTTAAACCTTTTATAACCTTGCCACTGTTGTCTGATAACAAATGCAACATCCACACAACAAAACTATTAAAAACATTTTTAAAAATTTGGGGCAAAAATCAACCAAAAAAAATGGGAACATATCCTAACTGTCCTAACATGAATGATGTGTGGATAAAACCTGCACATTTTACCTTGGTAAACTCATTGCATCTTTGTGTATAAAAAAGTCTATGAATCTCTTCTGTGTAGATGTTGCTCACAGAGGGAGGAGACCCCCCAGAGCCCAGCAGAACACTACTCCCTTTGTAACCAAGACTGGCCTCACTTTACTGAAAGAGTGCTGTGGATTCACCTGCTCTATAATGTAAAATACATACTTTTGGCAGTGGCAGCAGGAAAACAATGCGATTCTGGAGCCTTGGATGAGGGTGACCTTTTAATGACACCAGGAGACGCAAAGAACATGGCGTAAACCAACACTAGAGGTTTCTGAAAGACAAAGCTATGGAGTATTCTGATAAAGAATAGCTGTCTATGCTTTTCTCTTATATTCTTTCACTCCCATTTGGTAGCTTTCTACCTAACTTCTTTTTTTCTGTCAAAAATTCTGTTTCACTGTATTACAAAGAACATTTTGTGCCCTCTCCAGGGTCCTGCTGTCAGCAGCTCAGCTGGTTTGCTGTCATTCCCTACCCTTATCTTTTCCCTCATGAGACATTGCTACAGCACTGCAGTACCTGTGACTTCATCATCCATAAATGCTCAAGTTTCAGTAGAGATTCCATTTCGACTGCTGTTTTGTACCAGTGGCGTATCTGTGGTGACATTTCTAGTGAAATATCCACTTTCAAAGTGAAATATCCAGTGACTGGTGCTAAAATCTTGTTCAGTTTTATCCGAAAAAGATGAACGTGAATCTAGCAATGTTTTATGTTCCTTGTATGTATTGCTGCAGTTCAGAAATGTCTAGAAAATGGCACTAAAAGCTTAATGCTCTGTTGTGTTTAAAAATAATGTAGCACCTACACTAAACCCTACCCTTAAACCTAACTGATAGTGTTAACAAAAGCAAACGTGACATAAAAATGCATTTACTGAAGCAATGTATTTAGAGGCATGTACAGTATTTCCAAAGAGCCTAGACCGTACAGCGTCTCAATGGCTAATGAGATGATCACGCCACAAGTTGAACAATTAAGCTAAATTAGTTCTTTTATTATGTTGCAACAGATGACAATATAACACTTTTCTCAGCAAAAATGTTCACAGGAGCACACACACACACACAAATGAATTAAATGAAGAACATTTCATTCGGGTGAACATCATCTGATAGAGTCACACACCAGGAGCCTGTCCTAGCCACAGCTTGAAGTCCAGCATGTCTCACAGCGCCAAAGCACTTGTTTATGTTCTCTAGTGAAGTGCTTTCAACAATGTCAAGGGCTCTTCTCTGTGGAGACAAGGTTCCATAGCAACCAGCGCATAGAACAATTTATCTTTAGTCACTTTAGTGGCTGTTTAGTAGCTAAAAATGTAGTTAATCATGATTGAATTCACACACACATACAGAGCGTATTTGTAGATGGTTAACGGAAAAGACCTATAGGCCATTATGACCAGGTGAATCCAAGAATAATGATAAACATTGTGGATTTTGTTTGCATTAGAGCAGGACTGTACCAAAACGTATCAATAATTCAGCTAATCAGCATTGACCCCGCATTTAATTATGCTTATCTATTCATTCACTTTATGTTGCAGGATTAATTGCGGTATTAATAAGCATCAAGAGACATTGCTTTAAGGAGCCTTTTAATTAGTATGTTAGACTGCTGTGGCCCACAATTCTCAGCGGTGAGCTTTGTGAGTGGAAACCCCTGTTGACTGTGGTCTTAGTGAGTCTTTATCGCTAGTTAAAGGTCGGTCCTGTCACTCATACACTAATCACCTGACTGCAGTCTGTCTCTTCTGAGCGAACTGCTCACATCTGCTCATTAATCTGAATGGTGTGATTCTCAAACATGAAATGAGCTGATTTTTTTTTTTTTTTTTTTTTAATTTCCATTTGTGTTTATGTCGTACTTTTTTTTTACATATGAAAATGATAAGCCATTAATATATATTGAATTGTGAGATTTCTTTTTTTCTGTTGTTCCTTTATGTGTAAAGTCTCTGGACAAAATAGCAACTGAAATCAATGTGATCTCATGATCAAATGTAACTATTTTACGTTTTGGCAAATTCGTATGAATTCGTATGATTAGATTTGTATGAAAATGTATAATTGTTAGAAAAAAAATAAGCTTAAAGTTCTAAATCTAACCATCCATATGAAGTAAGCAGATAATATGAAAATGTACAAATGAGATATACGGATATGAATTCATAAATTTTGTTATATATTTTTTATTCATATTTTGAATTAACATTTATTTTTATGTTTTCAATTTTCATTTTAATTTTGTTTGTTTTTTTTTTGTTTTTTTATGTACTTGTCATTTTTCCTTTTTGAAAACTAGTTTCTAAATAGTTTTCATTTATTTAAATGAGTTATCATTTTTAGTTTTATTTGACTTAAATGTTTTTTTAAACTTTATTTTCTTTAGTTCAGTTAGCAGATATGTTTTATAATACACTGTAAAAAATGCTGGGTTAAAAATAACAAAAGTTGGGTTGAAAATGGACAAACCCAGATATTGGGTTGTTTTAACCCAGAGGTTGAGTTAAATGTTTGCCCAACCTGCTGGGTAGTTTTATTTAAAACTCAACTATTGTTTAAAAATTACTGTATTGATTGTCAAAATATGTTGGAAATGAACATTTATTAATATGTTTAATAAATGAACATTTATTAATAAGTTTAATGAATAATAAACAATAAACATTTATTTAATTGCTTACGAATAAATGTTTACCTTTTGATTATTATTATTGTTGCCTCTAGTAATGTCTGATTTTTAATTTCCAACCTATTTTGTGTTCATTTTAAGCCAGCCATATAGTAATTTTTAAACAATAGTTGGGTTAAATAAAACTGCCCAGCACATTAGATAAACATTGTCCATTTTCAACCCAACTTGGGATGTTTTTAACCCAACATGTTTTTAGAGTGTAGTTTTAGTTTTACTTAATGATAACAACACTGGTTGTCATGTTCCACAAACAACAGATATCCATGCAACTGTAGCCCAAAGGGATTTCCCTTGAAATATCATCTGGAAAACATCTGCTGCCTTTTAAAAACATAAAGGCCGTCTCTATATGACGCAAAGTACTATAGAACTCTGCAGCTACAGTTAGAGTAACTGTTTCCCCTGAGGTCGTCTCCTTTATGAAATGTTAAAACAGTCAGGTTACGCTCTGATGAGTTCTTTCATATCACTCCCATCTCTCTTTTGCTTTTTCTTTGGTTAGACACTGATGTAGTCCACGATCGAATTGGATATAATCACTTGAGCTTAGTTATTCTCAGCACCAGGTTGCATGTGCTATGCTGTCAAATTACTTTCGAAGAAACTGGTGGAGAAAAACTGTAAATAAATAAATAAATATATATATATATATATTTGTCTTTAGAAGCTACTGTAAAATCTCAAGTGTCCTTATTCAGTATATTTAGATTACAGTAGAGCTGCATGATTCTGGATAAATTGAAAATCACAATATTTTTGTTCAAAATAGAGATCATGATTCTCCCACCATTCTAAATAGACAGCTTTACAAAATAACATGTAATTTACTAGAGTTTATGATAAAATGTTAAAAATATTTATTTTTCTCTCTCTCTCTTTTTTTTAAATCTTTGTTTGAATGAATGATTCAATGACTTACTCATAAAGACTTCACTTGTTTCATTACAGGATGAATCAACGAATCCCTTGAATGAATTATTCAATGACAAATACATTCGAACAGTCACTTGTCACTATCTACTGGTGTAAAGATGTAATTGATACAATCCTTATTTAAAGCGTCAAGTTTCATAAGGTGAATTAGTCTATTTTGATCGCTACCAGACAGTGTTTTTGTTATCCGAACTATAAACATTTATCCCAGTAATTTTTGATAATTTTGAATTATTGTAACACAGAAATAGTGATACTGTGTGGTTGAAAAGACTGTGAAGTTGTTTCATACATATATGACAACTGCTCTCTCTGGCTCAGCGGCAGCAACCAATGCAGATTTGAATGTTCCCCTGTGATTTTATCATATAGATTTAATAGACATAGCCGAATCATTGTCATTTAGGAATAAGATCACCATGGGTGTTTGAATCAAGATTGCAATCCTTTAATGATTATTCATGCAGCTCTACATTACAGCTACCAATATGATTATGATTATTCAAAATTATGTAGTATTTACATAATTTGCTAAATCACAACATAAGTTGATGTATTAATGATGAATAAGCTGATGGCATTAATACTGTACATTGTCACTAGTACCACAGTCATCGTCTTAGCACATCCACTCTTTAAATTTCATGCCATTGAATTTTGTTTCTTTGTTTATTTATTTATTATTTCTTTAAGTATTCCTTTGTTGGCTTGTTTTCCTTTTTCTAATATTTTTTCGCATTTGAATAAAAATTGCTGCCATGGTACTTATTTATTTCAGTAACACTTTAATATAGGGAACACATATTCACTATTAACTATGACTTTTCCCTCAATAAACTCCTAATTTACTGCTTATTAATAGTTAGTAAGTTAATAGTTAAATTTAGATATTGGGTAGGATTAATAATGTAGAATATGGTCATGCAGAATAAGGCATTAATATGTGCTTAATAAGTAATAAACGGCCAATATTATAGTAAAATGCATGCTAATAAGCAACTAGTTAAAAGACTAGTTAAAGTGTTAAAATAATAAAGTGTTACCTTTATTTCTTATTTTGCAACTTTGGCATTTCGTACTGGTGTGCTTGTTTAGTTTTTATTTATTTATTTATTTATTTATTTTATCATGTTGCTATGGGTCTATTATATTTTTACCACACAAATCATTTACGCTTATCTGTCAGTTGCTTGAGGAAATCAATTAAATATGTCATTGTTCTAAGATTTAAAAAAAAAAAAACTGTATTGTATTACTGTAATTACAGATTATTATATCAAATCATGAACTCTAAATGGTGTACTTTTTAGATGTTCTAATTGATTGTCTTTTTTCACTTAGATCACACACTGGTTATGGTTTTTGCATTTTAGTTAGATGTCTGATCTTTGCACAGGACAGGCTACACTCTGATAAATCCATTCCCTACCATGAAATATGCATGCTAATGACCCAAGGGTGTCTGTCTCCCTAATTAATGACACCAGCATGTCCGTCAGTCTTATTCACTTACACTATGCTGTTTGTAAAATCTCATTTTAAGTCCTGGAGAGATTTTCACTTCATATTCTATTCACAGATCACAAACCCACCTGGACCAGTCAGCTGTATCCACCACATTTCCCCATTGTGAAGCAGAACAGTGGTTAATCTGTAAAATCTGTATACACATGTTCAAATAAAGGAGTTTCTATTCAACTTCAGCTGTTTACAGATTTGTTCTGAACATTTCACAACATAATAATGTCTCTGGCTTTTATAATCAGGGCTAAAATAAACCTTACCATGATAAATGTGTTTCATGAATGAATCATTCCAAGGTTTTTGTTTGGGTGCTTCCTGCCAATGAGGTACTCAAGAGTCCAAGTGCACACGGCCAGTGCGATAATCCATTCATTTAGATTCAGGGTGATGTCAGACACTAATCCATCTCACTTATTTTCCTCATATTATGTAGACCAGAATGTCATGCAAATGCTGCCCTGATTACGCAAGATATGTATGCATATGAATATCTGTCTACTGTACCAGAATACTGAACACCATGGGTAGTCTGAGACATAAAGTTGTTTTGCCTGATAATGTGGCATGAAGGTTGCCATGGTATTGAGTGTATAATCGTTCCATTTTGAGTATAGAAATCATGTTTAACTTGTGCATTGTACTCTATTTGCCTAAATAACATTTTATTCAGTCACTTTATATTAGGTATCTTTAACTACTATGTAGTTACATCAAAAAATAAGTGGTGACACTTTACAATAAGGTTCATTAGTTAATATTAGTTAGCATGAACTAAAAATGAACTGCACTTCTACAGCTGTTAGTTTCAACATTTACAAATACATTATTAAAAGAGTTGTATTTGTTCATGGTTAAGAGAAGGGTCAACAATGTTATGCAATTACAGAAATTAATAGCTGTAATTACATGCAGGTGTGTATATATATATATATATATATATATATATATATATATATATATATATATATATATATATATATATATATATATATATATATGTACAATTTAAAAACATCTATGTACACAATAAGTGCACTGTTAAATGATTATAAAAGGTTTCATTCATTTAAATGTTAATACATAGTAGTTAAAGACACCTAAAATAAATACCTTTTATTCTTCTGTAGAATGTATGGATAAATATGAATTTAGAATATATATATATATATATATATATATACACACATTATATATGTGTGTGTGTGTGTGTGTGTGTGTGTGTGTGTGTGTGTGTGTGTGTGTGTGTGTGTGTGTGTGTGTGTGACGATAACGTAATTAACTTAGGTACACATGCAAACTCAATGAATAACTATGGAAACAAACTATATATATATATATATATATATATATATATATATATATATATATATATAGTCTTGTGTGCTTTTTTAAGATTTGCCAAAGGAAAAAAAAGCAATTTTGATAATCACAAAAAAATGTGTCTTAAGACACATTTTAGAGGTCTGTTTTAGAGATCTTGATAATTTATATTTTTACAAGAAAAATATATTTAAAAAAAAAAAAAAAATGTCAATATGTGACTTAGTAAGTCCTCTGATAATATTCCCAAGGAAAATGGTATCATGGAAAAATTAGTACATCAGACTGGGATCAGACTATCTTGTATTATCATGTGAAGCAACTGGTTGCAGTGATGTTCTGATTTCCCAGTAGTATTCGCATGTAAGAGCTAGAACACACTGACATAAACTCCTCTTTGATTTCACGTCATCATGCTGCTGTGGGCATTTTCATGAGAGTCTGCTCATTCAGTATGTGTTGTGTACAACCGCAAAACAAACAAGCGAACAAACAAAAACACATCAGAAATGCCCACAATTCAGTCAGCACCATATGGGTCTGATCTTAGTTTGTGTCTCTGGTTGAACCAAAGCTCTCATGGGAAGCTTCTGTCAGTCTCCACCCTCCCCCAGTATAGGTTATTGTGGTGCATTGCAGAGTCTGATGACTCACCCACAGGTTTCACTGATCACAGGAAATTAAAGGGTGTGAACGCATGATTTATTAACATTAGCATTTAAATAATAGGAAACTGATGTTACAAGTCATGAAGGACTGTGAGCATATTCAAAAGCTGGCAAATAAAAATTTTTATAGCTATACACAATTATTTACCTAGAAAAGTGTTCAACTGAAGATTAAAAAAAACAAAGACTTGCTAAAAGAACGGCCATCCTGGCCCTGAAGAGCAAACGACATACCACAGCAACTCACACCTCTTGCAATATGTCTAACACCTCTAATTTTTCAGTTCAGATTGTTACCATGACAGTGCGGCTTTGGTTAACTGCACTTGAATGCTTCATTTGTTCCAGTAAGTGTGACCACCACGATGCATTGACAGAGTTCAGTGTAACCACAGCAATATCATATTCAAGCCCAACTGGGTAATTATCCCACAGAGGAGAATCAGAAAACTGGCCTGTCTAACCTCCTAGCTCATTAGTCTCTGTGCATTAATTACAGAAACATATTCCTCACACTTCTGCCTGGGTGACAGGGATTGTAATGCCATTAGGTGATTCACTCCCTTTTTTATTCCACTCTGTGGCTTTTTCAACATCTTTGGAAGGTTATTAAATCTAAAAAAAGATGCAAAAGTTAGCTTATTAGATTTTGAAACAACTGGGTGGTCTTTATGAATTGTAAGAAAACAGGGTTTAAAATTCACATTAGGCCTATATTCCTCTTGTTTCGGTATTTACGCAAGAATCGTGTCAGAAATGGCGTGATGAGGTTAGGTTGAGGGTTTGGTGTGACTGGAGGAGACACTTACGTTATGTGTTAGTGAGGTTAGAGGATTGGGTCAGAGGAGACGATGTCTAATTTTTTTCTGATGGGCAGTGAGTCATCCAGCTCTACGTCACTGGACAGTGACTTACACTCTTCGTGCACTGAACGAGAAAGAGAAAGCGAGAGAGCGCGAAACTAATCGCAGAACCGCAGAACCACACGCCACAGCAGTCTGAGGACAGCAGCGCCAGGCAAGCAGCCTCAGACCCGAAGTTTGGGTGGCGATAATGATCGCGTATCCCGCCCCAACCACTAACCCTACTCTTCACTAGAACTATAAGCTCTACCTTAACAAATGCCCCACCCAACCACACCACTATATGATGCTATAAGCCCATCACCGGTGTGAGACTTGCTGGTCTGGCGCTGCTGTCCTCACAATGCTGTGACGTATGACTCTCCGGTCCTGCAGTTATTATATATAATTATAGTTAGGCCTTGTAAATATGTTTGTATGATGGTATTCAGTAAGTCACTCAATGCAATAAGTTAGTCAAACTCTTTAGCTGAATAAAAACAGACGTCCATTATAATGATAAACACTTGTGTAAATGTTTCTAAGACAAATAGTTAAGATATTTCTCTATGTGCAGGCTTCACCTTAAAAGCCAAAGCTGGATCTCATGTGTTGCCTTGGTTTCACTAGAAAGCATGATATAAATAAAGCGTAGAGCGACACCTTGTGGACATATCACTCAATTGTTTGACTTTTCGTTAATGTCGTCAGTGTAAAGCACATTGTCAAATCAAGACATCACTCCGCCATGGCAACCCCACCTTTATATTTAATATCAACTAACTAAATGACTTAATTGCTTAGTATTAATAATAACAATAATCATAATGATTAGTAGTAGTAGTAGTCCAGAGGGTGTATTTAGAGCTAAAGTTGAGTCACACTTGAGCCTCTCCTAGGGACAGCAAAGCAAAAATGTTTATCCTTAACAATATGTGCAACTTTTTAATGATTACGTGTGAACTTGTGAAATGTTTTCATAATCATTGATGGCTAAATATCTGGTTACTTACAGACAATGCCTCGTGACTCATTTTATCAAAGCAGAAATTGGCATGAGCTATAACATTTTTTTTGTTTTGTTCTTATAATAGTGAGACCCGCTCCAAATACACTATTCATTAGGCTTCTAACATGACTAGAGTATTCAGCACATGTAAGTGATGATAACATATTTTAATGTTTGTTCATCCATCCATTCATCCATCCATCTCTATTGTCCATGGTCACAGGGATGATGGAGGATGGACGGCCAGTCCATCACAGGACTCACACACAGGCACACAGATTCACTCTCTCATTCACACATATACGGACAATTTAGAGTTTCCAATTCACATATGCGGCATGTTTTTGGATTATAGGGGAAATCGATGCACCAGAAGGAAACTCACGCCAACACAGGGCAAACTCCACAGAGAAAGGCCTCATGGCTCAGCCTAGTCTTAAACCAGGGAGCTTTTTGCTCCAAGGCAACAGGGCTACCCACTGAGCATATCATATTTTAATAATTATGTGTAAAATCTTTTAATAAACTTGTACACCTTACATTCAGTAAGCTAAAAGATCAGACCACTTTACTCAAATCACTGCATTCATTAACTGGAGAGCTGCTCTATCCTACCACACTTGACAACTCCGGTCCAGGGTTATTACCCCTGTAACTGAATTTCCACTCAATTTGAAGTGTATTCTACCCCAAAATAAATGATTACTATAAAATAAAACATTACAACAAACAAATGAAAGCTCAAGTGGCCTGAGTATGTTCAATCAAAACTCTCAGTATTTTGATGCTTTCAATCCTCAAGAACAAACAACTCTTTCTTTTTTTTTTCCAACGGACCCTTCCATACCTTTAAGCTTCACAATATGCTCTATTTTACACACATTTAACAAAGAGTCATACAATTTAGAAAAGTTTTACATCATTTACACTATTATATATAGTCTATAACTATATCTGAATCATTCACGAAACCGGTACAGTTTGGACTTTTTTAGATTTTTTAACAAAATGTATTACTTTTCTGAACACCCCAAAACATTAATGACATATTTAACTTCCAGAAAAACATATTTTCCCATCTCAGGCATCAAATCCCTATTATTTGGTCATTATTTTAAGTTATGGACACTATGGGAGCTCTCTGAATATTATTATAAAATGTATTTGTGATCAAATCAACATTTTCCTATTAATGAGATGTCCCTCACACTAATTCAGTAATTGCAAATATCAAAAGTTACATAAAATCTCACACTTTTGCTATACTAAAGCCTGAAATAGGCACTTTCCGTAACAGCAATCTCATCATTTTTGATCAAAGGCTTAACTTCAGAATTTGAGCTAAAATCAGTATTCTTATGATTGCTCTGAACATTTCAGACAGAATTCAACTAACATTAAATTACTTTTTCATAAACTTACAAAAATAATAATAAAAATATAGGTGTTGACGGGGTTGAGTATGACGGGGTTGTGATTTTTTGCCCAAATTGGCCACTGCTCTAAATCTAGTGAATAAATGGAGAGCACATGGCATGCATGGATATTAAGAAATCACGAATAATGTTGAAATAAAAAAGATCATTTTCACAAGTAATAGTTTTCTATCTTTAATTGATGTAACAGGGTTGAGTCATAGTTAGGTGGCAACTTGCCTGTATCTGCTCACAGTGTTGTTCAGAAGACTTCTATGATGTCACTTCCTATTAATGATGTCACATAAGTATCAGTTCATTATTTTTATAGTGGGAGGATGGTTTGTGTAATGGGGTTGAGGGGATACTGAGGTACGGAACTAAATAATGTGATTTTAACGAATAATCATGAATTTATTTAGAAAAAAAAAAAAAAAAACAACTAGCAAAAAGGCACAGATACTTATGGGAATGGCAAAATGTACTTAAAATGACTTTTTTCTCATTTTATTATTCATATCCCAAGTGCACTTTCATAGAAGGCCTTGAGGGACAAAATATATGGTGTCAACTGAAAAAAAAAAATAATAATAATAATAATAATAATAATTTCTAATATAAAGATAAAATGTATGTCATGTTTTTCAACATTATTAAAGGAGACATTTCAATTAATACAAAAAGCTTTTAAATTATATATTTTGGTGACCCAATAGATAAATTACACTGAAAAAGGTCAGAGGGACTCTTTGTGGAATGACTCTCTCTTCTTCCAACTGTATTCAGATGCAAGACTAAGGGATTACTACAACAGGCTCTGGGTAGGCCTGCCACTTATTCAATGGACCAAATGGAGGACCTATCTGAATTTTGATCTTTATGCAGTATGTGATTGTGTGTTTTTAATGGTTAGTGTTTTTTAGTAGGTAAGTCTACTATATTTTTCGTACAAAACTTTCAGCTGTGCCCCTCTTGCAGTTTCCACAACACCACTAGAGTGCGTGAAGGACCCGTGCTTGTTTTAGCCTGTTTTTCTTGCAATTGGCAATTTTTTTTTACTGGCAGCATCTATAGAGCAACAGAATCTTGGTCAGTAGACGGACGTATATGTTCAATTATTAAAAGATGGTGTAAAATTATTTACATCAACGGAACATTATGTTCTTTTGTCTAACAAAGACTCATCCTGAAAAGCTTGGGAATGACCAGCCCATTTTCAATGGCGTCCAATGAAATGCCCCTTTAATATGACGACAACTAGCCATGGTCAAATCACGTTTTACTCCATCCAATCAACAGCAGGAGGACCTGAACCTTACTTTAAAAGTTCGGCCAAACCAAAAGCTGTTTGTTAAGAGGATGAGAGACAAACAGACAGGAATATTTTCTAAAACCCTCTGGAAATACAGGCACTCTTATAGTGACTATTTCTACTCGTTGATAGGTATGTATCTTCGTGAATAATCAAAACGTTTTTATAGTCGCAGTGAATATTCTTGTTAAACGATGTTTAAATGGCATGTTTTTAAATATGAAGAGTGTAATAGGGTGATTTCGTGTTTAAGTTAAAATTGTGTATTTTTAAGATTTAATTATGTGTTATCCAGAACCGCTTTGAATGTTTGAATTGCTTCAATGTCATCATCGGAATATGTTGCATCAGTTGAATTATGCCAAGCATTTAAATGGCCTAACGTTAGTTGAATATTGTTTGTGCTACTGATTCATTTCTTCCGCTGAACTTTATTATGGTTGTTCTGTGGTAATGACGTTGGTTTCGTTGAATTCATAAACATTATGGCCATATTAACTTAAGGAAATTGATAATAAGACGCTCGCTCTCGATACTCCATTGTTTGACTCAGTTATTGCACAATGACCTGGGTGGCTCAACCGGCCACGTTGTTTCAGGTAATAGGGATTTCCATGCGAGCTCTGTTAAAATATTATTTCCCCCCTTTCATTTGAACGATAGAAGTTGTGTATTTACAGCGTTGTCTCCTAATAGGTTTGATATAGCACCACCATGGCCACTTCAGCCAGTTCCAAGCTGAGCAAAGCTGTGAAACAGCAGTACATGGACCTCCCCCAGGGAGACAACGTTCAGGCTATGTACATCTGGATTGATGGAACCGGGGAGGGATTGAGGTGCAAGACCAGGACTCTAGATTCAGAACCTAAGACTATAGAAGGTAGTTATTGTAATTCAGATTATCATGTCTCTTTAAATAAAACAAAATTGTTTGCTCAAACACTATTAGTGTTGAAAAAAGTATGAGTATTTGTATTCTTCTGTGCCTCTGTAGAGCTTCCTGAATGGAATTTTGATGGGTCTAGCACATATCAGTCTGAGGGGTCCAACAGTGACATGTACTTGATACCCCAAGCCATGTTCAGAGACCCTTTCAGAAAGGACCCCAACAAACTGGTTCTGTGTGATGTTCTCAAATACAACCGCAAACCTGCTGGTGAGTAGATTTTAATACCATAACTGATATCAGATAATTAGTTATACTGGTTGATATCACATTTGAAGGTTGCATTAATGTTTCTTGTGTTGCATCTTAGAAACCAACCTTCGTCAGATGTGTAAAAAGATCATGGATATGGTACAGAACCGGCATCCTTGGTTTGGAATGGAACAGGAGTACACTATTCTCGGCACGGATGGTCATCCATTTGGTTGGCCCTCCAATGGCTTCCCTGGACCTCAAGGTAGATGTCACCTATGGATGGTTTTAGAATTTTTTTTTTTTTCTTTTTTTTTCTTATCCATTCATCTTTATTTTATTATTTTTAAAGGCAATAAGACTCCTGTTGGTTTAAGGAAATTAATTGGATTTATTTTGTTTGATTAGGTCCATACTACTGTGGTGTGGGAGCTGATAAGGCCTACGGACGAGATGTTGTAGAAGCCCATTATAGAGCCTGTTTGTATGCTGGAGTAAAAATCTGTGGAACTAATGCTGAAGTCATGCCTGCACAGGTAAATAGACAGTGAGCAGCATTTTTATACTTTTTAGGAAACAAGTTTTCAATTTCAATCAAATATAGAAATGAATTGAAGTTGTCTTGTTGCTCTTCAGTGGGAATTCCAAGTTGGCCCTTGTGAGGGCATTGATATGGGAGACCATTTGTGGATAGCCCGCTTCCTCTTGCACAGAGTTTGTGAAGACTTCGGTGTTGTGGCCTCTTTTGACCCAAAGCCCATTCCAGGGAACTGGAATGGAGCTGGCTGCCACACCAACTTCAGTACCAAGGAGATGCGTGAGGAAGGGGGTTTGAAGTAAGTGTGTGAAAGGAAACACACACACACACACACACACTTTAGAGCTGACATCTGAGTGTTTTTGGTTATGTTTAATGAATTTATTTTCATTTTAGACATATTGAGGAGGCAATTGAGAGGCTGGCCAAGAGACACCAGTACCATATCCGTGCCTATGATCCTAAAGGAGGGCTGGACAATGCCAGGCGACTAACTGGCCATCATGAGACCTCCAACATCAACGAGTTCTCTGCTGGAGTGGCTAACCGTGGTGCTAGCATCCGAATTCCACGATCTGTAGGCCAAGAAATGAAGGGCTACTTTGAAGACCGCCGTCCCTCAGCCAACTGCGATCCATACGCAGTCACCGAAGCTCTTATACGCACATGTCTGCTCAGTGAAGAGGGTGAAGAGCCAATGACATACAAGTGAAATAGTGGACTAAAATGTCATTTAAGTAATAATATCTTACTGATGGCTTTTTTTTTTGTTGTTCATTAGTCCATCTGAAATGAGGGATGACACTAGATGGATCGCTTCCCCATTTATTAGTTGTAGAAACGCACATTGGGTCAGTTTATCCTACAATTTTAGCTTTCTCACTGCCAGTTTCTTTTTATAACAGATTTGTGGGTGTAATGATACCAGATTTGGCAGGGATCCTAGATTGATAGAGAGAAAACTTTGCACCCAAGATCATAACTACTACTACTACTTGGCCTTTATGACTAAAACTGTTCTATGTTATACAATTTAACATGGTTTTTATAAATTAACTGTAGATATTTTAATTCTTATTGTAGCCAATTTTAGCATTATTTTTCACCAGTTTATGAATTATGGCACTCTCTCACAGGGACCAAAATGCATTGTTTGTACTGATGACTCTGCCTGTCCTTTTTTTTTTTTTTTTTTTTTTTTTTTTTTTTGCCATACCATGGTTCAGAAAACTTTAACTTGTCTCTTTACATTAAAACAAGAATTTTACTAAGATGTGATTTCTCTATAGTTTGTTTTTGTTTTTTTCCCAAGAAAAGTAAAAGCTTAAATCACAAGGGGGTTTTACTTGAGCTTATTTTTTTCTAGTAAAATACATAAGATATTTTCACATTTTATCTTAACCACAGACATTTTTTTTTCAGGCATTTAACTAAAAACCCACTGACTTAAAGGGATAGTTCAACCAAAAATGAAAATTTGATGTTTATCTGCCTACCCCCAGAGCATCCAAGATGTAGGTGTCTTTGTTTCTTCAGTAGAACACAAATGATGATTTTTAACTGCAACCGCTGCCGTCTGTCAGTGGTATAATGCATGTCAGCATGTCAGCGTCAAATTTTCATTTTTGGGTGAACTATCCCTTTAAGGATGGCAGAACCAGAAGTCCTAAAATGCTAACTTATTGCCATCTTTTGGCCAACACAAAAATGCCTTCCCTGCAGTACTTCATATTTATGCTTTTTAAGAGCGTTAAACATAAATTATGGTAAATTGTTAAAGTCTTTAAAAAGTTGGAGGGTATAGAATAGTTACAGTATATTAGTGGAAACATTAGTGTGGATTTGGACCAAACAGTATTAGCGTATGTATTGTGTAACTGCTATTTATTTGAAAATGGTTGAAGTGCAAGGGAGCCAGACTGTGAGTACTAACAAAAATTGGACTGGAGTAACATGGATTGCACTGACAAACAAACTGATGAATTTTCTTATTTGACTGCTGGAACACCATTTTGAATTGTTCTACCTCATATTAATCCCTATTTTACTTAAGTCAATAAGGGCAGTATGCAGTTTCTTTTCTCTTTGTGAACCCTGCCAAGACTCTTTTGATTCCCGGAAATGCAATTATAGGATTAAAAGATTCCATATTCTGACACAACAGCCATGTCAACAATTCTCAGAAGTTAACAAGGACATTTAGGCTTGGAAATTTTAAGGGAAGTTTTTATGAACCTGCAACTGTTTTTGTGTTTTCACACCTTTCACCTAATTCCTCAAAATAACAATTTTGAGAAACTGAAAGCATGTTGTTTGGTATGCAAAAGAGTTGCCATTCATCGATGTCTGTATGCTTTTATGCTTGAACAGAAATCAGAACCTTATTTCCTTGACAACCCAATAGTATTTTTTCCGTTAACTTTTGGATTATTGCAGAAAATAAGCTCTGTGACCAACAAAAGTTTGATTCTTACATGTGTTCACAGTGAAAGTCTTCACAACTTTTCTGAATTTTGAAGTCTGAATACTAATCGCATGAAGTAATATGCTAAATCTTTTACCATGTGAGGATATACTGTAGCTATATCTGGTGCTGTTCAGTCATTTTTGACCAAAAAAAGAAATCTGCTTCTTCATCAGAATGGTGCAAAACTTGGTTTTGGCACTCACATGCTTTTTTTTTATTATTATTATTATTTACTTTTTTCATTCAACAATATTCTGACAATATTCTGTATTCTTTAAAAAGAGACCAAATTTAAGTTTGTGCTCCAACGCATTCAAGATTTACGACAGTTTATGTTGGAAAATGTGTTTTCAGGTCTATGCTCAGAAAGTGATTAACAGGTAATAAACAGATCAAAACGTATCCATAAATATAGTTTAGTACCATAAAATCCCCTAAAAATTTAAAATATTAAATAAAACCATTATTGAACTAATATATAGTACATTCATTTCACTGAAATAAAAAAAAGGTATTTTTGACCACCGTTTGAGCAGCACCAGAGGGTTAAGACAGGAATACGCTGGCTCTATAGTGTGTTGGTTTACCACTCTGCAATCAAAAACACATGGGCCTGTTTTGCATCCCAAACCACATGTGTTTTAGGTCACGTTTTAATAAGCTGGCCATAACCCTTCCAACTGTACACTTCAAATTTGCAAGAAAAAAAATGTAATGCTGTTGTGTCATTAAACAAACAAAAATATAAAAGTTAAAAATAAAAGCGACTAATGACCCAAACCAACTGTTCCAATAACAAGGGCAACATTTGTGAATGTACACAGCTGCACACCACTCAAGTTCTAACCAAATAAAGTTCCTTCACACAAACATGGCAACATTCTGGGAAGACAATGTTCCAACAGAATTCTCACAGTAAAACAAAGAGTACTACTACAGCCACATCAGAAATCAGTAATGGATTTCACTCTCTAAATTTTCTCATAGATGGGAAATGATAGACATAAATATATAATCAGTTTCTTTTCCCTTGAATTATAGTTGCACAACTTTAATGGCACAATTTTATTTTCATAAACATTGACAGATGCCATAGACCGCCCACAATCCATTCACTGAACATCAGATGCACACAAAACTGGAAAGCAGTTGTAAGTTCCAATCAGATTGCCTGACAGCAACGGAACGGGACTAGAGGCTGCAGAGAAACAAAATTATATTTAAAATGTACAGAGTTTACATAATGCACATTTGTGTAAAGAACCAGTGCCAGGTTAGTTGCTTCAAATCTTTAAAGGTGCCATTGAACGTTTTTTTACAAGATGTAATATAAGTCTAAGGTGTCCCCTGAATGTGTCTGTGAAGTTTCAGCTCAAAATACCCCATAGATTTTTTTTTTTTAAATTCATTTTTTTAACTGCCTATTTTGGGGCATAATTAGAAATGCTCCGATTCATGCTGAGGCCCCTTTAAATGCTCACGCTACCCACCCACGGAGCTCGCGCTTGCCTTAAACAGTGCATAAACAAAGTTTACACTGCTAATATAACCCTCAAAATGGATCTTTACAAAGTGTTCGTCATGCATACTGCATGCATGTGTCGGATTATGTGAGTATTGTATTTATTTGGATGTTTACATTTGATTCTGAATTAGTTTGATAGTGCTCCGTGGCTAACGGCTAATGCTACACTGTTTGGAGAGATTTATAAAGAATGAAGTTGTGTTTATGAATTTTACAGACTGCAAGTGTTTAAAAATGAAAATAGCGATGGCTCTTGTCTCCGTGAATACAATAAGAAACAATGGTAACTTTAACCACATTTAACAGTACATTAGCAACATGCTAACGAAACATTTAGAAAGACAGTTTACAAATATCACTAAAATATCCTGTTATCATGGATCATGTCAGTTATTATCGCTCCATCTGCCATTTTTCGCTATTGTTTTTGCTTGCTTACCTAGTCTGATGATTCAGCTTAGGGCTGGACAATAATTCAATATCAATATATATCGCGATATAATTTTTTTCGATAACGGTGATATGATTTTTAAACACATTTCCGGTATTTCGATATATACATTACATTTCTCACTGACTTGAGGCGCAGCCGTTAGAAAGAGCAGGACGCGATTGGCCATTGGCGTGATGACGTACACCACAGAGACATGCAGCCATCAGCCAGTGCTCAGCGTTAATATGGTTTGTTTAAAATAGCAACATGGAAAACAGACAGAGTTCAGATAATGTATGTTTCAGTCGATGGATGCGCAAAACGTTACAACAACGATAATCAGAAAGCGTGGACAAAACAGTCACTCTTTGTAAACTGTTCACTGCGAGTGTCGTCTGCTCTAATGTCCAGTCATTTACGCCGTCATCACCCGGGTGTTGATAGCGCGCGAGCGCAGGTGAGACCTGAACAGCACACGATGTTATCTGTGTTTAAACTAAACTCATTTAAGCCTTGCTGATTTAAACCTTCAAGAACAAGACGCGAAAGAGAACTCGCACGCGCCGTGAGAAGATTTGTGTGCGCTCATCCGACGCGCGCACACGCTTATTTCAGTCAGCGCGCAAATACTGAGTTCACTTTCAAGTCTTGTGCTTCAGCGGACAAACTCATACAAAAATTAAGTCAACATGCCCGTCTTGGCGAGTATGCTAGCAAACATAGTCGGTTATGTCTTAAGTGAACGTATATTAGTCGAGAAAGACAGCGCATGTGTAACAGTATATGTACTAGATCGTGCATGTCTTAAAGGGAAAAAAAACTATTCCTGCTGCCTGATTTTAATGTTAAATCAAACAACAAATAACAAAGAAATCACTCACTGCTCTTGACTGAATAGTTTTTGTAACTTCAGTAATGATTAATCTTTATTTATTTTATACAGTAAAGATAATATGCAGTGATATTTTATATTTGATTACTTTATCCATTTTCTGTACCTGAAAACTACTATTAGATACCTGAAAACCTGAAAAGCACTGTTTATTTTATTTGAATATTTGCTTTATTGTACTTATTTGTGATGTACTTATTTGCTTGTAGTTTGATCGTTTGTTCTTATTTTCTTTTTTTTTTATTTGACAGTAGTCTTATTTTTAGGGTCACGGTTTCGGTACGGTTCGGTACCGAACTGTACCAAAACCGTGACCCTAAAACCGTGATACGAACTAAACCATGAGCAATTTGAACCGTTGCACCCCTAGTGTCATCAACACTCAACAACATCCCTGCCCCAGCAATGTGTTTTTGTTGTTTCTCGCTGTTTTTTTCTGTTTTTACTGTTCACAATCTTTATCTTGGCTGAAGCACTTTTGTTTTAATCTATATTAAGGATAATAAAATCAGCCTACGTTATAGTTTAATGTTAAAGATATTAATATTACTAAAGTGAGTGAGTCTTATGTTTATTTTTTATGTTTGTATGAAGGCTAAATACAAATAAAAGCTGAACATAAATTTATTTGTACTGTTTTTATTTCTAAAATATTATATAGTTTTATAGGAAGAGATTTCATAGATTTGGCAAATTAATTTTTCAGACGTTGTGGCCGTTCTTGGCAGTTTTTCTGAGGCTATTATATAGTTCATATCGATATCGGAATTATATCGTATCGACCGAAATTAAGAATTATATCGTGATATAAATTTTGGCCATATCGTCCAGCCCTAATTCAGCTGTGCATATCCAGAGGTCCTGCCCTTGTCTAATGCTTTGAACATGAGCTGGCATATGCAAATATTTGGGGCGTACACCCCGACTGTTACTTTACAGTCAGTGTTATGTTGAGATTCGCCTGTTCTTCAGAGGTCTTTTAAACAAATAAGATTTATATAAGAAGGAGGAAACAATGGAGTTTGAGACTCACTGTATGTCATTTCCATGTACTGAACTCTTGTTATTTAACTATGCCAATATAAAAACAATTTTTAATTCTAGGGCACCTTTAAAATACATTCAGAGTTGTGTTGATGAGCAGTCTGTTAACTAGATATTCGTGAGCAGACCTGTGAAAAGTATGTAAAAACACAAAAGTCTGTAGTTGGTCGCTTTGGTCTGATAATATCAAGCAAGGGTCAACTATATAATTGTAGATTTTAACTAAAACCAGATACTATATAGTTCAGACAGGCCACTTGAAATACAATTATTTGGAGAATTTATAGTGCCCAATATGGCAGCTCCAGTAAAGGATAGAACAGACAATTGGCATTCGGCAAAGTCACTGCTTATTCTTTATGATGGTTCTTGCTGTTTGATGATAGCATCACTGCAGTTGCTGTTGTTTTGAAATTTCAATGTATCCGCATTCAACTGTCCGCACAAATGTCAGGTCAAGACAAATTGTAACTTTTAATTGGGGTTTAATTTCAATTAAGTTGTCATGTGTTTTATATGTTGTAAATTTTATATGTAATAGGGGTGTAAGAGTACACATATTCATCACGGTAAGGACGTCACGGTTCGGTGCATGCAGTTACACAATGTATCCAGTCAGTTACAGGCGGTCTACACTCCAATAGAAGGGGGTGTGCGCAGTAATGCAACACTGTTTGCTACCATTAAAAAGAGCAGAAGAAGAATAAGAGGCGATGGCTGAATCAGAAATCTGGCCCCCGTTACACTCACTCCCCTAAACCTCACTCCCACCCGGGTCACGGCACCAATGTAACCCCTCTACCCAGGTCCTACTCGCACCGCTCTGTGCGGGCCTCAAACCTCATTTAAATAAATTCAATTATAATTAAAATGTTCTTAATGATAAAGCTATTTTAGCTAAAGCTGTAAAGTGTAAACTATATGGAGCCCTTTCTTACACATTACTACAGTATAATAAAACTCCCGGCATGGGAGTCGGACACTCTATCAAGGAGGCTAAAGCCTGCAACCTCTAGCGTCAGTCATTAGAGCATCTCTTGCGATCAGAGGAGTAAGAAAGGGCTCCCTATAGTTTACACTTTACAGCATTAGCTAAGATAGTTTTATCCTTAAAGGGTTAGTTCACCCAAAAATGAAAATTCTGTCATTTATTACTCACCCTCATGCTGTTCCACACCCTTAAGACCTTCGTTAATCTTCGGAACACAAATTAAGATATTTTTGTTGAAATCCGATGTCTCAGTGAGGCCTCCATAGCAGCAATTACATTTCCTGTCTTAAGATCCATTAATGTACTAAAAACATATTTAAATCAGTTCATGTGAGTACAGTGGTTCAATATTACGTGACTTTGGCGCTAAAAACAGCTGATTCGACATGCTCTGAAGCTTCCTGCAGCAGTGTTTTGAAATCGGCAGAATTTCCATTTTTGGGTGAACTAACCCTTTAAGAACATTTTAATTATAATTGAATATATTTAAATGCAGAGACACATTTTAATTAAATGACACAATTTTAATTGAAAAAACACAATTTAATTCAATTTAAAAAAGCAATTTTATGTTTAGTTTTCTTCCCCTGCTGTACCAAACCCATTCCGAACCTCGACCGAACCGTCATGTTTGTGTACCATACAATATGTAATATACAGAAGTGGCCAAAAGTGATATATTTTATTTATTTTGTAACAAGTACTATTAAACCGTGACATGTTTTATTGCGTTATCACTAATAAAACAATTGACACCAAGCACTACTACACAATATGCATACACAATCTTTAATAAATGTTTAATAATATTTTAATAGAGGCTGAAGATGTCCATTTTTTGCAACTATTGTATGTATAATTATATGTTTTATTATGTTGATCAAAACGATTTTTTTTTTTTTTTTTTTTACTGTGTACTTGTACCCATGCTTGTTTTATGTATCATTTTGCATTTTATAACCTAATTTTGATGTAAAGCTGTCACGGGAAATAAAGAGGGATGCAAGTGCAAGTCAAAATATCTAATTTATTTGAGCTTCACGCCAGAAAGTCAGCTGACAAACACACAGACAGCAGGAGAGCGGCGACACAGGGACCTTGCTGGGCCGCGGTGAGATGATCGTGGTGAAGTCCGTAGGAGTGAATGAGAAGTGAAGAATCCAACGACGAAACAGTAATCCAGAGTGAAGACACGACGAACAACTCCAAACGGAAGCACACACGAGGAAACCAGGAAACAGAACAGGGAACTCCAACAACGATCTGACAAACACGAGACGAAAGACAAGGGAATAAATAGGCAGTCCAGATTGAACACAGCTGCCGCTGATCAGCAATACAGCGGTGACGCCCACATGAAACAATTAACGTGACAGCACAACATAAACACAGACCACAGAACGAGACTGCGGATCTTCAACCGTGACAAAAGCTTGATTGTTTAATGTCAGGATCCATTATAACAACTTACCCCTTCAGTAGTTTCTGTAGCCAAGACTTGATTGTATACAGAAATAAACTTTCAAAAACCCAGAGAAAACACAGTAATAATCAGAAGACACTATTATATCTATCGACAATAAAGTATAATCATATACCTCTTAACAATGATTCCCCTCTTTCTTTTTCTTTTTTTTTTCTTTTTTTTTTCTCCCCTCGTCTCTGTATCTTATGAATGTGGGCGGATCTTGGGCTTTGTTGTAAATAGTTATAAATCTAAATTGTTTAAGAAATAAAGAATAAAAAAAAAATAAAAATAAAAAAAAATAAATAAATAAATAAAGTATAATCAGTGTATGTTAGGTAATACTCGCTCGTAACTGCAGCAGGCCAGACTGTTGTTAATATCGGTCTATTGTTGATATTATATCATGGCTCTGTGAGTGTGGATGTTCAACATGAGCAGCAGAGCAAACATAGGCCTCAGGCCTGGATTAGAACAATCTCACCAATCAGTGTTCAGTGTGCTTCATGCTCTGAATGAGTATCAGCACTGATTGGGCTTATTAGAATTCTGTTCTCAGCAAGTGACAGGAGTGCTGACCCATTTGAATGCATCTTCTAACCTGCAGGATCTGAAATATTATTGCATCTTCTCTGTGTTAAAGTGACTTCACTAATGGGTAGTCGGTGGTTGTAAGCTGCCGTGCAATGATAATTAAATATTGCGTTCCCTTTCCACAACCTCTCTCGTGCACATGCATGAAAGCAGACAAACATGAACAAAAAGAGACACTGGCCTGCATGGCTGATTGACATCATGTGCAAATCACATGCAGCATCAGTGAGAGCCATGTGGCGGAAATGCAATTACACTCGTCACCCTTCAACCACGAATGCCATTTTCTTGAGCACACCAAAAAAAAAAAAAAAAAAAACAGCCAATCCTTGCAAGACAGGGTTGGAACTAGAGTTTTAAGAGATTGTAAACATTGAGAAAGAAGTAAAACTCTGCCAAAAAAATAAAATAAAATAAAATAAGATTTTCTGAGTTGATTTGGTTAAAACGCAAAGCGTGAGCAGGACAGAAAGTGCTCAGTTGCTATGGCAGCCATAGAGCTAAGACAATGTGTGTTTTGTGCAGCTAAGGTGGAGGACGGGGGTGGGGTGTTGGTAGTTATGTAACAAATCTGGGTCAAACATACATTCCCCCACTAACAAAGATCTGGTCGTCTGCTTGGTTGAACAACCGAATTAAAAATGAGCAAATTATTCAGAAATAATCATCAGTTACTCATCGTACATCAGGTTCTCATTGCAAGAGATCCCAATGATCACATCAGTGCTAACTGTCCGTAATTGTCAGGTTATACAAGAGCAGAATCCATTAACAGTCTATAAGCCCCAAAATGCTGATAACGTGATCTGTATTGGATCCTAGGAATGCCCTTTTACAAACAAATGAATCACCATGCTTAACCTGTTGAGACCTGTTAGCCTAGTTAAGACACCACATGAACAGCGTACAGCTCAAAGGATGTTTATGAAATGACTCTGTTCATGATGTGAAGAGAATCTAATGAAAGTTAAAACTAATTCTAATAAAATATATTAAAATAATATGTTGTCTGACCTTTCGGTATCGTCAACAGTGTTTATTTGGGTAAAAGGCTGATATGACGACAAGGACAAGGCTGTTTGCAGCTAAAAAAGCAGTTTGCCGTGAGAATAAACCAGGACAAAATGTCCATCAGACCCTTTAACGTCAGTCCACTACAGCTGTGTGCCAATTATCAGCATGCGCTTTGGAGGAAGGTGTCTGGTCTTATGACAGGGTCATGACAGTCCATCAGCGGTATGGGAAAAAAAATGGTTACAGTAACAAATGTATATTGTATACTATGAAAGGTTGATCGGTTGAAGAAGAAAACATTTTTTTGCAAGAAAATGCAGTTGTGAAGTTATGTGCAGCAGTGTTTGTTGGTTCAGCAGGGTGATGTATTGTTTTTACAGCTGTACTGCTTCCTGATGTCTATGGAAGAACAGAAACACAAGCAAGAAACAGTGGAGTGAAAGGTGAAGTTTGAATGAAACAGGAATGTTAAATAAAATAAGGCTTGATTTTGCAGTAGTAATGATCAGAATAAGTGGATACTACGAGTTACAAATGGAAGGACAGTACACAGTAGGGGTGACCCTGAATAGTCGATGAATCAATGCTTCGATAGGAGGAGCCTTATTCAACTATCAATTTCACAGTTGAATCTTTGCAGAGGTGTTATGAGACTAGATATGGGCATGCTCAATATGTGATTTTACATAGACCTACCGGTTTTCTCACAATAAGTTATATACAGCCTATTATGATAATGCTATATATAAAAGAAAGAAGCTTTTAATAAATATTTTGGTAACACTTTAGAATACTGATCCTTCATGAATAACTACACAGGAACAAATGAGTAATGCATTATTAACACTCTAGTAACTACTTTTAATTAACAAGAAACTCTGATTAATGAATTAGTAAGTAATAGTGCTCAGTTGAAGGTGGTAGTTCACTATTAGCTAATACTGTTTTTTCATACCTACCAGAGAACTACTAAGAACTACTATATACATGTTATTAATGTGAATAATGAATAATGTATAATTAATTCTAAAGTAAAGGTCTTGGTAACCCACTAGTAATGACTGAAGTATAACTAAATACTTAAGAAGGAATTACTAATTATTTGGATCAGTATTCTAAAGTGAAAAACATGATAACTCTCTAGTAACTACTGAAGTCATTGTAAACTTTTGATGTTTTTGTAAAGAATTGGATAGTAATAACTCAAGAGTTACTATATAACTTTAAAGTAACTACTTCCTATTTGGATCAGTATTCTAAAATGAAGATCATGGTAACCCACTAGTAATTACTTAAGTGTTACCAAATATACCATAAGGAATTACTGTACAAAACTGTACAAAAACCTCAAAAGTTTACAATGACTCCAGTAGTTACTAGAGAGTTATCATGTTTTTCACTTTAGAATACTGATCCAAATAATTAGTAATTCTTTCTTAAGTATTTGGTTATACTTCAGTCATTACTAGTGGGTTATCAAGACCTTTACTTTAAAATTAATTATACATTATGCATCATTCATGTTAATTATGAACCTGTATATTGTAGATCTTAGTAGTTCTCTGGGAGGAATGAAAAAAACAGTAGTTACTGATTAGTTAATAGTGAACTACCACCTTCAACTGAGCACTATTACTTACTAATTCATTCATCAGCGTTTATTGTTAGTTAATAGTAGTTACTAGAGTGTTAATAATGCATTACTCATTTGTTCCTGTGTAGTTATTCATTAATGAATGATCAGTATTCTAGAGTGTTACAAATATTTTTAATGTGCGTGAAATGAATAAATCCAACCATGGAGTGATGGTAGCATCTTCTCTTTCAGTATAGAACAGTGAATTCATGATGCCATCAATAAAATGCAGCTCCCCGACACCAGCACCACTCATGCAGCCCCACATAAGGACACTGCCACCACCATGTTTCACTGTAGGCACCATGCATTTTTCTTTGTATTCCTCGCCTTTGCGACACCATACAGTTTTGAAGCCATCAGTTCCAAAAACATTTATCTTGGTCTCATCACTCCAGAGTATAGAGTCCCAGTAGTCTTCATCTTTGCCAGCATGGGCCCTAGCAAACTCTAGGTGAGGCTTCTTTCGTGGACGGCACCCATGCATGCCATTCCTCTGCAGTGTACGCCGTAGTTTGGCTTTCATTATTTAGATAACTGCAGTGAACTTGCATGCCGATTTTCTTCAACCCTTCTCACCAGAAGACGCTCCTGTCGAGGTGTTAACTTCCATGGATGACCTGGACATCTCTGTGAGATGGTTGCAGTTCCATCTCTCTTGGCATTGTTTGGTTCCATTTAGTCACATGATTTTAGGGTACATTGCCTGTTGGAATGTGTAGCCTAGCTCAGGTTGCAGTTAGCTTCCCACAGCTATTGTTGGGTTAGAGCTGGTCCCCTGTAGCTTGGTTCCCTTTATTTCACGAGCTGAAGCCACGTGTCAGGCCCCAACAGGCCTCCTTTCTAGTTCACATGTTGGCACAGTTTGTATTTTATTCTGCAAACAGGCTGAACGCCACTTTTTGCAAGACTGTAGGCCCCATAAGGCCTCCTTTTAGCTGACTTGTTGGCAGGATGCATGGGAATCCAAAAACCCATACCACCATCGGCCACGCCCCACCTCTGTTGAGTATGGTGGTGTAATATGCATTCGTTCTCTCAGTATTATGCGTGAAAGGTTTTCCACTGAATGCATGGCCTGCTGGTTGGTATGGTTTTGGACTGGCTGATGCCATGTGTTTACTAGGGTAGGCCCTAATAAGGCCTCCTTTTAGTTTGCATTTTGGCACAGATTGTGTTTATATGGACAAACGGGCTGAACGCCACTTGTTGCTGAGATTATAGGCCCCATAAGGCCTCCTTTTTAGCTGATATGCTGGCGGGATGTTTGTGAATCCATTACCACCATCGGCCTCGCTCCACCTCTGTTGAGTAGGCCTTAAGCAGGCCTCTCGTGGAGTATGTGGCGTAATATGCATTTCCTTTTAGAAACAAAATCTTTGAATGCATGGCCTAATGGTTGGTATAGTTATGGTCGCCACTTGCTGATGCCACGTGTTTACTAAGGTAGGCCCTATGGGCCTCCTGTGTAGCATGTTGGAGTTCAGTTATGTACTCCTCTCGCTTTGAGAGTAAAAAGGTGCTTTTTCCAAGTTGCTTTGTCCCTGTTCTGAGTGGCTGACCTCTCAGGGGTGAGTTTTTGTGGTAAAACCTTACTGAGGTTTGGTTTTAACTACATCAGCCTCCTTGAGTCTGAGTGGATTGTCATGTGGGCACTTTACAGTTTAACTACTGTCATTGAGTCATATGTCCTACTCCTAGCAAGACAGGTGTTCAAGGTGGCCCTCACAGGCCACCACTGAATGTTCTTCTAATATGACGAAATGCTTTTCATATGAGAGTCATGCTCCATATAAAGCTATTATCATGATGTAGGCCCCTTTCTGGCCTCCATGATTATGTGCCCACAGTATGGTCTACCTGTTAGGTTGAGCTTTGTACTTCCCTGCTAGGGTTGTCTGTGTAATAGTGCTTAGCTCCCTAAGCTGATCATGGGTTGTAGGCTTCCATGAGGCCTCCTCCTGAGGTTCAACCCTAGGCTGGTTTGTGCTCCCCTGTATCTGGGTTTCTAGCACACAGCCTCCTAAACGTGGCCACTAGACTTACGCCATATGTCTTAGAGGTTGCTAGGCCCTATGGGCCGCCATTTTGAACATACTGGTGTATGTTTGTATATATTTCCCTCTGAGAATTATCTGTATACACTTCTGGTTGGCCAGGGGCCCAGCTGATAAATATAACCACGAGCTGATGCCACGTGTCTGTTAAGGTTATGGGCCCATCTAAGGCCTTCCTTAATATATATATTTTTGGCCTTATTTCAGTGACTTAAGTTTTTTGTTTTTTCAATAACCACGCATAAGCTTTATTCCTTCAAAAACACAAACATGTACATACATATTCCTCACATATTATGGTAGCCTAGTTTGTGCTGAATACAGTGTAATGACACTTTTTCCATTAATATGTTTATGAAAACTGAAAAAAGCACAAATGTCAGGGCATGTCAAAACTTCTCCAGGGCCCTGAAAATCCTCAGACCCCTGAGGGTTAATATATTTTTTTTGGCCTTATTTCATTGACTTAAGTTTTTTTTTTTTTTTTAATAACCACACATAAATGTTATTCCTTCAAAAACACAAACATGTGCATACATGTTCCTCACATATTATTGTAGCATAGTTTGTGCTGAATACAGTGTAATGACACTTTTGTCATTAATATGTTTATGAACAACTGAAAAAAGCACAAATGTCAGGGCATGTCAAAACTTCTCCAGGGGCCCCAAAAATCCTCAGACCCCTGAGGGTTAATATATATTTTTTGGCCTTATTTCAGTGACTTAAGTTTTTTTTTTTTTTTATAACCACACATAAATGTTATTCCTTCAAAAACACAAACACGTGCATACATGTTCCTCACATATTATTGTAGCATAGTTTGTGCTGAATACAGTGTAATGACACTTTTGTCATTAATATGTTTATGAACAACTGAAAAAAGCACAAATGTCAGGGCATGTCAAAACTTCTCCAGGGGCCCCAAAAATCCTCAGACCCCTGAGGGTTAATATATATTTTTTGGCCTTATTTCAGTGACTTAAGTTTTTTTTTTTTTTTTATAACCACACATAAATGTTATTCCTTCAAAAACACAAACACGTGCATACATGTTCCTCACATATTATTGTAGCATAGTTTGTGCTGAATACAGTGTAATGACACTTTTGTCATTAATATGTTTATGAACAACTGAAAAAAGCACAAATGTCAGGGCATGTCAAAACTTCTCCAGGGCCCCAAAAATCCTCAGATCCCAGAGGGTTAATACGTGTTGGCGTACGTTGTACTCCTCTTGCTTTTAAAGAGAAAAAGGTGCTTTTACTGAGTACACTGCTCATTGGATTGTGTTAGGTGGATTGTCATGCGGGCACTTTTGCAGCCTTTTAATGCTGCCATTGAAGTTGTCAGTCTGCCCCTGGCAAGACAGGTGTTCAGGGTGGCTCCTCAGGCCACTTTCTGAATATGCTTCTGTTTCACATATAGTCACTATCATGCTGTAGGCCACTCTTCGGCCTCCATGATTATGTGTCCATTGCATGGTCTGCCTGTTAGGTGAGTTTTGTACTTCCCTGTTAAAGTTATGTTTGTAATAGTGCTTAGCTCTCTAAGCTGATCATGGTGGTAGGCCTTAATCAGGCCCCCTCCTAAGATTCAGCCCTAGCCTGGTTTGTGCTCCCCTGTATAAACAGGTGTTTAGCGCACAGCCTCCTCAGTACGTTAATTAAGCACTGAGTAGATCCTAGGATGAGCGGATTATACTCCTCTCAATACGAGGGTTCATAGCACTCAGCTGAGTTCTGCTCTCCAGGATGCCCATCTCTATGCGTGGGTCTGAGTTGCTCCTGCCTTTCTGTAGTCACTCTTACCTGCTCTCTTCTATGAAGAATGCGTTATAGAGATTCTGTACTCAGACAGGGTTGGCCAAGACTAAGTTTGTCCTATGACCGACCAGGTCGGCCTCCCTGGTGGCATTGGGGGTGACTTCATTCCCCTCTAGTGACTGGCCGAGGGTTCCTTTCAGTTCTCTGGCCACATTCCCTTAAAGGGACCGCTTTCTCTTCGGAAAAGTTGGTTCCCGATGCCTTTAGCGGCCTTGGTAGGCCTTCTGCGGAAGGTCTTCTTGAGGCTCAGCTTGGGCTGTTGGCTGCAGGGAATGCTGTCACTGACAGCCTTGTGTGACCCGAGGGTGAGTTGCTATCTGGCGTTTCATTCGAAACTGCTTGACGTTTGTCTAGCCATCTTTTGGCATGCACTCTCCTTAAGCATGGCGGCATGGGTATATCGTTCCCCATTGCGTCATTGAATGCAGAGTTGAAGTTCCCTTCGAAAGGGAACGTCTCAGGTTACGTATGTAAAAGGTTTTACACATTAAGAAATAAAAATGCTTTCGGTGTACACTCATAACAAGTGAGATAAACACTGTACTCAACAACTCAACAAACAAAAAATGCAAGGGTTAATAAATAATGATTTTTTTTTTTTTACAGAATGTTGCAGTGTTTATTATAATGATTTATCCATGCATAATATTTAATCAGAAACGTTAAACTCCCCTCCCTCTCGAAAGCAACATCTGTTCTTTTCATGACGTATGTCTCGACGGAGGGTAGGACTACATGTCCTCCACAACTAACTGCAAACTTGCAATTTCCTATGATCCAGTCAATTAGCAAGGATAAAATATCCAATCCTACATTTTTTTTTTCTCATTCTAGATGCAGGTTTACTCAGATATACTGTACTTCACAACCAGGCCCGGATTAAGAACACATTGGGCCCTGGGGCTATAGCAACACCAAGGGCCCCCTTGCCATGCCACAGTGTCTTGTACCACAAGATTTTTTTGAGATTGACGGCACCCATTGACTTCCATAGTAGGAAAAATGTCAGTGGGTGCCATCAACTGTCTGGTTACCAACCTTCTTTAAAATATTTTCTTTTGTGTTCAACAGAAGAAAGAAACTCATTCAGGTTTAAAACAACTTGAAAGTGAGTATGTGATGACAGGAATTTAATTTTTGGGTGAACTATCCCTATAAGGACAAGGTTCTGCATGCTAACTATTAGGATGCTGTCACTTTAAAGGTCCCGTTTTTCGTGTTTTTTTGAAGCTTTGATTGTGTTTATAGTGTGCAATATAACATGTGTTCATGTTTCGCGTGTAAAAAAACACAGTATTTTTCACATAATTTACTTATCTGTATACCGCTGTTTCCACTGTCATAAAAACGGGCTGATGACTTTCTGTTCTATGAAGTCCCTCCTTCAGAAATACGTAACGAGTTCTGATTGTGCCAGCGGTTCCTGTGTTGTGATTCGACAGCAGCTTAGCGAACCTTGCCCGGAAAGGTCACGCCTCTTACCATAACGTGGAGATGCACGCGCTCAGTGTTATTGTAAACATGTCTTTAATTTTACCCTATCAATTTGAGCTGGAATCAGACCCGGTGATTGGACTGCGGGATGAAAATAACAGCGTTTCGACGACATGGCGACAAACACACTCTACAAACGCAACTCTTGTGTATTCCTGTGGGCGGAGGTTAGTCAAAAAACTGTTTTAGTGACGTCATTAAAGAAGGAAGTAGAGGGATGTAGTCCAAACTGGCCGTTCGATGTAGGCGACTTCTGTTAAATAAAATATCTCGCTTGGCATTGAACTTTGAGCTTTAAAATTTTACAGATTTTATTTATACTCTAACAACAACATTACACACTAACTAAAGTTTGAAACATGGGATCACGAAGAACGGGACCTTTAAGACCTGCACGCGTCCGATTTTCTCAACTCACTTCAGACATAACCAACTGTGTTTATGTAAACATTTTGTGTATTTGACAGTATTATAGCGCAATCTGACGCGAAAGATGAAGTCCAGTAGTCAGGTGCTGTTTGACAGGCTTAAGTGTGTGTGCAAGCTATTTTTTGCGCACCACTATCACTTTTTTTTTATCATTTTGAACACCAGCAAGGCTGAACAAGCAATAAAGGCCAATTTCCCATTTTCTAGACTACATGCGATGCGATAGCATAACGCAAAGAGGCGTTTCCCGATGTCATGTCGCGAATTGTAAAGTGATTTTGATTGGACGGTGATTTATCAGTCAGGCACATTTTCCAATCATTTTTTCTTGTTATTTTTTTAGACACAAATCAACCACCTATGACTTGTCAATCTCATTTCCTCCAGCCAATCACGGGCCCCCTCTACCCGCGGGCCCTGGGGCTTCAGCCCCACCTAGCCCTTATGTTAATCCGGCCCTGTTCACAACTGGGAAGAAAAGACTATCGCAACTTCCATTTCATGGAAAAAGCACACCTGTGCCTAGAGCCAAATTCACTGGTTGATCTCGTTTAATGGTATAAGCTGCTATGATTACGTAAATATTTTTCTTAATTATAAATTCCAGTTAAACTTATACACACATTGCCATCATGCTACTAATCACCAGGATGTAATGACTCAAATATGTGTGCACTCATCAAAACTGAACCACGATGCAACTATAATTACTGACTGCATTTGGTTAAAAACTGTAAAAAATTGTGAAAGATCTCCAACAGTATACTGTGCAACAAAACTAATTTGTTTAAAGGTGCCCTAGAATTAAAAATTGAATTTATATTGGCATAGTTAAATAACAAGAGTTCAGTACATGGAAAAGACATACAGTGAGTTTCAAACTCCATTGTTTCCTCCTTCTTATATAAATATCATTTGTTTAAAAGACCTCCGGAAAACAGGCGAATCCCAACATAACACCGACTGTTACGTAACAGTTGGGGTGTACGCCCCCAATATTTGCATATGCCAGCCCATGATTGAGGCATAACACAAGGGCAGTTAGTATTACACAAGGGCAGAACGTCTGGATGTGCACTGCTGAATAATCAGACTAGGTAAGCAAGCAAGGAAAACAGCGAAAAATGGCAGATGGAGCAATAACAACTGACATGATCCATGATAACATGATATTTTTAGTGATATTTGTAAACTGTCTTTCTAAATGTTTCGTTAGCATATTGCTAATGTACTGTTAAATGTGGTTAAAGTTACCATCGTTTCTTACTGTATTCACGGAGACAAGAGCCGTCGTTATTTTCATTATTAAACACTTGCAGTCTGTATAATGCATAAACACAACTTCATTCTTTATAAATCTGTCCAACAGTGTAGTGTTAGCCAGTTAGCCACAGAGCATAGCCTCAAACTCATTCAATATCAAATGTAAACACCCAAATAAATACAATACTCACACAATCCGACGCATGCATTCAGTATGCATGACGAACACTTTGTAAAGATCCATTTTGAGGGTTATATTAGCTGTGTAAACTTTGTTTATGCTGTGATAGAGTCGAGAGCTCGGGAGGGGGCAGAGAGCGCGCGATTTAAAGGGGCCGCAACCTGAAATCGGCTCGTTTCTAATTATGCCCCAAAATAGGCAGTTAAAAAAATTAATTAAAAAAAATCTATGGGGTATTTTGAGCTGAAACTTCACAGACACATTCAGGGGACACCTTAGACTTATATTACATCTTTTAAAAAAAAGGTTCTAGGGCACCTTTAACTACAGAACAGATCACAGTGGTGTCAGGTCTGCAGTGTGTAAAAGCTGCTTTACTCAGATATACTGTACTTCACAACTGGGAAGAAAAGACTATCGCAACTTCCATTTCATGGAAAAAGCACACCTGTGCCTAGAGCCAAATTCACTGGTTGATCTCGTTTAATGGTATGATCTGCTATGATCAGACAAATATTTTTCTTAATTATAAATTCCAGTTAAACTTATACACACATTGCCATCATGCTACTAATCACCAGGATGTAATGACTCAAATATGTGTGCACTTATCAAAACTGAACCACGATGCAACTATAATTACTGACTGCATTTGGTTAAAAATAAAAAAACTGCTTGTCTAGAGGTTGTAAACACGGGGGATGGGGAGTCTCACCTGTTTTTCCCAGCACAGTCCCAACACCCACCCACCATACTTGTTTCCTGTATTTAAAATCTTCTCCACTCCGGTGTCAAGTAGCACAAAAGTGGAACAAAATGTTCCTCACAAACACTACCCCTACATGCTAAGTCCAATGGGTGAAAATCTTGGCTGCACTTGTGTAACCCTATGACACAGCATTAGCCTGGCACGTTTTAACTGGCAGGAGCTCGGATTATGATTCTGTGTGATATGAATGTCTTAGAAGACATTGTTAAATTTAATATGTACAGTGTTAAGGGCTCAGTGTCTGCCGCTATCTCTTGCTTGTGGACAAATGTGTGAAGACACTCTCAACAGAGTAAAATGACAGAGTAAAACAATTTATTAAATGGTAATTCATGTCTTGCTGTTACATTTCAACATATGTTTTTGCAAATACTTGTCTTTCCTTGTTAAGGAGGCATATATTAGACAGGTACAGTTGCAAGAAAAAGTATGTGAACTATTTGCAGAATCTGTGAAAATGTGCAAAACTTTAACAAAATAAGAGAGATCATACAAAATGCATGTTATTTTTTGTTTAGTACTGTCCTGGGTAAGATATTTTACATAAAAGATGTTTACATATAATCCATAAGACAAAAAAAAGCTGAATTTATTAAAATGACCCAGTATGTGTATGTGAACCATTGATTCTTAATACTGTGTGTCATTACCTGGATGATGTTTTTTTTTTTTTTTTTTTTTTTTTTTGATGGTTGTTTATGAGCCCCTTGTTTATTCTGAGCAGTTAAACTGAGCTCTGTTCTTCAGAAAAAAACTCCAGGTCCCAAAAATTCTTCAGCTTTCCACCATCTTTTGCATATTTGAACCCTTTCCAGCAGTGACTGTATGATTTTGAGATCCATCTTTTCACATGGAGGACAACTGAGGGACTCAAACACAACTATTCCAAAAGGTTCAAACATTCACTGATGCTTCAGAAGGAAACACGATGCATTAAGAGTCGGGGGGTGAAAACTTTTGAACAGGATGAAGAGGTCCAATTTTTTCTTATTTTGCTTGAATATTTTTTTTTTTTTTTCATTTAGTACTGCCCTTCGGAAGCAACAGAAGATACTTGCAGGTTTCCCAGAAGACAAATTAAATACAATTTAACTTGATCTTCAAATTCCAAACGTTTTCTCCCCCCATCTATTAATGCATCATGTTTTTTTTTGAGTCCCTCAGTTGGCCTCAGTGTGAAAAGATGGATCTCAAAATCATACAGTCACTGCTGTAAAAGGTTCAAATTTGCAAAAAAATGCTTGAAAACTGAAGAATCTGCAGGACCTGGAGGATTTTTCTGAAGAACAGAGCTCAGTTTAACTGCTCTGGACAAACAAGGGACTCATGAACAACCATCACAAAAAAAAAAAAAAAAAAAAAAACAGTCGTAGATCATCCAGGTAACCACACACAGTATTAAGAATCAATGGTTCACATACTTTTGAACTGGGTTATTTTAATAAATTCAGCTTTTTTTTTTTTTTTTTTTGTCTTGTGGATTATATGTAAACATCTTTTATGTAAAATATCTTACTCAGGACAGTACTAAATAAAAAAATATCATGCATTTTGTATTATCTCTCTTATTTTGTTAAAATTATTAACATTTTCACAGATTCTGCAAGTGGTTCACATACTTTTTCTTGCAACTGAAATTAATTAATAGACAAGATTTTGTGTGATAATAGTATTTGAATTTGTTAAGGGAAAACTGATCCCACATTATCTTCTGTCTTTCATTACATTAGTGTGAATATATGAGTAGACCTGAATCATATAATCTATAAAACCATTAATATTTAAATCAATTCATTCAATCACAGCATGCTTTTCCGGACTAAAAAAGAAAATGATCACTTAGCATTCACACGTCATTTTTAATACCAAACCCAAAGCTACAAAACAAAAGGCATAAAGATAAGGTCACAACCTTATTAGACAGCTTTTATAAAGAATTTTGCGATGAAATTTATCAAACATCCAAAACAATCTTATATGATGAGAAGAACCAGGTATCCTTGAGCATTCTGTCCATTTACGTCTTTGATCTGTGTGGCATTCATATTTCAGTTCGGTTTGAAGTGGACTGATTATTCAATGATTCTGGTATCACAATGGACTTTAATGTCCATTTAATGTTCATAATTTGTCCTTATTATTCTGATGTACTAAAGACCTCCTATATCCCATTCCCAGCCTAAACATGCCCTTCACCTCAGCCTACTTCCTCCATTTTCTGACAACAGAAATTTCCAGAGCACCCTGAACAATAGTGAGTACAAAGACTCTATAGAAGTCCCAGCAGAATACTGAGTAGATAAACAATCGAGATTACTGAACACAGAGAACCTCTTGAACACAATGAGCTCCAATTCATTAGACAAAATACATTGTGTTAAGTTCTCAAGACTGCCTATATCTATGACAACACTAACAATACTATAATAAATAATAATACACATATACACTGATCAGCCACAGCATTAAAACCACTGACAGGTCAAGTGAACATTGATTATATAGTTGCACCAAGATGCACAATGGGAAGAAGGCAGACCGGCAGAGGCAATGTTGTGCTCTGGGCAATGTTCTGCTGGTAAAGCTTGGGTCCTGGCATTCATGTGGATGTTACTTTGATACATACCTAAGGATTGTTGCAGACCATGTCCACTCCTACATGCAATGGTGTTCCTTGATGACAGTGTTCTTTTAGCAAGATAATGCACCCTGTCACACTGAGGGGAAAAAAAAAAAAAAAAGTGTTCAGGAATGGTTTGAGGAACATGACAAAGAGTTTAAGGGGTTGCCTTGGCCTCCAGATTGAGCATCTATGGGATGTGCTGGACCAGAAAATCCAATACATGGAGGCCCTACCTCCCAACTTGCAGGACTTAAAGAATCTGCTGCTAAAGTCTTGGTGGCAGAAACCACAGTACATGGTCTTGTGGAGTCCATGCCTCAACGCTTCAGAGCTGATTTGGCAGTACGAGGTTGACCTACACAATATTAGATATTTAATGTTGTGGCTGATCAGTGTACCCTAGAGAAAAATAAATATACCAAAATGTATTTGAAATACATTTATTTTATGCTAAGTATACAATAAATACATTTACACATTTATGTACTTAACATTGGTCAGAATATACTGTGTGAGAGTTTGGAGTGTTTAAAAAATGGGAAAAGTTGTAAAGTTAATAAATCAAGTGTACATGGAACTTAAAACTACTCAGTAAAATTAAAAAACTTAGGCTGTTAAAAGAACAGAGTCCTTTCATATACAAAGTCCCCAAAAGTAATAATCCAGTTAAAAGTGATGTGCTTGGCAGGAAAGGTAAGTCAACACACCAATCAAGCTTGATGGTGTACCATGTGGTGTTTGATTAGTGCTTCTCAATATCCCTCCTCGTTTCCTCGCTCCTCCGTCCTCCATCCTATGACCCAGAAAACGATCGAGCTCAGCCATCTTGAAGGACATCTCAGTTCTCTAATTGCACCGTGAGGAGGCGAGGAACGAGGAGTGAGGAGGCTTCCTGAGGAGTCATGAGCGAGGATACACCAGTGCATCCTTTGCGGAAGTCTTTCTCGTCAAAAAACCTGATACACATATACATTCTCCTCCCCCTTCATATCTGTCACTATATTTTGCTTTACTTTTACAGTTAAATAAACTTTATATCTCATATATTTCGATGGGGCATCTTGCTTTATTAATATTTATTATATATTTTTTTAATAACCAAACTTTAACAACATGTGGGTAGATCCCTCGAGTGCAACTGATAATGCTTTGAAGTGACGCTAAAGGGAGCGAGGATATCATTTCACTTGATTCAATTCCTCCGTCCTTGCATCTTTTCCTTGCATCCTTCCCTCGCATCCTGAAGGGGTGGAGCTAAGACGCTGAGGAAAGGAAGCGAGTAAAGGAAATGAGGATGCACAAATAAGAATTGAGAAGCACCCCTTGATTGCTTGGCATGCTGCCTCCTTTATGTTGTTTTACTTCCTGGTTCCTGTCATGTGAGTGACCCAGGCAGACCCAAACTCTCTTAAAGACACACATTAAAACAGGTAAGAGGAATAAAATGGCGAAGACAACTCTCAAAATATATAAAACCATCACGATATATATTGAGTGGTAAAACATGTGTCCTGTGTTGTACTTTTGGTATACTAAATTGATATACTTAAAGTCTGCAAAATTGGTAAGTAATTTTGTACTTAATGCACTTTAGTTATCCGGAAGTAGTGCTGAGGTCCAACCAAAGATGTACTGAAGTACAGTATATTTGATTGTGCTAAAATGGAACTATTGCAAGTATACTTAAAGCTGGGTGCACACTGTGCGATTTATAATTGTCCTTTACGATTGTTGCTTTTCAGACTGTACGAACATGATCCTCATGTCAGACTGTGGGATCTCAGCTGTCCTATATGTCAAGACGCGTTAAAAATGGATGCGCACTTGAAAACTTGTCCAGAGTTTTACACCATCAATTCGTCAGAGGTAAAATTTGATCGCAACGGTCATTAATCAGCTGTCGGTGAACATGTCAAACTAGCGATCAAAGACTACAGATTTTTGCCTAAGATTATAAGAATCTTTCAGGATTCTCAAAATTTGTCTCAGACGACCAAATCGTGGCCAAAACCGCACAGTGTGCACACGCCTTTAGGTACACTTTAAATGACTTGCATTAAAAGACTGATATTACACAGTGATCATACTATCCTTACTAATAGTGATATTAAAACACATTTTAGGCTTAATATTAAGAATAATAAAGAAGTACTCCAAATAAAGTTTAATTATTTATCAGTAAGTCTCAAGTGATATGACAGTAAATATATTAAGCTAATAGATTTGTAGTATACTTATAATGAAATAAATGTGTTTTAAATACATTTTGCTATAGGTTTTTTTCACTAGGGTATATACAGGTGCATCTCAATAAATTAGAATTCTGTGGAAAAGTTCATTTATTTCAGTAATTCAACTCAAATTGTAGAACTTGTGTATTAAATAAATTCAATGCACACAGAATGAAGTACTTTAAGTCTTTGGTTCTTTTAATTGTGATGATTTTGGCTCAAATTTAACAAAAACCCACCAATTCAATCTCAATAAATTAGAATACTTCATAAGAAAAAAGGACATTTTAAACAGAAATGTCAGGCTTCTGAAAAGGTGTCTGGTGTCTCTCATCTTCCTCTTGACAATACCCCATAGATAGTTTGCTGGCCAATCAAGCACAGTAACGCCATGGTCATTGAACCAGCTTTTGGTACCTTTGGCAGTGTAGGCAGGTGCCAAATCCTGCTGGAAAATGAAATCAGCATCTCCATAAAAATGCATAAAGCTTATCAGCAGAAGGAAGCATGAAGTGCTCTAAAATGTCCTGGTAGATGGCTGTGTTGACTGTGAACTTCAGAAAACACAGTGGACCAACACCAGCAGATGACATGGCAGCCCAAATCATCACTGACTGTGGAAACTTCACACTGGACTTCAAGCAACATGGTTTCTGTGCCTCTCCACTCTTCCTCCAGACTCTGGGACCTTGATTTCCAAATGAAATGCAAAATTTACTTTCATATGAAAAGAGGACTTTGGACCACTGAGCAACAGTCCAGTTCTTTTTCTCCTTAGCCCAGGTAAGATGTTTCTGATGTTGACTCAGAAGTGGCTTGGTACATGGAATGTGACAGTTTTAGCCCATTTCCTGAAGACATCTGTGTGTGGTGACTCTTGATGCACTGACTCCAGGTTCAGTCCACTCCTTTTGAAGCTCTCCTAAATTCTTAAATCGGCTTCGCCTGACAATCTTCTCAAGCCTGTGGCCATTCCTTTCACTTGTACACCTTTTCCTACCATACTTTTTCCTTCCAGTCAACTTTCCATGAATATGCTTTGGCACAGCACTCTGCGAACAGCCAGCTCTTTCAGCAATGACCCTCTGTGGCTTACCCTCATTGTAGAGGGTCTTGATGATCGTCTTCTGGACAACTGTCAAGTCAGCAGACTTCCCTATGACTGCTGTTGGGATTACTGACCTAAACCCAGTATTTACACCCTGAAAATGGTAATTTAATAGAACTTGAAATTAAATGTTCTAATAATTTGAGATACTGATTTTTTATTTTATTTTGATGAGCAGCAAGCTGTAATCATCAAAATGAAAACAAAAAAGTCTGGAAATATTTTACTTTATGTTTAATAAATCTAGAATATATTTAAGTTTTACTTTTTGAATTAAATTACAGAAAAAATAAAAATCTAATTTATTGAGATGCACCTGTATACACTGCTCAAAAAAATTAAAGGAACACTTTGAAAACACATCAGATCTCAGTGGGGAAAAACATATGCTGGATATCTAAACTGATATGGACTGGGTAATGTATTAGGAATGAAAGGATGCTACATTGTTTGATAGAAATGAAAATGATCAACCTACAGAGGACTGAATTCAAAGAAACCTGAAAATCAAAATGAAAAAATGATGCAGCTGGCTAGTCCATTTTGCTGAAATTTCATTGCAGCAACTCAGAATGGTACTCAGTAGTTTGTATGGCTCCCACGTGCTTGTATGCATGCCTGACAACAATGTGGCATGCTCCTAATGAGACGATGGATGGTGTCCTGGGGTATGTTCTCCCAGATCTGGACCAGGGCATCACTGAGCTCCTGGACAGTATGAGGTGCAACCTGGCAGTGTAGCATGGACAAAAACATAATGGCCCAGAGGTGTTCTATTGGATTTAGGTCAGGCAGACGTGGGGGCTATTCAATGGTATCAATTCCTTCATCCTCCAGGAACTGCCTGCATACTCTCGCCACATGAGGCCGGGCATGGGTGTCTACCATGAGGAACCCAGGACCTACTGCACCAGCGTAGGGTCTGACAATGGGTCCAAGGATTTCATCCCGATACTTAATGGCAGTCAGGGTGTCATTGTCTAGCCTGTGGAGGTCTGTGCATCCCTCCATGGATATGCCTCCCTAGACCATCACTGACCCATCACCAAACCGGTCATGCTGAATGATGTTACAGGCAGCATAACATTCTCCACGGCTTCTCCAGACCCTTTCACTTCTGTCACATGCTCAGGGTGAAACTGCTTTCATCTGTGAAAAGCACAGGGCACCAGTGGTGGACCTGCCAATTCTGGTGTTCAATGGCAAATGCCAATCGAGCTCCACGGTGCCGGGCAGTGAGCACAGGGCCCACTAGAGGATGTCGGGCCACCCTCAGGCCACCCACATGAATTCTGTTTCTGATTGTTTGGTCAGAGACATTCACACCAGTGGCTTGCTGGAGGTCATTTTGTAGGGCTCTGGCAGTGCTCATCCTGTTCCTCCTTGCACAAAGGAGCAGATACTTGTCCTGCTGATGGGTTAAGGACCTTCTACGGCCAGCTCTCCTAGAGTAACTGCATTTCTCCTGGAATCGCCTCATGCTACCAGTAGTGACACTAACCCTAGCCAAATGCAAAACTAGTGAAAAACTGTCAGAAAAGATCAGTAGGGAAGAAACTGTCAGTGGCCTCCACCTGTAAAACCATTCCTGTTTTGGGGGTCATCTCATTGTTGTCCATCTACTGCACCTGTTGTTAATTTCATTAACACCAAAAGCAGCTGAAACTGATTAACAACCCCCTCTGCTACTTCACTGACCAGATCAATATCCCAGGAATTTAACTGACTTGATGCTATTCTCTGATTTAAAAAGTGCTCCTTTAATATTTTTGAGCAGTGTATATATGCTGCTCAAGCGTCTTTTTCCTATAAGAATTTGCAGATTTCACCAAACTGCTTTTCAGTGGAATACAAGTACTTGTTTCCATTTACATGCATATAAATAAATAGAAATGAACGGAGCACAAAGTCTAGTAAACAGGTAACAGGTAAACTCTAGTGCCCATTGAAATGTGCAGGATTCTAATGAGAATGGTCTAGACAAACATGTTGAGATTAAGACAGGTGATCTTCTGTGTTCTTGCTCTTGAACTGATGCTATCCAGACTGCCAGGAAAAGTCATTGTTTTTCTCAGTGGCACTGAAGCTAGCCAAAGAGCTATCCAACAGACAAATACATCTTTGTGTTCTCTCATATCCACTCAGACTGGAGACTCCTTTTTTGCTAATGAAAGACCTCAAGAAGACATTACCAAAATAAGAAACTGCTAAGGCTATAAATGAAACTCTTAGACACATGTCTGACAAGTTTGTTCAAGCCCAACTGGATGCAGAATATGACCACAACAAACTATTTCACTTGTTCATTTTTCTGTTTTCAGCCATTTAAAAATTATTAGTAAAATTCTCAGTAAAATTATCTCTCTTATCCACAGCAATGGGGACAGTCAGAGGCTAAAAATAAAGCTGCTTGTTTTCATTATAGTCTGGTTTGCATAGGGACAAGAGGTCACTGATGTAGTCCAAAAATATAGTAATGCTGAGGTTATCTATTGCTTGACATACAACACAATTTGCAATCACCCAAATCCCTTATAAAGCATTCAGTTTTTTCCACGCCTCTTTAATTGAAAACACACCTCTACAGTGCTTGTCACTGTTGCAGTACCCTAAGGTACAAAGGCAAAAAGGTACTAATATGTACTTTTAAACTACTAATATGTACCTTTAAGGTAGTAATATGGACCATTTAGGGGTAAGTAAGGTACAAAGATGTACCTTTTCACTTTTGTACCTTAGGGTACTGCCTCAGTGAAAAGCACTGTACCTTTTTTTTTTTCTGACAGTTTAAATACAGAACAAACAACAATGGCATAGTGTCAGTTTCTGACATAATGTTGAAGTGACTAAAAATTGAAAGGGAACATCTTCGGTTACTGAACATAACCTCCGATAATGCTGTTTGACTTAAACTCATGGTTTTTCGCATTCACTCTATTCAGTTGAAAGATTCTGGTGAAATATGGTTCAGAGCAGCATTATATATGGACCTTTCCCGCCTCTAGTGTATGTGCTTGAACGCCATTGGCCATCGTTAAACAACGGCATTATTCCAAGCAGGCTTCAGTATTTTAAGGTGAAAGGTCATAGAGTCAGCTTCTGACATAACGTCTTGTTACCTCATTTCAGGGAACCGAGGTTACGTTTAGTAACCGAAGACGTTTGTCTGTTACACACTAATTGGAGGAGCCTAATACTCTCAGAATACTAAAGAACAAACATAACTAAGCACAAAAACACCTTCTAAGCAGGTCAAACAATGACATTCATGATGCTGGAACCCACCCAACAATAAATGTAATGCAGCATTTAAATTCATGCCTTCTCAGATGAAGGGATTCTTATTCAGTTTTTGAAGAGTCTGTTTTGACTCATACTGTAAGTGGCAGACAAAAGAGAATGAGAAGAAGTAACTTCTTCCGCTGTTGACAGACAAGTTGATGATTTTGATAGGAGCACACAGCTTGGAAAGAATAAATCTTAAAATACTCACTAACTCAAAAACTATATTGTACAGAGAGTTAAAATCCAATAACTGCTGCATCCTGAAGATGTCCTGTTCATAATTTTATATATACTACCATTCAAAAGTTAGGGGGTCAGTAATATTTTTTAATGTTTTTAAAATAATTATTTATGCTCACCAAGACTGCATTTATTTGATCAAATTGTTGTGAAATTTTCAGCAGACATTATCTAGTCTTCAGTGTCACTGATGATCTTTCAGAAATCATTCTAATATGCTGATTTAGTACTCAAGAGACATTTCCTATTTTTATTAATGTTGAAAGTTGCTGCTTAATATTTTTTTTCAGGAAGCTTTCTTCAATAAAAAGTTCAACAGAAAATACTTTATTTGGAACAGATTTTTTTTGTTACAATGTAAAAGTTTACTGTCACTCTTTGATCAATTTAATGCATTCTTGCTAAATAAAGTATTAATTTCCTTTAAAAAAAAAATTGTTTTATGTATATTATATAAAAATATAAAATCTATCTCAAGTGTATTTCTCACTTACTCTCTTTCTTTCTTACTTCAGAAAACAAGATAATGTGACACCTAAAATAGAGTTAAGCTGCGTAACAGGTGTGCCGGCATATTGTAGTAGTGAAACCAGTCCGTCTGCTCACGTCACACAAACAAACAGCTGAGCTGTGCACGTAAAGCGTGGGCCAAATATAACCATTAACTTTCAAAACAATTTACACCCATAGTAAAGGGTAAAAGATCCAAAGGAACTTCAGTAGAAACATCTCATACAAAGCTGATACTGAAATGAGACATAACTGAGAACTCTGTTGAATCTCTCAATAAAAGTTTCCTCTGAATACTATCACTGATTTTCCTGTTCACATTTTTTATGCAAATATATATTTCATACTACATGCCAATCTTGCATCATAAAAGCATACATCCTAATGTTTAAAGAAGAGTTTGTTAATCATCTTATGAGTTTGATAATCACCATGACTCATAATACAGTTTACTGGTTTCACAGCAAACAAAAGTGATGTGATTACTTAACAAACACTAAAGTTCCGGGTAAAGAAACGCCCTCTGTCTCACCTTATATGCTCTATCAGATGCTTAAGAAATTATATCAGATGTATTAATGCACAATCAGACAGTAAACCTTAGCACAGAAAAAAAAAAAAAAAAAAAAACTTTGTATACTGTATAGCATTCCAATAAACCTTCAAAGGGTTTTCTGATTATTAGTTTAAGTTAAAAAAAAAAAAAAAAAAAAAAAAAAAAAAAATATATATATATATATATATATATATATATATATATATATATATATATATATATATTAATCTGATAAAATTATGTATTAAAATATGAAACAGGAAACATATCATTTTGATTAGTGTAATAACCAGTTCAAATATTTGTACATTACAGGTTTTCCTTAACTCAAAGACACATCAGTGGAATCCAGTGCAAGAGCCAAAGTCAAATTCAACAGCACACCACTTTACAGTAAATTTTTCTTTCATGGCATGACACTAGTGACCAATCAAAATGTTGCGTCATATCATACATTCCATCATGAGACTAGTGCACACACCAGTCCTCACACCGTCTTTGTGTGAGAAACTTTAGAATATTTGACACTTTTAACCTTTATTGCTTCAGGGCACTCCCCACTCAGGCCCTCCTGTGACGTCATTTCGAGTATGCATGGATTATCTATTTTGTGTACTGTATATCGTCAGACTTGCTTTGTTTATTTCTGCCACATAAATCTTATTGTGCACTGATCCAAGTTATGTAATGATTCTTCAAACCCATTTATTCAAACACGCAATATAAAAAAGCCATTCAAGCAGGAGTTTGTGGTCACATCAACTCTTGTGAAAAAGACATGTGCTTAATTGTATAGAATGTGCACTTGGAGAGCATTTCCAATCTTAAAAGTATATTTTTAACTGTACTTGCAAATAATATAATATTAATGAAATAAAAGGCCTACTTAAAATGTAGGCCTACTTAAAAAGGGTACACTTTCATGACTGTTTCTTAACAAACTTAAGTGCACTTTTAAAAAAGCCTTTAAAAGTTTTTAAACGTTTTACTTAAAATGCTTAAATCAATGTTTTATATATATTTTGTCATTCTTTAATGAAGTACACTTATGTTGATGTGCTGACTACCATATAAAATACTTGAAAAGTCCTTGATTTTAAATATTTGATATTACATTTAATTTATTTTAAATCTACTAAAATGCAACTTCATCATTACAAATGTGTAATTATACATATATTTAAATGATATACAAGTTTCAATAGAAATTATATTATATATTAAATAACCATAAATGCTTGTCAGTACATTTAACACTTTAAGCATATTTCAAAGACAATCAAAGTAAATATGAAATCTTTGTCACAGAACCCTTGTTTCCCTGGACTTCATATCCCAAGATCCTTCTGTTCTCCACACCTGCACTCACTTCCCTCGTCAGCTCCTCATCACTCATCACCTGCACCTGGACTCTATTGTCAGCACTCCCCATATATTGCACTCACTCCCTTCACTCCTCGTCCGTTCTCTGTTGTGTTACCGTTGTATGTTGGTGTTCCTGCCTTGTTTAAGTAAAGAACTATATATATTGTGGAAATCCGTATCTGCCTCGTCTCTCTGCACCAGTACACGTAACAGAAGAACGGACCCTTAAACCAACCGGATTTTTCACAAGGAAAAAATGGAGACTTTCCCCAGCTCCTTGGCTCCTGCTCCTCCAAAGCCTCTCTCCCATCTGTCGGCCGGCGATCGCCTCATCGGGCTTCTGCAGGTTGGTCGTTCGCTGGAGAGGTATGTGGAGGAGTTCGTAGAGCTCGCTTATTTGACAGATTGGTCGGATGCTCAGTTGATCGACCTGTTTTTGGATGGACTGGATGAGAACACTATTCGCTTTATTGAACCTAATGATTATGTTTCCTTAACTGATGCTATAAATTTAGTTTTGTATTTAAATTGCTCCGAATTCTTAGTCCAAGAGGTTCAGAATGTTGGGTGTTCCTCTCGTCCAGTCCTTCCAAAAACACGGTCAGCCCGGCCGGTCTGCCAAGCTCCATCTTCCTCCGCATGCCTTGCCTCTCGAACTAGCGAACTCCCTGCCTAGCCCCATGCCTAGCGAACTCCCTGCCTGCCCCATGCTGGACCCACATTCCTCAACTGGGCCCAGTAAGCGGAGGAGGAGGAAGAAAGCGGCTCCAGTCTCTCCAGAGCCCGCTCCAGTCTCTCCAGAGCCCGCTCCAGTCTCTCCAGAGCCCGCTCCAGTCTCTCCAGAGCCCGCTCCAGTCTCTCCAGAGCCCGCTCCAGTCTCTCCAGAGCCAGCTCCAGTCTCTCCAGAGCCCGCTCCAGTCTCTCCAGAGCCAGCTCCAGTCTCTCCAGAGCCAGCTCCAGTCTCTCCAGAGCCAGCTCCAGTCCCCACAGAGCCAGCTCCAGTGCCTGTGGGGATTTTAATTGTATTTGAGGGGATGAACGAGCCCTCTGCTCCAGCCGCCGCCTACGAGCCCTCTGCTCCAGCCGCCGCCGCCGAGCCTGCCGCTCCAGCCGCCGCCGCCGAGCCTGCCGCTCCAGCCGCCGCCGCCGAGCCTGCCGCTCCAGCCGCCGCCGCCGAGCCTGCCGCTCCAGCCGCCGCCGCCGAGCCTGCCGCTCCAGCCGCCGCCGCCGAGCCTGCCGCTCCAGCCGCCGCCGCCGAGCCTGCCGCTCCAGCCGCCGCCGCCGAGCCTGCCGCTCCAGCCGCCGCCGCCGAGCCTGCCGCTCCAGCCGCCGCCGAGCCGCCGCTCCAGCCGCCGCCGCCGAGCCTGCCGCTCCAGCCGCCGCCGCCGAGCCTGCCGCTCCAGCCGCCACCGAGCCCTTTATTATGATGAACTTTGCTCTTAAAGTCTCTAATTCAAAGACTGTTTTCCCTCCCTGCCTCCCTCTCCCGCCTCCTCCCACTAATGTACTCACTGCACCTCCACCTCAAGCCCCCTCGCCCAGATCTCCACCTCAGACCTCTGGGCGATTACCTTCACCCCGGCTCCAACCTCCCTCTGCTCCACCGTTGCCCATCAGTCCACCAGCTTCACCAGTATCCATCCTGTCTCCACTCACACCTTGTTCACTCGTCAGCCTGCCCTCCCCTCTGGACTACACTCCTCCGTCTCCGCTCCGTCACTCCGTCCCTCAGTTCCAGTTGGCCTCCTCACTCCCCCGGTGTTCGTTTTGTTGGCTGTCCTCCTGCTTCCACTGCGGCCTTCTGGAGCCCCGGCTGCGCTTCGGTCGGCGGAGCCTACGGTTCCGCCATCTCCCGCCGGTCCTTCACCGCCGCCTGGGCTCAACGGCCCTAAGCCTTCGGTCCTGGACCAACTATGGCTACCTTCGGCCCCTGACCCGCCGTGGCTGCCCGCTGCACCTGACCCGCCGTGGCTGCCCGCTGCACCTGACCCGCCGTGGCTGCCCGCTGCACCTGACCCGCCGTGGCTGCCCGCTGCACCTGACCCGCCGTGGCTGCCCGCTGCACCTGACCCGCCGTGGCTGCCCGCTGCACCTGACCCGCCGTGGCTGCCCGCTGCACCTGACCCGCCGTGGCTGCCCGCTGCACCTGACCCGCCGTGGCTGCCCGCTGCACCTGACCCGCCGTGGCTGCCCGCTGCACCTGACCCGCCGTGGCTGCCCGCTGCACCTGACCCGCCGTGGCTGCCCGCTGCACCTGACCCGCCGTGGCTGCCTTCAGCCCCTGACCCGCCATGGCTTTTGAACCTGCCCTGGAGACCTCCACTCCAGTCTGCTCCTCCCCCTGCTCCGGCTTGAGGTCTCCAGGGCGCCCACCCCCCTCCCGGTTGTTTCATCTACGACGCGCCTACCGGGAGGGGGGGTAATGTCACAGAACCCTTGTTTCCCTGGACTTCATATCCCAAGATCCTTCTGTTCTCCACACCTGCACTCACTTCCCTCGTCAGCTCCTCATCACTCATCACCTGCACCTGGACTCTATTGTCAGCACTCCTCATATTGCACTCACTCCCTTCACTCCTCGTCCGTTCTCTGTTGTGTTACCGTTGTATGTTGGTGTTCCTGCCTTGTTTAAGTAAAGAAATATATGTATTGTGGAAATCCGTATCTGCCTCGTCTCTCTGCACCAGTACACGTAACAATCTTAAGATGTACTTAAGTCCTAAGTGATCAAAAAAAAAAAAAACTTGAAAGTTCAGGTAATTTCATTTCATTTATTGAACTATTTGTAATAAGTACTTTAATAATAATCTTAAAAGTTTGCCCAGTGTACTTCATTTTCAAAAAGGAATACATCCACTTTTACTGATGATCTAAGACAGTGGTATAATGACCAATTTCTTGTTTATCATTAAAAACTGTCTATAAAATGTTTATTCATCGAAGGTCAAGCTTCAGTTTACTTGCGGCCTCACAAACTCACTTATAATGAACTTGCTGAATAAAACTCCAGAGCTGTGTGCTAAATAGTAATTTTCTTCATTAAGGCCAAGCTCAGCTCTAAGCTCTTCAGTCTTCTGTTTTCTTTGTCTTTCTTTTTCCTCATAACTTGCACTAACTTAATCCAAATGGTGCCACATCTGACGTCAAACCGTTTTAGAGAATTAAAGATCTACATAATTAAACCTGTTGAACTGGTTCTAAGAATGAACTTTTGCCAATTCAATTTGAACTTTGATACAATTCAATACAAAATGATCACATACATACAGGTGCTGGTCATATAATTAGAATATCGTGAAAAAGTTCATTTTTTTATTGTAAATTATTTTTAAAAATTAAACTTTCATATATTCTAGATTCCCTACATGTAAAGTAAAACATTTCAAAAGTTTTTTTTTTTTTAAATTTTGATGATTAGAGCATACAGCTCATGAAAGTCCAAAATCCAGTATCTCAAAATATTAGAATATTTCCTAAGATCAATCAAAAAATTGATTTTCAAAACAGAAAAGTTCAAGTTCTTTAAAGTATGTTCATTTGTGCACTCAATACTTGGTCGGCAGCACATATTACAGCAAATGACTTGCTCCTAGCTCAAATTACAGCATCAGTGAAGTGTGGCATGGAAGTGATCAGCCTGTGGCACTGCTGAGGCACTATTGAGCCTTCAGATCATCTGTATATTGTTGGATCGACTGTTTCTCATCTTTCTCTTGAAAATATCCCATAGATTCAGGGGTCAGGCATGTTGGCTGGCCAATAAAACACAGTAATATCATGGTCAGCAAACCACTTGGAAGTGGTTTTTGCACTGTGGGCAGGTGCTAAAGTCCTGCTGGAAAAGGAAATCAGCATCATAAAACACAATGGACCAACACCAGCAGATGTCACGGCCCCCCAAATCATTACTAACTTCAGAAACTTCACACTAGACTTCAAGCAGCTTGGATTCTGTGCCTCTGCAGTCTTCCTTCAGACTCTGGGACCATGATTTCAACATAAAATGCAAAATTTACTTTTATCTGAAAAGAGGACTTTTGACCACTGTTCACTGTCCAGTTCTTTTTCTCCTTAGCCCAGGAAAGATGCTTCTGATATTGTTTCTGTTTCAGAAGTGGCTTGGTAGTCCTTTTCCTGAAGATGTCTGAGTGTGGTGACTCTTGATGCGCTGACTCCGGCTTCATTTGACTCATTGTGAAGCTCTCCCAAGTGTCTGAATCAGCTTTACTTGACAGTATTCTCAAGCTTGTGGTCATCCCTGTTGCTTGTGCACCTTTGCCTACCCAATTTCTTCCTTCTAGTCAACTTTGCATTTAATATGCTTTGATACATCACTCTGTAAACAGCCACCACATTCAGTAATGACCATCTGTGAATTACTCTCTTTGTGGAGGGTGTCAATGATTGTCTCCTGGACCATTGCCAAGTCAGCAGTCTTCCCCATTAGTGTGGTTTCAAAGAACAAGAGATACCCGGAATTTATACTGTAGGGATGGTCATTTAATGAAACTCAAATGTAAATATTCTAATATTTTGAAATACTGGATTTTGGACTTTCATTAGCTGTACACTCTAATCAACAAATAAAAAAATAAAAATAAAAACTTTTGAAATGTTTTACTTTACATGTAGGGAATCTAGTATAAATGAAAGTTTCATTTTTAAAAATAATTTACAATAAAAAAATGAATTTTTTCATGATATTCTAATTATATGACTAGCACCTGTACATAACTACTTACACTGAGGTGATGTGAACAAATAATTCACCCAAAAATGAAAATTCTGTCTTTTACTTTATGGAAAGTCAATTGTAACCAAAATATCTTCTTTTGTGTTCTGCAGAATGACATGAGTGTGAGTAAACAATGACAGAATTTTCATGTTTAGGTGAAGGCCAAGTCTCCTTGAACACAATTGCAGGACCAGTGAATGTGAGTAACTCTTTCCATGTATAAAAAAGTGAGCATTTTTCCATATATATACATATATACTCTACCGCTCAAAGGTTTGGGATCGGTAAGATTTTTAATGTTTTTAAAAGAAGTTTTGTCTACTCACCAAGGGTACATTTACTTAATTAAAAAATACAGTAAAAACAGTAATATTGTGAAATATTATTACAATTTAAAATGACTGTTTTCTATTTGAAAATATTTTAAAATGTAATTTATTCTTGTGTTGGCAAAGCTGAATTTTCATCATCGTTAATCCAGTCTTCAGTGTCACATGATCCTTCAGAAATCATTCTAATATGTCAATTTGCTGCTCAAGAAACATTTATTGTTTACAATTGTACAAAATATTTGTGTACAATATTTTTTTAAGGATTCTTTGATTAATAGAAAGTTCAAAAGAACAGTGTTTATTTGAAATCTAATCTTTTGTAACATTATAAATGTCTTTACTCTCACTTTTGATTGATTTAATTTATCCTTGCTGAATAAAAGTATTAATTTCTTTAATTTCTTTTCAAAAAAATAAAAATAAAAATTCTTACTGACCCCAAACTTTTGAACGGTAGTGTAAAATGTTACAAATGCTTTGTATTTTAGATAAATGCTGTTCTTTTGAACGTTCTATTCATCAAGGAATCCTGAAAAAAAGTATACAACTGTTTTCAACATTGATAATAATAACAAATATTTCTTGAGGAATTAATCATCATATTAAAATGATTTCTGAAGGATCATGTGACACTGAAGACTGGAGTAATGATGCTGAAATTCAGCTTTGCCAACACGAGAATAAATTACTTTGTAAAATATATTCAAATAGAAAACAATTATTTTAAATTGTAATAATTTTTCACAATATTACTGTTTTTACTGTATTGTTAATTAAATAAATTAAGCCTTGGTGAGCAGACAAAACTTCTTTTAAAAACATTAAAAATCTTACCGATCCCAAACTTTTGAGCGGTAGTGTACAGTATATATATATATATATATATATATATATATATATATATATATATATATATACAGTCATGGACAAAATTGTTGACTAAAAAATAAATCTGCATTGTTTATCCTTTTGATCTTTAATTTATAAAATTAGCAAAAATCTAACCTTTCATTGAAGGAAAATAATTGAAAGTGGGGTGGAAATCACATTATGAAATGTTTTTCTCCAAAACACGTTGGCCACAATTATTGGCACCCTTTTATTCAATTCTTTTTGCAACCTCCTTTTCCCAAGAGAACAGCTCTGAGTCTTCACCTATAATGCCTGATGAGTTTGAAGAACACCTGACAAGAGATCAGAGACCATTCCACTATAAAGAATCTCTCCAGACCCTTCAGATTCCCAGCTCCATGTTGGTGCTTCTTCTCTTCAGTTCACTCCACTCATTTTCTTTAGGGTTCAGGTCAGGGGACTGGGATGGCCATGGCAGAAGCTTCATTTTGTGCTCAGTGACACAGTTTTGTGCTGGTTTTGATGTTTGTTTTGGATCATTGTCCCGATGGATGATCCAACCACAGCCCATTATAAGATTTCTAGCGGAAGCGGTCAGGTTTTGATTTTTTATCTGTTAGTATTTGATAGAATCCATGATGTCCAGGACCTCCAGCACAAAAATAGGCCCACAACATTAAAGATCCAGCAGTATATTTAACCGTGGGCATGGGGTACTTTTTATCCATGTGTGCACCAAACCCATCTGGTGGGTTTGCTGCCAAAAAACTCTCTTTTTTTTAGTTTCATCTGACCATAGAAGCCGGACCCGTTTGAAGTACCAGTCTTGTCTGACAACTGAATATACTGGAGATTGTTTCTAGATGAGAGCATAGAATTTTTCTTGAAATAAAAATTTTCTGGTGTAAGTTTAAGGCAATGTTTGATCAACAGGTAAGTATGTTGAACCAAAACATTTAAAGAGAAGTAATTTTTTGACAATTAAAAGTGTTATATAGCCCACTGAATCATTCTCAGACTTAATGCTGACAACAATGGAACCACTTGGGAGAGAACTGTCAGGAGACTTATTTCTTAGCACAAAAGAGGACAGTGGTACAAGAGGATTACCAAATCATTGTTTTAAGTGTGAAAATATAGCAAAAGTAACACAGAAATTCAAAAACAATGGACTTGTGACAATGCCCCTGAAATAATCAGGCCTTCATTTTAAGCTTTCATTTAGTGATGAGGGATTTTTTTTTTTTTTTTTTTTTGCTAGACAAAGAGCAGGAGAAATACCAAGAAATGACATGCATGGTTGTTGTTCTCACTGGAACTACCTACTGTGAGTTTCTCAGAGTTTCTCAGAGCCAGCAAAAGCTATGAAAAGAGTGACTGTTTATCTCACAGAGTAAAATTCAGCCTGCAGAAATGACATGCATGGTTGTTGTTCTCACTGGAACTACCTACTGTAGCCAAAGCACAATAAAGTCAGTTAGCCATTTCCAAAGCCCATATTTACAAAATATAGATTCTGGGAATCAATACTCTGGTCTCATGAGACCAAATCAATCATTTTGGATCTAACAGCATCCAAAATGTTATGGTGTTGCTAGAGGAGGAGAACAGTGAGAAGTGCCTGGTTCCCACAGTAAAGTTCAGTGGTAGTAAAGCTCTGTATGAGTGCTGAAGGTGTGAGGGAGTTGTGATTTATCAATGCTGTCATGAATTCCCACACCACTGTGTAATTTAATACACAAACTTGAAACAGATGATGGTTACCCTTTCCTCATTCCCTGCATTGTTGGGCATTTTTTCAACATGACAATGTGGATATGCATTCTCCCAAACCTTCTGTGGACATGTATTGCACTCAATATTAACAATCTTGAGCACCTGTGAGGGATTATGTAGAAATGAGTTGAGCAACACTCCCCATTAAAGATCAGGGCATTTAAGGAGCTCATCATCCAGGAGTTAAACAGGACAGATGTGACAATTTGTCATGAGCTTGTACACTCTGTGCTAAGAAGGGTCAGAGCAGTATATTCAAAATTATGGAGGGCATACTAAGTAGTAGAATATAATACATTTGTTGAATTAAATCTAGGGTGTACTCATTTCTGCAATCCTTAATTTAAACAAAATTGGCTAATGTACTAATTTTATGGCTATTAATGACATATATTTCTCAGTTTTTATTATGTTTAATACATTTTAGTTTTGCCATCTTTCCATGAATTGTATTGTAGTATTGTAATTGTAGTGATCATAAAGAAAATACATAGTGATCAAATACTTAGTGAACATAAAGAAACATGTGGGTTTTCGCTATGCTAAAGACAAGCTTTACTAGGCTGGCAGACCAGCTTAAACCAGATAAGGCTGCTTCAAGCTGTTTGTTTTTACATAAATATATGAAACCAGACCAGAGCTGTAATTTTGGGGGCAGGGGGGGGACAATCTTGGGCCAAGTCTAATCCAGTAATCAGGCATCACCACTGCCAAAGGGCCATACTATTACAATGTAATCAAAAATAAAATCATTATTGCTAGTCAGTTATTGCTTCAATGATAGCTGCAAGTTACTTTAATGCATTTAGAAGTGATAAGGATTTATAGTGTTGTTCTAAACCCTCTTTGCAAACCCCCTTTAACATTGTATATATTCAATTCACACTTATTTATATAGCGCTTTTCACCATACAGTTTTTTAAAGCACAGAAAATTACAGAAAATGCATGTTTCTACATTGCAATTTAGAGTACTTTGTTATCAGAGATTACTGTGTTCAAGTAATGTCCATATGTCAGTAATGGTCTAAGATAATACAAATCATGTAGTTAGCTAACATCATGTATTCATTTAGGCAAAAACAATGACCTCATTAAAGCAATTATTACAAGTGATCATAATGATTACAATACATAGAAAATTTGGCAGTTGTGTATATACAGTGACCCCAAAAATATATGAACACTTTAGCTGCAATTAAATATGTATAATATAATATAATATAATATAATATAATATAATATAATATAATATAATATAATATAATATAATATAATATAATAATGCACATTTGTCTATACATTGTTTATACATTTATCTATACATTATGTTTTTGAAATATTTTATTAATAAAAAAATCATTTATTTATTTGATGTTCCATGAATTCCTTAAAAACAGACCTCATCTCCCACCCTCATCAGTTTCATATTTCTTGGTCACAGGATGAAAAGAAATATATATATATATATATCTGCATAAAGAGGGACAAAATTATTAATTTAAGGACGTCTCATGTCCAGATGCGACTCACACAAAGCCCCGCATATCTGCATAAAGAGGGACAAAATTATTAATTTAAGGACGTCTCATGTCCAGATGCGACTCACACAAAGCCCCGCACAGGTCAGAGTGGCGTGTTTAAAGGACTCGCAGCTTCCTCACCCATTATAGACCAGTTCCAGTTGGGGCTTACGGAGCAAGGTAAGTTTTTCAGTACACTGACAGCCACAGGATCGGGACACATGGCTTCCCAACATGGCGGCCAAAGCTCCGCTTCGCCAGGTACATCAAAAATGATTGTTCCTCTAGTGCCACTTAGATGGAGTTTGGAGGCCTGGTTAGCACTTCCCAACAATGCCCAGGCTCACCAGGACAGTCAGACTCGCTACGCAATTCAGGTTTAGCAGCGTTCTCTTTACCTCATTGGCAGGCAAAGACTCCCCTGTTCTGTGTACGGAAATTGCAGTCCTATTAGCAAAGGATGCAATCGAGTCTTTTCGAGGGATAGAGTTAGATTCAGTCACAATAACAGTGCTGGAGCTTCAAGCTCCTGGACAGGACCTTGACTGCAGTGGCACATCAATTGCACATAAGTGGCATATTGCTGGCCCTGCAGAGGTTTCAACCATAGATCCAGCGTACTGGAGCAAAGTGCTCCATATGTAGTGATTCCCTGATGGTAATCCCATATAAGGTGTTCTCCACAATGTGGTTTCCTTGACGGAAAACTTGGGTCTTCATCTGGGTAGAAGCAACCTATTCCCATGGTAAGTATTGTCCTCTCTGTCCCTGCAGGGTACAAAAGACTACACGGCTTACGTGGAGCGTTGGATAGGTTATGATGTTGTGGGTGCACTTATTACCCAGCCCATGGGGGCTTGTCGACATCTGCACTGCCAAAACCTTGTAATACTGTTCAGCTGGGGGACCCCTAGTGTCAGTCATCAACACCACAGACAGGGAACGTCTCGGTTATTGTTGTAACCTCCGTTCCTCGATGGAGGACGAGACGTGAGTGTCCCTCCTGCCACAATGCCGAACTGCCCACAGAAATGGCCGGGACACTGTCTCGGCTCCTCAGCACAAATTTGAATGAGTATACCCGTATGTTTGGGGGAGTGGCACATGCAAATTCCACTTGCCAATTTTCATTGGTCTTTTCTCAAAGTACCAGAGGTGACTGGAGCTCCCAAGTATGACCCCTAGTGTCAGTCATCAACACCACAGGCACTATCATACAACCCGCTCAATGAGGCGCCAGGCGGAACGCAATTGTTTTTTGCTAGTTTCAGCTCGATGCAGTTATCATTTTCACACCCTGTGCCACGCTTTAACATCACACACGAGCAGATCCATTTCCTTGCTAGAGAAGCATTCAGTTTTTCCGCTTGCAAATTCTGCTATGTAAATAGCGAATTCGCTATGGCGCGAGCACAACTGGCTTTTAAAGGGAATGGGAGATGAGACTCTGACTCTGGTTTATTGCACATTACACCCAAAACACACCCATTACTCATTAGGAGAATAGGGACAACCCTTTAAGACCATTTTTCCCATCGTTAAACTAGCAAAAGTGGATTCGGACACGGCCTAAGTGCACTTTAGTCCATGTGCTTAGATCGTTAAAATAGAGCCCCACGTCTTGTTCCCTCCATCAGGGAAAGGAGGTTACAACACTAACCAAGACGTTATTCTGATAGGACACCTGTGTGATCATTCTGCTTGAAGTTGAAAGTTTTCATGCTGTTTGAAATTGAAAAATATAATGCAATAATAATCATATAATTTTAAATGTGAATGTCTGAAATCATGTCCAAATTATTTTTAGAGCCACGAATATTTTATTACTTATCTTAGCTAAAGGACTGCTAACTGCTAACTCCTAAGAAAAGAACAATGTTATAACAATGCTGTCTGTTGTCAAACCCCTGCTGAACAGAGAGGACAAAAGTACAAAGGACAAAAGTACAAACTAAATCCAGTCCTACAGCAGGTGGCTCTTCAACAGCCACTGGAGATCTGCCAATGATGATAAACATCAGGAACACTCTCAGCACTAGTCACCACATCACACACTTTCCCTGCACACAGCCTCAGAGAGCTCAGACTTTCTGTTGGCTCAGCTTGGACAGTTTGACCTGTGCCGCTGAGTTTAGAGGTGTGATCCTGACGATCTCTTGGCTTTATTTAGTTCTTTCCCAGCTCTGAACACGTCAGCCTCATCTGTTCTGACTTGGAGCGGAATATATTAACCCCCCTATATCCACAGCTCCATCTGAGCTTCTAGTATCTAAAAGGTCAAAGGTGGCTTTGGGATGGGGGAAGTGCTTGGACAAAGCAGGTCTAAACTATGACAAAAGCTTCTAAATAAATCTTTACAGCAATTTACCATAATAAATCAAACCTTTGATTTTCTTTTATAATGGCTATATGAAAAGAAGTACATTTCAGCATACTTTTAAAAAGAATATTATGGAATTAATATACTTTAAAATAATATAATATAATTAATATAATTACTGTGCTTTTTTAAGATTTGAAGTACACTATAAGTGCACATTCAAAACTATAAAGTGCACTTCATATTCACAAAAGTATCTTCTTTTGTGAAGATTCTGATCTGTTCTTCTATTAAAAACAGTGCTGTCCTATAAATTAAAAGCTTGTTTTTAGCTGTCTCTCTCTCTCTCTCTCTCTCGAAATTAGACCTAGACTCTGATGCTGTGGAAAATTCCATGAAAGAATCTTGCATGAGGCACCATTGAGGAAAAACCTCAGTCGCTGTTTAGTGTAATGTGGGTATGCTTTGATTTAAATCTCTTGCGCAACCAATATCTTTGCATCAGTTAAGTATGCACAAAATAAAATTTGGCAATGATCTGACGTCAAACATTTACTAGAGTGTCATTCAATTTTAATTTAATTTAAGTTGCTGAGGGGTCTTCAAACATACAGTGAATGTTTTTTACCTGCAGTGCTATTTAAATCAGAAATAATATAAGATTTTTTTTTTTCTCTCTCTGTGCATTGGTTTTTGTCACGCTTTAAAAACAAGGTTGCTCTTTGTAATCCTCAATGGGAGAATGTCTTCGGACATTTAAGTAAAAGAGTTAAAAGAGATGGCATGCTACATGAGTCCTCTGTAGTTAATGAATTACAGTGGTTTCACCAAGCACATGCATTTAATTAATTGTCCTAAATGGAGAAAGGACACTTTGTGGCCCCTGACAGAAGCTGTGTTTGCTTTCATTCAAAGGATGTGTGAGTTCAGCCTTTTCCCACATAAGTCAATGTGCTAACAGTATGTCATAAGTCATTTCTGACCTACTTTCTGTCTCGTGCCTCATATTTAAAGATCAAATGCTCCTCTTAAAGCAAAACTGATATTACAAAATATGAATGCTAAAAGAAAGTGTGTTTCTATATATGTATCTATGTATGTATGTATGTATGTATCTATGTATCTATGTATGTATGTATGTATGTATGTATCTATGTATGTATGTATCTATGTATGTATGTATGTATCTATGTATGTATGTATGTATCTATCTATCTATCTATCTATCTATCTATCTATCTATCTATCTATCTATCTATCTATCTATCAGTCTGTCTGTCTGTCTGTCTAGTCTAAATATTTACACCTTTTGGAATAACTAGCAGTAATATATTCAAGCAGATCTCAAGACTGAGACTGAAATCTGAACCCAAGTGCAATGGGTTCAGTCCTCAAATGTTTGTCATATATTAAAGGGTTAGTTCACCCAAAAATGAAAATTCTGTCATTTATTACTTACCCTCATGCCATTCCACACCTGTAAGACCTTCGTTAATCTTCGGAACACAAATTAAGATATTTTAGTTGAAATCCGATGGCTCCGTGAGGCCTCTATAGGGAGCAATGACACTTCCTCTCTCAAGATCCATAAAGGTACTAAAAACATTATTTAAATCAGTTCATGTGAGTTTAGTGGTTCAATATTAATATTATAAAGCGATGAGAATATTTTTGGAGCGCCAAAAAAAAAACTAAATAACGACTTATTTAGTGATTCAAAATACTGCTTCAGGAAGATTCGGAGCACAAATGAATCAGTGTATCAAATCATGATTCTGATCGTGTGTCAAACTGCCAACGGCTGAAATCACATGACTTTGGTGCTCCGAACAGCAGATTCGATACACTGATTCATTGTGCTCCGATGCTTCCTGAAGCAGTGTTTTGAAATCGGCCATCACTAAATAAGTCGTTATTTAGGTTTTTTTTGGCGCTCCAAAAATATTCTCGTCGCTTTATAATATTAATATTGAACCACTGTACTCACATGAACCGATTTAAATATGTTTTTAGTACCTTTATGGATTTTGAGAGAGGAAGTGTCATTGCTCCCTATGGAGGCCTCACGGAGCCATCGGATTTTAACTAAAATATCTTAATTTGTGTTCCGAAGATCAACAAAGGTCTTAAGGGTGTGGAATGGCATGAGGTTAAGTAATAAATGACAGAATTTTCATTTCATTTTTGGGTGAACTAACTCTTTAATACAACATGTCTGTGCAAACAGTAATAATTACAATTGATCTCAAACCTTTTTAAGAACCAGTGTGAGTAAAGCAAAGATGTAAACAAAAAGGGACAGAGAAATAGTGTGAGAATTTGAGACTGAGTTCTTTTTGTGCCTATGAGAACACAGGTAAATTGAGACCTGTAAGCAGAGATCAATAAGACAGCTATGTGCCCAGGTGAGAATACTCAGACTGCATGATTTGACATGTTTAAACACACAACAGACAAAGGTTGTCAGAGAATTATCCATCTCTGTTTTTAGTTATCATTGCTATTGTAGAAATGTGCTAAAGTCTATCGTTATAGTATCGTAATAGATATTGTAGTTATTCTAACTGCTAACTGCTAAGTGCAAGGAGGTGTTGCTGTAATAGCAATATCTTCAGTATTACTCAGAGGTCTAGTTTCAAATATAATTCTTTTGAAGTGATGGTGCTTTATGTAACGTTATCTAGTGTACGTGATGAATCCTGCTTGACATTTGTGCTGGCTACTGTATATAGGCCACTAAGGCACCATACAGACTTTATCAAAGAATTTGCTGATTTTCTATCAGAGTTAGAACTGGCTGTGGATAAAGTCCTTATTGTTGGTGATTTTACTATCAATGTAGATAATGAAAACGACGCATTGGGATTGGCATTTACAGACATTTTAAACTCTGTTGGAGTTAGACAACACGTGTCAGGATCCACTCATTGTCGTAATCATACTTTAGATCTAATATTGTCACATGGAATCGATATTGATGCCGTTGAAATTCTGCAGCGGAGCAATGACATCTCAGATCATTATCTAGTCTCATGTAATTTAGCCTTAATTTAGCCAAGGTTGGAAAGCCGACTCCGGGTCACAAATATGGTAGAACTATCACTTCTAGCACTAAAGATTGCTTTATAAATACTCTTCCTGAGCAGTTTCATCTCCTCAGCATACCAGTGTAGCGAATTAACTCAAAGGGGAAATATTAATAATTATTCATAACTCATTATGATTATTAATTATGATTAATTATGAATATGTAAATCAGTTAATCGGATTAACTGGATGTAGCTACATTAAGATTAATGTTACAATCAATTAACCTGTTCGTCCAGTGGACACTCAGTGTTGATTGTTTATTAATTCTAAGAAATGTTCATTTCCAGGTTATGGAAAAACAATGTTCTTATTGTACAGTACTACTAAGAGCATGTAGTCAGGATCTAAATCACTTAAGAGGAAATTTATTAGCAGACAGAGTCAGAACCACACATGTGTTGTGCACAATTCTTTATTAAATAACTCACAAACACATAACTAAACTAACAAACACATAACATAAATGAAGGTCACACACATACGTAGGTAAGAATGAGCAATGATAGAGTTGAACCGGAAGGGGAACCGTGATTCAGTCCGAAGTTGTTGCCAGTATCTTCTGCGTTAGATGAAGTACTATGAAACAACTTATAGATGAGCACATGGCTGGGTTGTGTGCTGAGTCCTGCAGGCCTAGGCCTACAGGCCTTGGCCTGAAAAGGCATGCAGCAAGAAGGGGGTCTCTTCAGTCGTTCAAGAAGCTAGAATGAGGGGGAGTGGCATTGTTTACTGGCTTTTAACCTCTGGTCAAAATCACACCTCCTAGTTGTTGACCGGACCAATGAAGATGTTGTATTTCTGGGTGACAACACGCCTCCTGTCAGGGCTTTTATGACCAAGCAAGATTAACTGGCTGAGTTTTTGAAGAAGAACTATTAAAGATTCTTGTAATACTGATGTGTTGCACAGGTATGGACATACCGCATACACAAGCATTTAAATCTTCTCGATACGAACCCATACACACTAAACATGGCATAATTGAAGTTACCTTAAAGGATTAGTCTACTTTTAAATACACTTTTCCTGATAAATTTACTCACCCCCCTGTCATCCAAGATGTTCATGTCTTTCTTTCGTCAGTCGAAAAGAAATGAAGGTTTTTGAGGAAAACATTCCAGGATTTTTCTCCTTACAGTGGATTTCAATGGCTACCAACAGATTGAAGGTCAAAATTACAGTTTCAGTGCAGCTTCAAGGGCTTTGAACGATCCCAGATGAGAAATAAGGGTCTTATCTAGTGAATCGATCGGTCATTTTCGAAAAAAATACAACCGTTTATGCTTTATAAACAAAATATCACATTGAACGTACTTTCCGCTTCCGCATTCTTCATAACGCTTACGCTGAATGTTCTACGCCTTCCTTATTCTACTTACGGAATGAACGCGGCACCAGTTTAATTTTTTTCCGTAACTTGAATAACGAAGGCGTAGGACATTCAGCGTAAGCATTATGAAGAATGCGGAAGTGGAAAGTACGTTCAAGGCAATATTTTGTTTATAAAGCATAAACGGTTGTATTTTTTTCGAAAATGACCGATCGATTCACTAGATAAGACCCTTATTACTCATCTGGTATCGTTTAAAGCCCTTGAAGCTGCACTGAAACTGTAATTATGACCTTCAACCTGTTGGCAGCCATTGAAATCCACTGTAAGGAGAATAATCCTGGAATGTTTTCCTCAAAAACCTTCATTTATTTTCGACTGACGAAAGAAAGACATGAACATCTTGGATGACATGGGGGTGAGTAAATTTATCAGGAAAAGTGTATTTAAAAGTGGACTAATCCTTTAAATGTATCATAAAACATGTGAATACAATGATTGTAATACAACAACGGTAATAATAGATACCATTTCCTGGGTATGTGCATGTTCATTTATAGAACAGTCTGTCTATACATTAATGCAAGAGAGTCTGTGTTATGTGGGGATAATGCAGGAAAGATGCACGTTTTCGTGTGTCTCTTCTCTGCTCTCAATGTGGCAACCACATTCTTTAGTGCAATAAAACTTGTAACTAAGAGCTTCTCGGGGATTAGGGACAGGCCCCAGAGTGCTTTAAACAATTATTGGTTAACTATAACAAATAATTGTGTCTGATTTGTCTCAGTTATTACAAGCAGATAGCTTAGAAGAACTAGATGTTGCAACAGAACCTATTGACTCTCTCTTTTCCAGCACTTTAGACACAGTTGCTCCTTTGTGCTTAAAAAAAGATTAAAGAAAATAGTCCAATGCTGTGGTACAATGTGCACATTCAGTCCCTTAAGAGAACAGCCAGAAAAATGGAGTGCAGCTGGAAGAAAACAAAATTAGAGATTTTTCGCATTTCGTGGAAAGAGAGCATGATTGCATACAGAAATGCCTAAAAAACTGCTAGATCTGCTTATTTTCAACCCTCTTAGAAGAAAACAAACAAAACTCTATGTATTTATTTGATACGGTGGCTAAATTGACGAGGAATAAATCTTCAACCCCAGATGTTTCCAAACACCACAGCAGTAATGACTTTATGAACTTCTTTACTTATAAGATTGATAATATTAGAGAGAAAATGATAAGCAACCGTCTATTACAGTATCACATCAAACAGTGCATTGTAGTGTCCCTGAGGATAAATTCCATTCATTCATTGCTATAGGAGAGGAAGAATTGTTTAAACTCATTAAATCATCTGAATCAACAACATGTAGCCTATGTTAGACCCTATACCGACTAAGCTACTGAAAGAGATGCTTCCAGAGGTTATAGATCCTTTTCTTAATATCATTCATTCATCTTTGTCATTAGGATACGTACCGAAAAGTTTTAAGATGGCTATTATTAAACCTCTTGTTAAAAAAAACTTGATCCTACAGAATTAGTCAATTATAGGCCAATCTCAAATCTACCTTTTATGTCAAAGATACTAGAAAAGTCAAGGCAGTATCCTCACAACTATGATCCTTTTTTAGAAAGAAATGGTATCTGTGTGGATTTCCAGTCAGGATTTAGACCGTACCATAGTACTGAGACGGCTCTCATTAGAGTTACAAATGATTTGCTCTTATCATCAGATCGTGGCTGTATTTCTCTATTACTGTTACTGGATCTTAGTGCTGCATTTGATATAGACCACAACATTCTTTTGAATATACTCGAAAATTATGTTGGTATTAGTGGAACTGCATTGGCATGGTTCAAATTATACTTATCTGACCGTTATCAGTTTGTAGTAGTAAACGAAGCGATGCCATATCGATTACAAGTTCAGTATGGAGTACAGCAAGGCTCAGTACTAGGACCATTACTGTTCACATTTGTACATGCTACCCTTGGGAGATATCATTAGGAAGCATGGCATTAGTTTTCACTGTTTTGCTGATGATACTCAGCTCTATATTTCTTCGCACCCTGACGAATCTTACTAATTCACAAAATTAATATTAATATTAAAATTAAATGCATAGCTGATATAAAAAAATGGGTGACTAGCAATTTCCCACTTAATTCTGACAAAACAGAGATTCTACTTATTGGACCAAAAACCTCTGCACGTAATAACCTAGAATACTGTCTAACACTTGATGGATGTTCTGTCAAGTCTTTGTCGTAAGTTAGGAACCTGGGTGTGCTCTTTGATACCAATCTTTCATTTGAAAGCCACATTTCTAGCATCTGTAAAACTGCATTCTTCCATCTTAAAAATATATCTAAATTACGACATATGCTCTCAATGACAAATGTGGAACAGTTAGTTCATGCGTTCATGACCTCAAGGCTAGATTACTGTAATGCTTTAGTGGGTGGTTGCCCTGCACGCCTAATAAACAGACTCCAGCTGGTCCAAAATGCAGCAGCTAGAGTTCTTACTAGAACCAGGAAGTATGACCATATTAGCCCAGTTCTGTCAACACTGCATTGACTCCCTATTAAACATCGTATACATTTTAAAATACTTGTGCGAGGTCTTAACACATGTCTATTGTGATCTCAAAATTTTGGCCAGTTGATTACACCTAGAACATAAGAATCAACTGCAGGCAGTAGATCCTTTTCCCTTTTAGCACCTAAACTTTGGAACAGTCCTCCTAGCATTGTTCAAGAAGCAGACATACTCTGTCAGTTTAAATCTAGACTAAAAACACAACTTTTTAACCTAGCATACACATAAGACCTTATCTACTTCTATAATTCAAATCATGTAAATTGTTAGTCTGCATAAATTAGGTCAGGCGGAACCGGGAACACTTCCCATAACACCTGATGTACTCACTACATCATAAGAAGAATGACGTCTATGCTAATATAAGTCTCTCTCTGTTTATTCCGAGGTTTACCATATCTGCCAGATCCAGGCCGTATCTAGATGAGATGAAGGACCTGCACCTAGACATGACGACAAAGCAGCCTTGAAGTGTCAACTAAACTATCCCTTGCAAAGGCCTCCTTCCCTTTCATTTCCCTATGTAAAGATAAAACGTTATCAGAAATGATTCCAGTTCGCATGGATCTGCGGAAAAGACTAATAATTCTGTATTATGCGGGCCAGACAAGTAATTTGGCAATGTCACTTTGTAAAAAAGACTAAGCGTCTGTGCACATACACATTCAAATGTGCATATAGACTAAACACAAAAATGAACGTAAAGAACACATTGAAAGTATTCTGTTTTCCGGTAAAAAGGTGTAATTTAAGTGGCCCATAAGTTAATAATTAACGATTTTTACAACAGAAGTGATTCAATCAAAAACTTACTTTAGCTTGATAACTTTTTTATAAAAGCTGCTGTAAAGCCAAAATAATCTGTCCATTACTTTTCCTATTATCACTGTGACGCTGCTTTGATACAATCTGTATTGTAAAAAGCACTATATATAAATGAAGATGACTTGACTTGACAAGGACACAGAAAGTGTCCTAATTAACCATGTTTACGTTGTAATACATGTCTATATACACATTTGTGTCCTCATAATCCACATATGCCAGAACACACACATACACACACACAAAGAGAAAGAGAGAGAGAATCTAAAACCACACAGTACAAAGTCTACACAGTCTCCGCCTAGCATCTTACAAAAGTTTTGGCATCAGCAATAGCCTCAAGCAAAATCTCAGTATCACGAGATTAGGCAGAATGGAAGCCTATATGGTTGAACATAATATCCAGGAAATGGCTGGCAATTCCAAGTATCATGAGGCAAAGAACAGTTTCATTTTGGCACTGATTCTGGTTTTGCATAAGACCTGACACTAGGTTCAAGATCATCAGGTTCAAGACATCCCCACAGTGACGTGCACAGAGTGTTGGGTTCTCATCGTTTGAGATCGCATACTGGAGGATGGGATGGGTTGGGTTTTCCAGGGGGAACCGCAATACAACTGAAAGGGCACTTTACCTGTTAATACAAATATATTCTTACTCTGGATTAAAGTAAAATAACATCTGGAAAAGTAATTTAATTTGTGCTTTAAAACTAGAGGGTTTTTTTTCTGGTGAAGCTGGTTGACAAAGACAGTCTTTGGTTTAGCTAGTGAAGCAGCAGGTTCTTGTTGGTTAAGTGGTCAAGTAGGCCTAATGCAACCTTACCGATTAGGGAGTTTGAGGTCAGATGTCTGTAGTTATGCAGTCTGATGATAAAGACAAGTCAAGACAACTGATGATCATAGATGCTGGCCTTTTTAGCAAAGTCACAGAACAATACTGTACATGCAGTAAACAAAAGGCTAAGCAACATTGTTATCTCAAAAATTAAAATTTTGTCCCTATTTACTCACCCTCATTTCGTTTTAAACCTGTATGACTTTTAGAAGAAAATTCCTGACAAAATGGGGAAGAAAACAAAAACTGACAAAAAACATTGGCCTCCACAGTCTTTGGACTCCAAAGTTTCCGCTAAACATTTTGCCATGATGAAGAAACAACTAACTAAAATATAGTATCACAGGTTTGGAACAAAAAATTTTACTTCAGTGCAATAATTTAAGCCGATAGGGAAAACGTGGATGGCTGTAACACGAGGTCGATTGTAACACCGCCAATTTACTGAATCAACAATTTTACAAATTATCATTTTGTTATGAAACCGGGATTTCAGGTTAAAGAAATTAATATATGCATATATACTTTCTTTATGTTTTATAAGATGCTTATACGGTCTCTTCAAGTCCTCTGAAAAGTGTTGGTAAACATAGCCTACTGTACTATTAATTAGATAATATCGACCTCTGCTGGCCACCATTGGTATACCAGCTTGTTTACTCCATTTGGTTTTAATGTCAATCTCAAACAAAAGCCAGGACTAGAGTGTGAGGAAAGAGAACGGAATGTCCTCTTTATGAAGAAAAGGACCTCCTCCTTATGACCAAAATGTTTATGCTGGCATTCAAAAATTCAGATTCAGATCTATGCAATTCTAAACAATGCTTATTGAAAAAAAAAAAATTCAAACAGCAGAAATGCTACAAAAATAGACAAATATACATATATGTGTTAATATATCATCTTATTTTATTGTTTTAATGTAATTTAATTTCACACACAGTATTATATTGTTTCATGGATTGCAGAAGCAATAGGGTGGGGGATGTCACCCGAGTTATTTTTGGGGTCTGGTACAAATATGACATACAAAAATACATAGGCTGTAGCCCCCGATAGGACACCATACACCACCTGCCTCCTTCTATGTATATATATATATATATATATATATATATATATATATACATATACTCACACACACACACACACACACACATATATATATATATATATATATATATATATATATATATATATATATACATATACTCACACACACACACACACACACACATATATATATATATATATATATATATATATATATATATATATATATATATATATGTGTGTGTGTGTGTGTGTGTGTGTGTGTGACCAGATTCCTGTGTTCAGTGCAATTAAGTTTCATTTCATAAACACATTAGTTCTGCAGTTGTTCATAAATAACAGTAGTGATGTTGTACGCTGAGGTTGTTGTAATCTGCAGATAAGAGACATAGACATATATCTAAATGCAAAGGGTAGGGGAGAGCAGGGCACAACCTAACGCTTTTTGTCTTTCTCAGTTTGTGTAAATCTACGTAGGATTCAGAGAATTTATTTTGTTCCACATTAATTTCACACATGTCTGGTACAAATATGTGCTTTGTTTCATTAATACGGTGTATGCTTTTTTCTTTATTTACCCCGAAAGAAGGGAAGTGAAATGTGACAACATGCCCCAACATGACCATATGACAGCTAAAAATGTTATCTGATTTAATTAAAAAAATAAATAAATATACATGACAAACTAAAATATTTTGTCAATAAAAGACGATAATTATTTTTTTCATATAAAATATTAGCATTTTTTTAGAAATTCAAATTTAAATAATTTTGTAGTTTGACAATGAACACTCTAAAACACAGCTATACAGCACAGGTCAAAACAATACAGGCAAACAGATGAAGAAACAAAAACAGAACAAAAACACTCCCCTTCCTCCACTCACAGCTTTCACATAACACGAGACAAATAGACAAGCCAGAACAAATGCTGAACATTTCTTGAAATAATACTTTCTGGATGTTTAGGTTCTTCCTCTCAGTCTTTAGTCACTTTTTTCCATGGTTTCTCAACAGAAATTCATAAAAGTTGATTATGCCAGTTGTATCTTAACTGTATAGAATAGTAGTTCTAATAGCGGGGCATATTGTAACGCAGTGTTACAACGAACCCTATCTGCGCAACTGAACTTTAAACCTGGTTAGTGTCTTCTGTTAAGCATCGGAGTGCACCAAGGATCGGCCTTCACCACTCCTGTTCATCCTATGCATGGACACGATCACTGCCGACCTGCATACGCCTTTGCCATGGTCGCTCCTCTACGTGGATGACATCTTCCTCTCGGACGAAGAGAGAGGAGAAGCAGAAAGGCAGACGCGCCTATGGAAGGAACGTCTGGACAAAAATGGGATGAGGCTCCTGCACCACAGCGGGAACAACGCTAGGAAGAAGAAGTGTCTTCTGTTAAGCATTAAAGAACTACCCAAACTGCTAAACAACAAATTGGAGATTAAAATAATATCAAATTTGTCTCATTTTAAATAAACACAAAAAATATAGATGAAAAATTAGCTTAAGTAATAAATTTACTTTTTGCTATTGTTAAATAAATGTATATCTTTCAAAGATTTCTGAATTTTCGCACAATTTTTTCTCTATATATTGTCGATATGGCAACTAGTTAATATGCTAAGTTTCTTCATGCTAGCATGTGTGGAAGTATTTAAACCACGTGTGTTACCACTAACCCCGCGTTAGTTTGTGCCCCGTGCTCCTCTAGTTTATTAAAGGTGCCGTAGAACGTCTTTTTAAAAGATGTAATATAAGTCTAAGGTGTCCCCTGAATGTGTCTGTGAAGTTTCAGCTCAAAATAACCCATAGATTTTTTTTTTTTTATTAATTTTTTAACTGCCTATTTTGGGGCATCATTAAATATGAGCCGATTTAGGCTGCGGTCCCTTTAAATGCTCACACTCCCCACCCACAGAGCTTTAACATGCCTTTAACAGCATAAACAAAGTTCACACAGCTAATATAGCCCTCAAAATTGTTCTTTACAAAGTGTTCGTCATGCAGCATGTCTAATCGCATAAGTACAGTGTTTATTTGTATGTTTACATTTGATTCTGAATGAGTTTGATAGTGCTCCGTGGCTAAAGCTAACATTACACACTGTTGGAGAGATTTATAAAGAATGAAGTTGTGTTTATGCATTATACAGGCTGCAAGTGTTTAAAAATGAAAATAGCGACGGCTCTCTTGTCTCTGTGAATACAGTAAGAAACAATGGTAACTTTAACCACATTTAACAGTACATTAGCAACATGCTAACGGAACATTTAGAAAGACAATTTACAAATATCACTAAAAATATCATGATATCATGGATCATGTCAGTTATTATTGCTCCATCTGCCATTTTTTGCTGTTGTTCTTGCTTGCTTACCTAGTCTGATGATTCAGCTGTGCACAGATCCAGACGTCCTGCCCTTGTCTAATGCTTGAACATGAGCTGGCATATGCAAATATTGGGGGCGTACATATTATTGATCCCGACTGTTATGTAACAGTCAGTGTTATGTTGAGATTCGCCTGTTTGTCGGAAGTCTTTTAAACAAATGATATTTATATAAGAAGGAGGAAACAACGGTGTTTGAGACTCACTGTATGTCATTTCCATGTACTGAACTCTTGTTATTTAACTATGCCAAGATAAATTCAATTTTTAATTCTAGGGCACCTTTAAATTAAATGGAACAGGCCCATCTACACACAGACAAGGGCTATATATACACAGGGGCTAATAGGCAAATAAGACACACCAGGGAACAAGGGAACAACGAAGGACTATAAACATGCCAAAAGGAACCAGAAACAAAGTAGGGCAAAAATATAAACTACGAATCCAACACACAGGGAACATATTACAGCTGTCATGTTGCTTGAAATAGAGTCATCAGTATCCCAATGTAGTGAGGCAGGGCCCTTACTAGTGCCCAAATTCGTGTACACAATATATGAGCTAGTGATTCATGAGCTAGAGAGCTAATTGAAACACACCCTCAGATATCATGGATTCAATAAGAAACTTGCAGAAACACTGGGAAATACAACACTAAGGGCCTATTTTACCTTCACTCTCACACTCTGAACTGCAGTTCACCTAATTGACTCCTTTCTCTCCACTCTCACAACCAGTCCAAATGTCTTTATCAATATCATTCTATCCAACCAGGTTTCCTTTCTATGTTGAGGTGTTGGAAATTCAGTTCATTTTTTTTTTCCACCAGTAACATTTCCACTGCCCTTTGCGCTCTCCAGGATTTTAAACCTATGCCAAATCTATACAAATTCTGAAATATGTTGATTTAATTAATACAAAATGTTTTAATACTTCTAAATTATTTATCTTTAGAATTGAAATGATATTTTCAATTAGTATTCTAAACTAGATCATGTTTTACATAACCATTTATGTAATAGGAATGTGCAAGACTGGCATGTTGCCTTTGTTCTATTTAAATCCAAATTACATTTTAAAGTGGCTTGGAGAGTTAAATGCAATTAGCCGAAATTGCTCTTAGACTAATTGTTTGTTTTCTGGAAAATCTGAAAGCAATGACATGCTTTTGGTTGGCCAGGTTCTATAATTGATAACACCTATTTCCACTTTGCATATCCTCTCAGCTCAGCACAGGCGACAACGGATTGCAGCTGTTGTTGAAGCTTCTGGTTCTTTTAATGGGCTGCTGAAAAGGCAAGTACGCAAGTAGTTCAAGTATTATATTAACACGATGACATGCATGTGCAACAAGTGCATTTTAAAGGGTTTTGTGTCAGCGTAGGAGCTAGGGTGGCTGTTGGCCACTATTAATGTACTAGTTAATTTTACATACACTGCTGCAACATATTTTGTTCCAGGATATATGTTAGCTTGAGTGACATTTAATCATGAGCCAGTAATTAACCCAGTGTCAACTAACCCCATCATACTCTGCCATGCAACATTAAATCGGTTTGTCATCAAAACACTTTATGACAACACAGTTATGTCCCAAATGGCACACTTCATATGCACTTTCGGTGTTGTGGACTTACAATGGCTGTCGTGTGCATTTACCCGTTTAGTCCATGAGACCATAGGGTGTCCCATTTGTCATTTTAGATTTTGGAAGTGTGCTCGCAAACGCCCCCATTGTAGTCAATATGCGTCCTCAAAATATATAAATTATTAAAATTATTGTAGTATACTTAATATACAAATATTTAATTAAAAAATAAGAAATATTAAAGGCAGGGTAGGTGATTTGTTCCAGAAACATTGTTCGGGGTACTGTAGGTAAAACACCGTTTAACTTTGGTAGACAAGACCCAAACTGGAATCTGTACCCTTTGTGAACTGTACGTACAACCCTCTGTGATATATTGGGTTGCCAGGCTTCCAGATGGTTTACTGGAGGAATCAGCCTCTCGAGGCTGACCTCGGGTATGTTTGGAATAATAAACTCATGCCCTGAAGTGAATTTATGGCAAGGTTTGATCAAATCGATGTTTCTACAGACCTTTCTAGGGAAAGCCCTCATGGCCCCTCATGGCTGCAGTGTTTTCGGGCGGACAATGAGGCTTTGGTTCATTGGAAACCAATGTGCCTCGAAGTGCCATGGGCAGCGGGTTTAACAAATCGATTTCCTGAGAGCTCCGCAAGGGAAGCTAATGTAGCTTGCTCCTTCCTGGGAGGGGGCACCCTCAGAGGCCTGAACCGACCATCAGGACTTCTTTCCCTAAGCCCGCTTAGAGAGAATAATGGTTCTCAGATCCGTTTTCTCCTACACTTGATTCGGGCAAGTGTGTTGCTTCAACCTCCAAGATCATTGAGGGTGGGCTCAAACAGCAATACTCTCCTTTTGTTCTTGCTGATATTAGGAGCCGGATGTAGATGGCTGGGGCTGCACCCTGCCAAAAGTCCCAGGGACTTGTGGTGATGAGGGATGAACCTCTGAAATCTCTCAATGACTGAGCTTACAGCAACACCAAAGAGACCAGGAGGAGACAGTGGGGCATCAAGAAGGAAGGCTTTGTCTTTCTCCCCGATGCCAGAGAGGTTCAGCCAGAGGCACCTCTCCGTAGCCATCATAGCAGCCATGGAGTGGCCGATGGTGTGGGCCGTCTCCCTGGTGGCATGGAGAGATAAATTAGTGACCCAACGCAGTTCTTTAATGCCATTGAGTCCCACACCTTCGCCCTTGTCCAAGGCCTTGCACGCTTGTTGGACGCTTGCACGCTTGTTGGACGCTTACACACTTGTTGCATGCTTGTTGGCCTTGTCCACCAGCGAAGATGTGGTACAGCATGGCTTGGTGGGCAATGTCGAGGCTTTAAGGGATAAGGGAGAGATAACCTGCCAATGTCTCTTTAACCCTGGGCACCATCCCATATCCGTTCTCTTTGAGACCCATGATTGAAGAATAATTATGCAACCAGGGGCTCGATAGTCGAGAAGAATATGTGAATTGCGTGTTAGTTGTGTTTATATCTTACAATTCCGAGAAAATAAGTCAAAATTGAGGGATATTAACTTGTAATTGTGAGAAAAAAAAAGTCAGACTTACAAGATATAAACTTAAAAGAATTCTGACATTTTAGTTTAGTTACTACAATTCTGACTTCTTTTCTCAGAATTGTGAGATATAATCTCGCAATTGCAAGCTATAGGGCCCTATTTTAACAATCTAAACGCAAAGTGTAAAGCGCACGGCGCAGGTGCACTCAGGGCGTCCAAATCCACTTTTGCTATTTTAACGACGGAAAAACGGTCCGTGCGCCGGGGCGCATTTTTGAAATGTATTGTCCCTATTCTCTTAATGAATAATGGGCGTAACGTTCAATAAACCAATCAGAGTGTCACATCCCATTCCCTTTAAGAGCGAGATGCACTCGCGCCATGGCGGATTGCTATTTACATGGCGGAAAGGCGGAAAAGCTGAACGCTTTTCAAGTGAAGAAACCGATCTGCTTGTGCGCGAAGTTAAAGCGCGCGAGCAGATCATCTACGGGACAAGCAGGAATCCACCAAAGCTTCCCGAGGTGAAGAAGGCATGGGATGAATTAGCAGTGATTGTGTCCTCGTCTTTTGGCATCAGATGTTTTGCTGAAATTACCTGTTAAGTGGCCAGTCAATCTTTCAGTCGTCTGCGTTGGATGCAGACTTTCAAATAGCTCCGCGCGATGAGTCAGTTAATATATATATATGTGTGTGTGTATTGGCACGATTGTTCAATTAATTAGCCAATTTCGTTCATCATTATAAGTAGTAATAGGCTGAATTGAAAATAGGTAGCCTAATTCTAATACACGCAATGACTATTCATTATTACATTTTTATATTTATGTAGCCTACACAATAATATTCTTTTACACTGTAATCCTTTTGTTTTTAATATTTGGCATGTTTGTGTGATGCGCATCCCTGTGTGTAATAAGCAAAGTCAACGCGCACTGTGTACGCGCCCAGAGGCGCAGTTTCTACCAACACGCTCTAACAAAAAATATTGCGCCATTGACTCCAGACTTTAGACCAGGTTTGAGTTGGTCTATGGCGCAGTCTATTTTCAGCTCCTTAAAATAGCAGTGCGCCGGCAATGCGCCTGAACACACCTCTTTTTTAGACCAGCACGCCCATGGGCGCACTAACTGGCGCAAATGCATTTACTAATTTAAGGACGTTGCGCTGAACGGGAAAACGCGAACGGCGCTGGACACAAACTAGCAGACACACTTGCGCTGCGCCTTGCATCGCATTGCGCCGGGTGTATTATAGGGCCCATAAAGTTCAATTCTGAGGAAAAAAAAGTCAGTTCACAAGTCTGACTTTTTTTTTTTTTTTTTACAGTTGCGACTTTTTATCTCACAATTGCGAGTTTACATCTCGCAATTGATTTTTCCCCCTCAGAATTGCAAGTTATACAGTAGGTAGCCATAACGTGTAACGCTGCCGTGAGGCCGCAGTGTAAAGCCCCGGGTATACTTCACTTTCCGCGCCCGGACGCGTCAAGCGTGCAGTCGTGTCCGCGCATCTTTGAAAGTATACTAAACCAAGGATGCGCAAGGATGACCGAGTTCGACACATGCGCAGTGCAATTTTTTCTATAAAATTACCAGACATTGTGTCATCAACCGGACGTTCGCTGGGCAGGATCGGGGAAGAAAAATAGTGCATCCACCATTGCAGCGTAGTTCAGAAGATACACCAAGAGAACATGACTCAAAAATGATGGAGAAGGCATGCTTTTGAATTTATTCGTCTTATTTTTGAATCACTCTTCTTCGAAGACTGCACATTGTGCTCAGTACTGTGCGTATTGCCACCAAGTAGACTCTTCTTTCCTGCTTGCGCATGTTGCATGCACTGGCCGCAAGCCCTCCGCATGACGAAATTTACATCATGTAGACGGCTGAAGTATACCCGGGGCTTTTTATCTTGACATAACAACACATCACGTTATTATTCAGAACTGTTCACGTCCTTTGGTCCTTGGACTGGGAATTATGCTTTCCATGACACCACTATCAACGCCTAAATGAATCTACAGTGGTCAGGTGGTACAGCGGCCACGTGGTACATGTGGGAGCTTTCAGAAAACTCCTAGTTTACGAGCAGTAATTACGAGCTCTACGAGGACGTGAATGCTTTTTACAAGCTAGAATCTCGTAACTACAGGAATTACGAGGCCCAAGCAAATGTGTAGCCTATATAATTCAAATTTCTATTTTTTAAATTTTATTACAAGAAGAAAATAACATAATATTAAGAAATCTTTTTTAAATGAAATACGGGTTATTAGTACTGTATTAAAGGGCAGTCCATGGAAAAAGTGAACACAAGTTTGACATTTATTGTATTAAATTCATTCTAAACAGCAAATGCTTACACGAACGCTTACATTTACTACATGTGGTAATGTGAATGTGATTTTATTGATAGTATTTTTTAATCTCCACATGGCACATTTGACTGCTACTCGTGATTATGGCACCACTTAGCGGTAAAGAGCAGAAATGAATTTCCAACCGCAACCACGATGGTACCCGTTGCAACAAAAAAACGCATTCTGGTGGAGTACCATCAGTAAACTCGCAATTGCGTGTTATAAAGACAGAATGTCTTGTTTACTGTTGTAACCCTTCCCTGATGGAGGGAATGAAGATGTTATATCAACTGACAAATGGGGTCTCTCTTGGGAGCTACAATCACCTCTGAGTTTTAGAAAAACGGACAAGGGAATTGGCGAGTGGAATTTGCATGCCAAGCCACTCCCCCATACATACGGATATATTAGATGGTGACACTTATCCACTCATTCAGGTTTATGCTGAGGAGCTGAGATGGGGTCCCAGCCATTCAGCAGGGTGGTTCAGGATTGTGGCAGGAGGGAAATAACATCTCTGTTCCCTGCATTAGGGAATGTGGGTTACGAAACTAACCAAGACGTTCCATATCTGCCAGTCACTACGGTATGTCGACTGACAAATATTGTCCCTAAGGAAAGCACCACAAACACTGAACTGTGTTACGAGTGTTGGAGATGCAGATGCTGGCAAGCTGAACGTGCCCTTTTGGCAACTGCTCTCGTTGAGTAGTAACCTACCCAGCGCTCCACGTAAGCCCAAAATTTTAGTAAATACAGTGCTTGCAAGTTCACCATCTGGTCCCAAAAAGGAGTGGTGGGAACTTTGGCCACGTCTCCTGGCCGGGGTCTCAGAAGCATGTGAGAAAAGGCCGGCCTGAACTCAAGGCATGATTCACTGACCAAAAATTCCTGCAGGTTCCCCACCCTCTTAATGGAAGTGAAGTGCAGTCAAGAACGCTGTCTTTAGAGACAGGATCTTAAGCTCGACTGACTCCAGAGGCTCCAAGGGGACTCTCTGCAGTCCAGAGAGGACCGCAGAGAGATCCCAGTGAAAAGACAGTTTTGTTACTTTAGATAAGAAATTATGTCAATTTTATCCCAAAAATTCAAACAATAAATGCCATTTTGATGCTTTTTAATGTGGCGTAACAGATCAGTTCAAGCGGCAATGCGGAGTGTGAGTGAATGCATTCATCCCTTACTCTTTACTACTAGTTACAGAATAAACAGGAATGAACATCTGAAGGTATGTTGAAAGATACAGTACAACTTACTAAAATGTATCAAATGAGCATGTAATCGCTCAATCAGTGTTTCAATCGCAGAAAGATGTCAATAAAAAAGCTTGTAAATAACATGTCACATAGCATTACATTTAGGCTACCTCAAAAAAGCCATTCAGTTTCCATAACTGGTTAGTTTAGCTAGAGAAATAAACTCTTTCATTAAATATATGCACTGTATTAGCCTGTATATTAATCATATTTTACCTGTTAGTTATATCTTAATTATTTAATGTATGTTTAAATAAATCCATCATGAAAACAAGTTATGTTTATATTTCAACCACGAATTGGAGAAACATAATTTTATAAGTAGATCTAGAAGTTATTGCAAAAACTGCCTTATGTGCAGTTTCCATGTTTACATACAATTTTTTAATTATTTGAGTGTTGATTATATCTAAAAAAATAAATAGCAACTGAATTAATTAGTTTGGGCTCTGTTGTTAAAGGTGCTACAGAGGATGTTTGGTCACACTTTATATTAAGTGGCCTTAACTACTATGTACTTACATCAAAAAAATAAGTACAATGTACTTATTGGGTTCATATTGAATTGCAAAACACATTTGCAGCTATTGAGGTGGGATACGGGTAAGGTTAGGGAAAGCTTTGGTGGTATGGGTAGGTTTAAGGGTAGGGGTAAGGGTTAAGGGATGGGTCAGTATTATAAATGTAATTACAGAAATTAATTACAGATGTAATTACATGCAGGTGTTTTTAAAATATAAGTACAATGTAAAAACATGCATGTACACAATAAGTGCATTGTATTAAATGATTAATTTAAATGTAAGTGCATAGTAGTTAAGGCCACTTAATATAAAGTGGGTCCGGATGTTTTGTTTTATACATTTTTGCAATATTACTTGAAACTGTCTTTACTAACTGATAAAAGACTATTTATTAGGTGCACTGAAAGGAATAATATTAATATACATCTGTGCACGAGGTAGGGCCTTAAAAACATCAGCCAATCGTTTACGCGATCATTGCGTAAACAATTGGCCCTCTGGCTTGTCAATCACTGCCATTACGTTCCTTGTGAGAGACGTGCGCGGATTGGCCCTCTGGCTTGTCAATCACTGCCATGACGTTCCTTGTGAAAGACGTTCGCGGATTGGCCCTCTGGCTTGTCAATCACTGCCATTACGTTCCTTGTGAGAGACGTGCGCGGCTGCGCGCTCAAGTAACTTTCCACACTCCGTAGGCGCTGCATGCAGTGTTTTTGTCAGGAGACAGGAGTAACAACTGCAGATTATGAGTTACCTGCGGTGAGTCCGACATAATGACTCCACTAACACGACACAGCGAATGCCGGTGATAAACACTCGTGTTCCAATACTCGTGCACAAGTTTTGGGAGGCGTTCCCTCGAAATGAGCTGTGAAGGAGGGGGGTTGTTCTTACGCATGCACACATTTCAAAAACTCAGTAACAGTCTTTGGTTTCTCAGTTGACGAAAAGATCCTCTGTAGCACCTTTAATTGTATCCTTTAATATTATAGATAGATAGATAGATAGATAGATAGATAGATAGATAGATAGATAGATTTTTTTCATCCTAAATAAAATTTTAATTATGATTGAATGAATTTAAAGAAAGAGACACAATTTGTTCAGTACACCAGAAGGGGGTGCACTTTGATGTGCTTTCAAAGCATTGACACTTGCTTACAGATCTTCCACAGGCTCAGCACCCTCCTACTTCCACTCACTCTTAAAAGTCTACATCCCTACCAGAAGCCTGCAATCAGTAAATGAGTGGTAAATGAGAGGCACAAAATCACTCTCCAGAACATTTTCATTCACTGTTCCTTGCTGGTGGAATGATCTCCTCGCCTTCATCCAGAATGCAGAATCCCTGGCAATATTCAAAAGACAGCTGAAAACTCATCTCTTTCGTGAGCACTTAAAGGTGCTCTAAGTGATGTCACGCGTTTTTAGGCAAAAACATTTTTTGTCACATACAGCAAACATCTCCTCACTATCCGCTAGCTGCCTGTCCCCTGAACACACTGTAAAAAAACGCGGTCTCTGTAGTCGCCACAAGCTCCAAAAACGGCAATAAAAACAAACTGGTGCAGCCTGGACCACGAATCATAATAAACACGCTCCAGCCAATAACCGACAAAAATGATTTTAAATGCGCGTTCATGACTGTTTCAGGAAACACGGAGTGAAGGAGGAGGAGGAGGATGGAGGGTCTAGCTAGCCTCTGTTTTGTTTGACAACACTTTGAACGTCAACCGGAAGTTACTCCACCCAGGATCGCTTAGAGCACCTTTAACCTCATCATAAAAAAATCTATGCCTTCACTTCCTTTATTCCCTCCCTATCCTTGCGTATACTTCTCTAAGCAATGTCTGAAACTTGTATTGTGAGCACTTCTTTTGTCTGTTTCCCACTAGCACCGCAATAGCATGCTCAACCTAGGAAATCTTCACGTACCCCCTGGCGGCCCCACCATCAAAGGAAGTGAGAGTGACAGTAGGTGTCCCTTGGCGCGGGGCGGGCGGAGCAGAGCGAGCGTTTTCAATTAATTCCTATGGAAGTCGAGCTTCATGCTCGCGAGGTACATTGTGGGATTGTGAAGTTCGACTTCCATAGGAATGAATTGAAAACGCCCGCCCTGCGCCAGTGGACACCTACCGTGAAGGAGGCTGCGAAGCAGCTTTGGGCAGTGAAAGGTGCCTTCCACAACCTCTGAGCCTCCTTGTACAGTTCCTAGAAAGGCACTGGTGCAGGACACGGCTGTGAACCTCGTGCCACACCCAGGAACCAACTATCCAACTGCGAGCGCTTGGGACAAGGTGGAGGGCTCCACTCGAATCCGATGCCCGCAGCAGCCCGGGAAAGTATGGTCATCAACTCTGAATCCGATTCAGAGTGAGCAATTACCTCAGAAGAGCTCAGCTTCATCTTCCCCTCCAGAGGACGGTAGCCCATTCTCTGATGAAGCTATTAACATCCTGCATCTGGTCCTCGCCCAGAGCGCCAAATGACACACTGGGTCCAATTGCGAGTTTACATCTCACAATTCCAACATTTTTTCTCAGAATTGTGAGATATAAACTCTTAATTGCAAGTTAAAAGTCTGATTCTGAGGGAAAACATTTTCTTTTGACATTTTCTTACAAATTGTGAGTTTATATATCTCACTTCTGACTTTATAACTTGCAATTGCATGTTATAAAGTCAGAATTGAGATTAAAACTGGCTTTTATTCTTAGAATTGTGAGTTTATATCTCTGTTTAGTCCTGACTTTACAACATGCAATTGCAAATGTATATCCTGCAATTCTGACTTTATAACTCCTATTTGTATAAGAAAAAAAAATCATAAAAAAAAAAGCTGACAAAAACAGCACATTGATTACAATATAATCAGTTATTAATATTTGATTGGTTATCTCTTGTTTTTGCATGACGTTCTTTGAATATTGTCACAATGTCACAAATAAAGGGTTATGATGAACAATCCAGTTCCTTTTTAATATTAAACATAAGGTAAATCAGACATACCATGTAGTTCAGCTGATGTTTTAATATTTTAACACAATAAGTAGAAAAAATAATAAAATACTTATTTATAGACAATTAACTCAAATGACAAACAGCTGTGATGATAGGATCAGTGTCCATGGTGACAGATTGTAGCGGGAAAGTAGAACAAAGGAACACGTGATCAATGAAAACAAACTGAAAGTCCATGATAACTAACTGAACCTGACTGCGACAATGGTATTAACAATCCTTTCTAGTGGTTTGTTTTTCTCATTTTAGCGTTACAGTACATCTCATTCTGGGTCTCCAGTAGCTCACAGAATACAAGAAGCATATATTAGGTTGAGTGTAAAGGTAAGCATTATTATGTGCAGCAACAGAAATGTTCCCAATGTGAATCCAAAGGATCTGTTCCCTTCTTTAAACTGCATTGTACATTTAATCGTACAGTTAAGTACATTTTAATTGTGCCAGACCTGCATGACTTAAAGGGATAGTTCACCCAAAAATGAAAATTTGATGTTTATCTGCTTACCCCCAGCGCATCCAAGATGTAGGTGACATTTTTTCTTCAGTAGAACACAAATGATGATTTTTAACTCCAACCGCTGCCGTCTGTCAGTCAAATAATTGCAGTAGATGGGAACTTCATCTATAAGAGTAAATAAAGCTTGCTTAGACAAATCCAAATTAAACCCTGCGGCTCATGACGACACATTGATGTCCTAAGACACGAAACGATCGGTTTGTGTGTCATGAACGGAGTTGGACATAGTGGTGTTTTAGAGGTAAAAAATTATATAAATACTGTTCGGTTTCTCACACAAACCGATCGTTTCGTGTCTTAGGACATTAATGTGTCGTCACGAGCCGCAGGGTTTAATTTTGATTTGTCTAAGCAAGCTTTATTTACTCTTATAGATGAAGTTCCCATCTACTGCAATTATTTGACTGACAGACGGCAGCGGTTGGAGTTAAAAATCATCATTTGTGTTCTACTGAAGAAACAAAGTCACCTACATCTTGGATGTGCTGGGGGTAAGCAGATAAACATCAAATTTTCATTTTTGGGTGAACTATCCCTTTAAGCAGTGGGATACTGGCATGTTCGCTCTCCGTGAAGTCCGGTTGTAAAAAAAGATGTGTACAAATTATTTATAATAACTGTAATATTCCATAAATAAGAATCATCAATTTTGATTCCATGGTGACAGTAGATGTAAAGATGCTATCTATATAAGGAATGTAATTCAGGCCAAATGTAAATAAAATCACTAAATCACTATTTTGATTTTGATTTTTGATTTCACATTGGGAATTTTGATTTCTCTGCCTTAATAAACACATCAAAAATGCCAAGATTTATCTCACAACTATTTACAGAAACTAGTACACCATTGTTGACATATTACCACAGACTTCAACATTGTTTGTATAAAATATATAAAAAAAAAAAAAAAAAAAAAAAAATACAACAGCACAGCACATAAAAATTTGGTCTGATGCTGCATGCTGCGCCTGCATGAGACTATTGCTAACTTTGCTTAATGCTGGACAGTATTTACCATGAGTTTTTCAAATCCTGTTAATCAAATACAGTTTTAATGATGATTAAAATATTAATGCTAACCACTGGGAATTGTATTGTGGTTTATCCTCAAACCGGTAACGGTTTCATCCCTACTTGTAACTCCCTCAAACTAGAGTAAGTTAGGCCAGTGGTTTTCAATCCTGGTCCTGGAGACCCACAGAACTTTGTCAGAAAAGAGAGACATACAAAATGTGCAGTGCTGTGGGTCTCCAGGACCAGGACCTATGACAGGGGTGTCCAAACTCAGTCCTGGAGGGCCACTGTCTTGCAGTTTAGCTCCAACCATCTCCAAACACCTGCCTGGAAGTTTCTAGTATGCCTAGTTAGGCCTTGATTAACTGGTTCAGGTGTGTTTTATTGGGGCTGGAGCTAAACTCTGCAGGACAGTGGCCCTCCAGGACCGAGTTTGAACACCCCTGCCCTATGTTAGGCGACCCCTTGTAAATCTTTAGTGACCTCTAGTGGGGGTTGGGAAACACTGCTAGAGACTAAGCCTCACTGTCAGGATACCCCTGTCATCAGCATTTGCGCTGTGGGGTGGATTGAACCTTAAGCAGCAAACAGGTGTCTTGTACTAGCTGATCTACAGTATGTTCTCTTCCTCTCATATTTCCTCTGACTCTTAATTTTTTGATCTGTATGCATTCCTGCTGGACAGGTATCAGGTTGTTAGTTATGTCTGGCATCAGCAGGTTATTCCTGTACCTAATTCTTCAAATCTCCAAGTGAATTAGTAGAAATATGTAGATGCGAATTAAATTAACTAAAGAATGTAGAACATTGACACATCTCCTCAGTCAGACAAAAATAGCCATACATTTATACTGAGAAAATGTAAAATAAATAAATAAATAAAATAATGCTGAAGTCAAAATTGTCCTGTGAACATCAAACTGCTATTAGAGATATAGGCTGGATGAAATGGCTTGTAAAAAAGAACAAACAAACAAAAAGCTATATACTTATATTATAATGGTTGAACATAATCCTGGAGGATTGTAACTGCATCTATGTATGCATGTTATGTGCTGTTTGCTGGGAAATAGCTTGTGTACCTCAAGTCTGTCATGGGTAAAAGGGTCAATGATCTGATCTTTCCAGAGAGCAAATGGTTTTGCTAAAGTGCTGACCACTGCCAGAAAATGCTGCACTCCCCCATGTGAAGTAAGTGTAACTCTGCTCTGGCTCCTCCTATGGTATCTTTAACGTCTGCCTAAAATCCACCATAAAGAGGAAGTGCATTAATTGCTCTCTTAGAAATCATCATTGGTGGACTTGGAGCTGCCAAGGTAAGAGACTCTTTGCTTGTGTAGTAGAGTTGAATGTTTCTTTGGAGTGCATACTATGCACTATGACAGCTGGGAATAAAGTGTTGTTCTTTGCTGGCTCAGGATTGTGTAACTCTAAGATCAAGGAGATCTGCTGGATCGTCTCCCAGTTAGTATAATTTATACTGGATATCTTGGTAGCTTCATTTACACCATCATTACTCTCAAATCCAGAGTTAATTCATAGCCTAACATAAGAGAAACAAGAGCCTCTTAGAATTGAATTTATCTGCTGTACAATGCAGTTTATATTATTTTCAATTATTTAATTTTGTTATTTGATGTTTAAAGTATTAGCCTCTCTATTTTATAAAATTGAGATCAACTGTATTTTTAATGATATTATATATAAATCTGACAACTAAACTTATGAACTATTTTTTTTCAGGCATTTCAAACATAGATTACACAGACATTGCAATTTGCTAAAAAAGGTCAATGCTCTAAACTCTAAACTGTGAATCATCTACAAAGGCTAAAATGAATGACCTGTGGAATTCAGCAGCTTTTTTGAGAGATAATGCCTACATATCAAAACGAAGTATTAGAAAGATTCTCATCAACAAGAGGCATTATCTGCCTAAAGAGGAGAGTAACATTACTAACACCATGAAAATGAGTCTTAATATACAAAGTGAAGAGGATATTAGTGCTTCTACCAGTTGCGATGAAAGAAAAAACAATAAAACAAGAATCCAAGTGATGATTTCTAAGAATTCAAGGAATGAATCTACATGCCACCTTCATGAGAAAAGTTCTGATCAATCCTCTGGAAAAGAAAGAAGAGTGGATGAAGCTGACATGGAGGCTGTGTCTGGATCTAATCCTAATTCCCAACTCAATCATGAGCGCTCGGAAGTGACCAGCATCAAGGTGAAACAGGAGGTGGATATCACTAATTCATGTGAACTGGCAGCGATTCCAAGAGCTCAGCCGGAGGCTATGCTGGCCGAATGTGAGGTGGAAGGAAACGAAGCGGATGGCCCGAAATCTTCACAGAAGCAGGTTTTAAAAAATCAGGTAGTGTTTGCGACCATTAGGAAGCGAGGAATAGAGGGAGACACGGAAAACCGCCCGTACAAGTGCACTTACTGCAACTGGGCTTTCAAAAAGTCCAGCAACCTATTGAGCCACATTGATACTCACCGCGGTCTTAAACCACACGTTTGCGACATGTGCGGGAAGGCCTACTCGCACCAGGGGACTCTTCAGCAGCACAAGCGGCTCCACACAGGCGAAAGACCTTACCAATGCCCTTTTTGTGAGAAAAGCTACATTTGGTCCTCTGACTTCCGCAAACACATCCGAACACACACCGGAGAGAAGCCGTACATCTGTGAAGAATGTGGAAAGAATTTTGTGCGCTCCTCTGACCTGCGGAAACATGAGCGCAACATGCACACCAACAACAAGCCGTTCCTCTGCAAGCAATGTGGCAAAACCTTCAACAAACCCCTGTCTCTTCTCCGCCACGAGCGTACACATTTGGGCGAGAGGCCCTTTATTTGTCCGGAATGCGGGAAGGCGTTTGCCCTGGCCAGTCGCATGACAGAGCACAGAAAAATTCACAGCGGTGTACGTCCGTACACCTGCTCTATTTGCTCCAAAGCTTTCACTAAGTCCTCCAATCTCGCTGAACATCTCACAGTTCACAGTGGAGTGCGGCCACACAAGTGCTCAGAATGTGGGGTAGCATTTGCCATGGCGTCCCGACTGGTGCGGCACCAGCGTATTCATGTAGCTGTGCGGTCTTACCGCTGTCAGGGGTGCGATATGTCATTTGGCCACCTTGCAGCACTCAAGAGACATGAGAAGCAGCATGGTGAGGGCATGATCTTTGTATGTGGGCTGTGCAGTAAATCTTTCCCTCGGGATTCCCTGCTCACAGAACACATGCACAGCCATGTTGATGCTAAAACTCGCGTTTCCTAAACCTGCCCATTATGCATTGAAGTAACTGGAAGATTGTAAGTAAGCATGGGTTCTTTCTTTCTTTCTTTCTTTCTTTCTGTCTGTCTTTCTGTCTCTCTATCTAATAATCGGACAGCATCTATCTATCTATCTATCTATCTAATAATCAGACAGCATCTGTCTGTCTTTCTGTGTTGTCCGTCTATCTGTCTATCTATCTTTCTATCTGTCTATCTATCTGTCTGTCTATCTATCTATCTGTCTACCTTTCCATCTATCACAATTCAGCTGTAACAACAGTTACATTTAGCTAGAGTTTAAAAACCATTGAAGATGTATCTATTTTTACCAGTGTTAAATGGTGGGGACCACTGTTATAAGGCTTGGATTTCAAATAAATCACTGTGTATATTCCTAGCAAAAAACACACTGTAAACACACTGGTGACCCATTTATAACGTCAATGCCACTTGATGGCCTCTTGCCGACCAAGGCAGACTCAGTGTGTGAAAGAAACAGAAAGTGAGGAGGAGTATTGTGAATTCTCTTAGTGGTGTCACATTCATAGTGCTATTTCAAGTTTCAAGATATGTTGTTAAAAGCTATATGATATTACTATTACTATTTTTTTTTTTTTTTTTTTTTTTTTTGGGTATGAAATGTATACAGCAGGAAAAATGTGTATTTTGTGGTTGAAGGGATGGGGCTAATTGTGCATATTATATGATGAATCAAATTAATTATAAAACTGTTACCTCTTCTTTTATGCAGCTAAAATCACTGACTTACATGAGATTATGTATTGCATAATAATGAATATGAACATGTCATTACCATTACAAATAAAAATGTTTTTTTTTTTTTCTTCATCAAAAAATATCACATAGACAGACTAAATAAAATCCAGTATTATTTAGGGTTCATGTCATTTTTTATGTGTGATATGTGGTTTTGAAGACATGAGAGGGTGTTGGAATAGTGATTGATTACTGTTGTTGGCTCCGTATGTCTCTCTTGAGGACATGAGACCTAATTCCCAGAGTGCCACTTCTGTAACATTTGTCCCTTTGCTGCCAGACCTGCTCACTCATGGTAAAAGAAGATGGCATTCAACTTGTCAAATTCCACTGCCCTGCTTTGTAATAAGAGAAGTTGGCTCATATTTCCATATTTTTAGTTGTCAATTATAAGACTAATTATATTTTAGTCATTAATAAAATACACTGACATATACAAATACAATTGATTTTTATTAGAATTTATACAACACCTTTGTATACATGTTTGGAAGTGATATTGAGTAAAACAGCTTAAAACATCAATATCTCTCCCTCTGGGATAAATCAAGGCTGTGGCCCAAAGGGACCACCTGTTCAGTTTCCAAATTACAACTTCCCACATCTTCACTACTGTCCGACTCCCTGTCCCAAATATATATGTGTATGTGAAAAGCCATTTAAATTATTAAAGTAATTTTGCATGCAAGGAGGTGAGATAGTGGTGGAGGTGTTACATGTTGTACAGTTTACTGACATTGCCAGCTGTGGTGACATTTTAAGTTCATGTTTCCATGGGTCACAGCACCTTTGCTCAGCACTCATTCCATCATGTTCCCGGCCTCACAGGGCATTACACAAATCCCTAGAGTCAGCATGGGGAGCTGTGCCTCAGCTGTTCAATGTCTTCATTCAAAGACGAGTGGACACCAAACCCTTTATAGATTACTTCAAGAACTCTATGTCCTCAATGTATTTTTGTAACCACAGATGCTACTGTATATGAAGATACAGACGCTCATCTGACCTTCTCTAGAGGAACTGCAGGGGTTTGCCTGAGAAATCCCTTAGTCATGTAAACACTGGGCTCGAACCCAAAAGCCCATCGTTGAGTTCCAAAGATGACGATTATTCTTCAGTGCAAACCTTCATTAGGGACCCTATGGACAAAACAATAAAACCTGAATATTTTCATGACAGCTATGGTGCGTATATTTACATTTATCAGGATTTTTACCTGTGACATATACCCTTGATTCTGACTCATTGTCCCAGACAATTTTTGTCCTGTAACAAAGAGACAAAATTCTTATTAGACTTGTTTAAGCTCTTGTTTGAGCTTTGAAAACTTTGAAACCTTTAATTGGTTGCACTTTATTTTACAGTATGTGCACTTAAGTATACTTACAGTGTACTTACCTAAGAAAGTACTTAGTAATATAAGGTAACTACATGGGTTAAGGTTAGGTTTAGGGGTAGGTTCAAGTTTAGTAATTAGTTATTACCAGTTATTGTAATTACTATAATAAATGCATATAATGTATATGGGGAACAGGACTGTAAAATAAAGCGCTACCCTTGAGATAATGAGATAATTCTCGGCAAGTAATTGCTCCCAGATGAGCAGGAGAGGTCATAACGGTAACACTTTTAACTAGTTGCTTATTAGCATGCATATTACTAGAATATTGGCTATTTATGAGTACATTATTAGCACATATTAATGCCTTATTCTGAATGACCTAATTCTACATTCATAATCCTACCCAATACCTTAACTTAATAACTACCTTACTAACTATTAATAAGCAGTAAATTAGGAGTTTATTGAGGGAAAAATCATAGTTAATAGTTTATATGTGCTCCCTTATACTAAAGTGTATACATAACTTTACATACCCATCTGCTAAATGTTAGAAAGAAAGAAAGAATTTAATATTAATATTAATAATAAAAATATTTTTTTCAGTTATAAGTCATTTGTAAGTTATTTTCATTTACAAAAGATGACTATACATTCATAAATGATTAACAAATGATATGAATGTTTTGTTAATTCAGTTATGCCATTCATGAGTTATTAGTTAATAATGAACTAATCATTTACAAAAATTCATAAATGAACTATGCTATGCTAACGATTTACAAATGTGTTGTAAGTTACAAAAAAATTAATCAATCTTAAAAAATACTAAATCATGAAATAATCAGATCATTAGTAGATGACTAAGTTTTTAGTTGATATATTAATCACTTATAAATCGTTTAAATATTTGTCAAATTGTTTAGTATCATTTAGTATCTCAATAAATAATGGTTAATGATTAACCAATGATGACCAAACCATTAGTAAATGATCAGTATTTTATTTATTGATATATTGTGAAGATGTAAGCTGGTCTGTGTTCAAAAGCACAAACATGCAGGTATGCTACAGCAGTATTTTTAATAAAAGTAATGGTAACATTTTACAATAAGGTTCATTAGTTTAACATTAGTTAATGTATTAACTAACATGAACTAACAATGAGCAATACATTTGTTACTGTATTTACTAATCTTCATTAACGTTAGTTAATGAAAATACAGTTGTTATATGTTTGTTCATGTTAGTTCACAGTGCATTAACTAATGTTAACAAGACTTTTAATTTTAATTAACATTAACAAAGGTTAATAAATGCTGTATAAGTGCAGTCAATTATTGGTTTATGTTAACTAATGAACCTTACTGTAAAGTGTTACGAAAGTAATTTCTTTGTTTTCAAGTGGATAAACACTTTTAAATAACTCACAGTCTGGGGATTCCAGTAGGTTACGTTAAATCCTTTCACTCATCAGCACAGACTTGGGTTCTGTGTGAAGTGTGTGGATCTAGCAATAAAGTGAACCTCAGAACCAGTTTTACCTTCCATTGAAGCTCACATGCAGGTTCACAGTGTTTAAAGACTCCATGTGTATCAGAGAAGACAGCTGTCTATACCCTCACCAGTCAGCCCTTATATTGCAGTACAAACTACAAAGTGGTAACAGTTTGAGTGAGATGCAGCTTGAAGCTTTGGAGGATGGACATGCAGATCAGAGGAACGTTTGCAGTGATTGACAACTTTAATTTCATTCTGTAACACACACAAAATTAAGTTTTGCTGTCAGAGCACTGGTATGTGTATTCTTTATACTGCTTTTTGTCATGTTTTAAATAAATTATTTTGACTGTACATTTATCTGCCTATTCTGTTTTGAATATTTTGTCAAAATGGTTATGTTTAGGGTTATAGGGTGGGGTAGGGAGCTTAAAATGATCCATACAATAGTATATTGTAACTAAGATAATTGTCACTGTAAATAAATCTATATTACGTTTTTGTTTTTGTGAAGTGTCTGAAAAGTGGTTATATTTAGGTATGGGGTGAGTTAAGGGCTCAAAGATATCTATATAGTAAAATACATTTGGGTATATTTATAATTTAAATATCAAATAAGGCATTTGTATAGATTTTTATATCCTGTAACTGAAAGGTATACCAGAAGCTTTGCATATGGCAAATAAATAATACATTTAAAAATTGCAGTTTGCACATAATTTATAAGGAAGATCTACAAATATGTAAAATGTTTATGTGTGATTAGTAGTTTACACTTTAGATTAGGGGATGCAGAAAGTGTTGTAAATGACTTGTATACTTACACCATTTGTAAAGGGTAAAGATCTATAAATGATACAACAAATCATGAATAGTTTACACTTTAGATTAGGGGATGCAAAAAGCTTTGTAAATAATTTAATCATGCATTTACACATTATCTATAACAGGTGTTGAACACTGTGTAGTTTGCACTGCAATGTAAGCATGCATGTTTGTGCTTTTGAACAGAGACTATAGCTTACAACTTCATGATACATCAATAAATTATATACTGATCGTTTGTTCATGATAAGTTCATGATTAACCATTGTTTATTGAGATTTTGACAAATAAGTCAGTGATTTATATGTGATTAATAATATATCAACTAATAACTTATTAACCATCTACTAATGATCTGATTATTTCATGATTTACACATTTGTAAATTGCTAGCATACTTATTAATCATTTATGAACATATAGTCATGTTTTTTAAATGATTTGATCATAATTACCTAATAACTTATAAATGACATAATTAGAAAAAAAACATTTATAAAATGTTAGCATATCATTTATTAATAATTTATGAACATAAGGTCATGCTTTGTAAATTATTTAATTATTAACTAAGAACTTATAAATTACTTATACCTGAACTAAAACATTCATAAAATGTTAGCATATCACTTATTAATTATTTATGAACATATCGTCATGTTTTGTAAGTAATTCTTTCTTTATTAACAAATAAATTACAGATGACTTATAACTGAACATTACTATAAAGTGTTACCAGAGAGGGTAAAAGAAAGGAAGAGCTAAAACAGCTGTCAAACAGAACAAGTGCAGTGATTTAGGAAGCTTTGATTCTGTCAGCTCATGCTCACTCAGTGTACAACAGTCTGAAAGCTCTGTATCAGGCAGATGTACAGATGATCTTCACTCACCAGCACTCCTAGAATAGGGATTGATCCCACTGAATTGAGCCTGTGAAGCCTTTGGGATCGGTGGAGGAGGAGAAGGGAAAGGAAAGTTGGCTGTTGACTCCTTACAGGAAACAGACCAAAATTTTGTTACTTGACTGCAAACAAGGCTCTGTGATCATTAATACTGTTACTGTGCAAATGATTTTTGGGGCCATTGTAAAGATGAACAGCAGAAGGATATTTACAACTTAGAAAGGTAGGTATGTCAGGTTTGTCAGGTTTAATTAATGTAATAATTGTAAATAGAAATTAAAGTTCATTTGGTAAAAACTTATGTTGGTTTGTCTGAAAGTTTAAAAGTTTTATAAGCTTCCTAGCATGTTTTATTATGTGTTTTACTATTTTATCATGTTTCCATATTTTACATTTTGTTAGATGTTTGTAGCAGATTATAACACGTTGCTAACATGTTTTAGCACATTGATATCATTATTAGCATGTTGTTAGCATGTTTTAGCACATTGTTAACATGAATTGGAATGATGGTAACATGTTTTTACTCAATGCTAGCATTAATTAACATGTTAGCATGAATTAGCATGTTGCTAGCATGTTTTAACAATGAATGAATGAATGAATGAATGAATGAATTAGGTATTTATATAACACTTTCATATGTACTACTGTACACCCAAAGCGCTTTACAATCATATCAGGGGTCTCTGCTCATCCACCACCAGACATTACTAACATTACTAACATGAATTAGCATGTTGTTAATATGTTTCTAACATGATTAGCATGCTTTTATCATGTTTACTTACATGTACCAAATTGTTGACATGATGAGCATGTTGTTAACATGTTGTTAGCATGAATTGACACATTGCAAGCATATTTTAGAATGTTTCTGGCATAATTTGCACACTACTAGCATATTTAGCATGTTACTAACATGTTACATGTCCTAGATAGGATAGGCATTACGTTTTACTACACACCTCAAACCACTTTCTCATCACTCTTAACCTCAACCTGACTCCTACCTCAACACACACTCCCCCACAGGTTATTTTTCGGCATAACCTATGCTCACACTTTGAATTCATCCTTTCCAATCACCCTACTACCTGTCCACTTGACCCTATCCCCACTCATCTTCTTCAGGCCATCTCCTCTTCAATTGTACCTGCACTCACTCATATTATTAATACTTCTCTTCATACTGGTACATTTCTCACAGCATTTAAGCAGGCTAGGATTACCCCACTGCTTAAGAAACCCACTCTAAATCCAGCACTTTTAGAAAACTACAGACTGGTATCCCTTCTTCCATTCATTGTAAAGACACTTGAGAGAGTTGTGTTCAACCAACTGTCTACTTATCTCACACAGAACAACCTCCTGGAAAACAACCAGTCTGGCTTCAAGAGTGGCCACTCAACTGAGTCTGCCCTGCTCTCAGTTACTGAAGCCCTGAGACTGGCACGAGCAACTTCCAAATCATCAGTACTCAGCTTTCTGGACCGGTCTGCTGCTTTTTACACAGTTAAAGGGATAGTTCACCCAAAAATGAAAATTATCCCATGATTTACTCACCCTCAAGCCATCCTAGATGTATATGACATTCTTCTTTCAGACAAATGTAATCTGAGTTATATTAAATATTGTCCAGGGTAATCCATGCTTTATAATGGGTGCCCCAAATTCTAAAGACAGAAAAAATGCACTCATCTATTATAAAAGAAGTCCACATGGCTCTGGGGGTTAATAAAGGCCTTCTGAAGTGAAGCAATGCATTTGTGTATGAAAAATACCCAGATTTCAAATTTTATAAACTGTAATCTCTAGCTTCCGCTAACTGTCCTACATGTGTTCATGAGAGAGTGGGGTCCCAGCTTATGACGTAGGACGCATGCGTAGTGTGAGCTCCGGTGACGAACACAGAAGTGCAGAGAAGAGAGCAAAACAAAACACCGGTCACGAATTAAAAGTACAAAACTAGGATTTGTTAAGAAAAATGTTGGAGGATTTCGATATAAGCCAAGAGAAGACTTTTTGCCCAGCCATATGTTTGAACTGGAGTATACTGACCAGGAATTCTGGGAGATGGTGAAGGCTGCAGCAGCAAAACAAACTGAAAAACTGTTGGCCGAGGCATGTTTATATTGTTGGAGTAAATGCCAATCACTAGCGAAAGCCACGTTAGCCAAAACCCCATAAGTAACATCACCAAAAACAGCAGGCTAAGAGGGTGACAGCACACCCAGATATCAAGCAGTAAACAAACCGCGCAACTGATAGAGAGAGCGGTAACTCACCCATCTGATGAGCCGAAAGTGGTAGAAGACGCAACAGGGTAGAGAGATCGCAGTAGCCCGATGGCAAAACTTGCAGGCAGTAAAAATTGCAGTCAACAATCAAGTCCAGAGCAGCAACAGTTAGAATTGGAGTAATCCGAAAAGCACAGTAATCCGATGGTGATATAGAAATACAAATAAAGCAGTAATCCGATCAGTGCAGTAAAACATACAAAACAAAAAAATCCAGGTTTGAAGCGGCAGCCAGTCACACACAGCGCTCTGCATTTCCCTTTGATGGCGGCGCACGTAATCTCAAGACTTTAGCTTTGTTGAAGCAACCTGGATATTCACAAAGAATCAACATTTTAACACTAATAAAATGTAGAGTATAGCTCAAATGATTTGTCTCTTCACGTGGATTTCCTTTGCTGTGCACAACTTGGTTCTCACAAGACTAGCATATTCTCACCGCTGTGCATGCGTCTTATGTCACAAGCTGGAACGCCACTCTCTCGTGAACGCACGTACGACAGCTAGCTTAAGTTAGAGATTTCAGTTTATAAAGTTTTAAATATGGATATTTTTCTTAGACAAATGCATTGCTTCGCTTCAGAAGGCCTTTATTAACCACCCGGAGCCGTGTGGACTTCTTTTATAATGGATGAGTAAATTTTTTCTGTCTTTAGAATTTGAGGCACCATCCACTCCCATTATAAAGCATGGATTACCCTGGACATTATTTAATATAATTCTAATTATATTCATCTGAAAGAAGAATGTCATATACATCTAGGATGGCTTGAGGGTGAGTAAATCATGGGGTAATTGTCATTTTTGGGTGAACTAACCCTTTAACCACCAGATCCTCCTGACATGGTGAATGTGATTTCACCAAGTACAACATGTTCCTGGATCAACATCTTTGTTGATCCTGGAACAACATTTCAATCAACCAATCAGATTTGAGGGACAAGTTTACAGTTTATGTCAAGTTTAGCCTTGCAACCAGCGTTAGGTGCTTCTACATCAATGTTATTCACCTATCTTTCCCCTCTGATTTTAGGGATAAGTTATGGGTAGGATTAGGTTTAGGGGTAGGAATAGGGTTAAAACTAAAATTTTCAGACAGGAATGTTGTTCCAGGATCAACAAAGTATGTTGATCCAGGAACATGTCTTACTTGGCAAAATCACAGCGACCCTCAGGAACCGCACTCTGGTGGCAAGTCACATCACCTTGCTATTGGGGTACCTCAGGGCTCAGTGCTTGGACCACTTCTCTTCTCCATCTACATGTCATCACTAGGATCTGTCATTCAGGAACATGGTTTTTCCTATCACTGCCATACTGATGACACACAACTCTACCTCTCATTCCAACCAGATGATCCGACGGTAGCTGCTTGCTTTGCAGCCTGCCTGACAGTCATTTCTGGCTGGATGAAGGACCACCACTTTCAACTCGACCTTGTAAAGATGGAACTGCTTGTGGTCGGTGACAACCCAACACTTCATCACACTTCATCATCTCCATTCAACTTGGTTCATCAACCATAACTCCTTCCAGGATAGCCAGAAACCTTGGAGTGGTGATGGATGATAGTTTAAGCTTCACAGATCATATTGCTACAACGGCCCGGTCCTGCAGATTTGCCTTGTACAACATTAGGAAGATTAGACCCTTCCTATCTGAGCATTCCACACAAATTCTTGTCCAAGCTCTTGTTCTATCCAGACTGGACTATTGTAATTCTCTTCCAGCATGCATGGTCAAGTTTCTGAAACTGGTCCAGAATGCCACAGCAAGGGTGGTCTTTACCATGCCAAAGAGAGCACACATTACACCTCTCTTCATCAGTTTGCACTGGCTGCCAATAGCTACTCGCATTAAATGCAAGGCTCTAATGTTTGCCTACAAGACAGAGCAAAAAGATATCTCTCTGTGCCAGTTTATAAATACAAAAATATACTTGGGTGTGTCGATTCAGTCAATAAGCAAGATAAGTAGAAAAGGGGAACCGCACACTGAACAAATGCAGAGTTCAAGGTCTACAAGACAACCACTCTGCACCATTATAAATTCATTACTTCAGACTTGTGCGCTCTCCAGAAGCTTGCGTTCTGCAAGTGAACAGCGCCTTGCGGTGCCATCCCAAAGGGGCACTAAATCACTCTCACGGACCTTCTCCTTGTCTGTTCCCTGCTGGTGGAATGACCTGCCTAGCTCTATCAGAGCAGCTAAGTCTTTAGCCATTTTCAAAAAACTTGTTTCATGACAGATAAAATCACTTTGTGGGAAATGTAAGGGTGTCTACCTGCGTGGTAGGATTGGGTTCTAGGATTTGTTCTTTTGGGTCTTCTTTAGGCTTGGACTTGAACCAGCCACTGAACCATCCAGGCTTAGAGCTCTGTTCAGAGATGAAACAATGCAACAACAACAATAATAAAAAAATAACAAATACATACAAGAACACAAAATAAAGAGGGAATCATGTAAGCATTTGATGTAATATATACCTTAGGTGATTGTGTGTTGGCCTCTCTGTTGTTGTCCTCACTTGGAATTGTCCTGGACTGATTAACACTCCCAACTACAGCATCAATTTCAGCAGCACCCTGCTTAAAGTTAAAATAAAACATACTGACAATTACAGACCAACGTATGAAACACACACACAGATATATACAATTAAACTACATAGAGGTAATGTGTGTAATTTTTTGTGTTAAAATCCTTTCTCCAGTCTCTGTTTAACATGCAGAGACATCTTCCCCAATTTTTTTCAGACTTTCAAATAAAAAATAAAAAGGAACTGAAATGGATCTATTTGTTTTTCTCACCATTAGTGCACCAGCAGAAAAGTCACCTCCTTAGAAAAGAATTTTTAAAATTATTTTAATAAAATAAATATTATTAAAATTAGTGTTGCAAATACTGTTCAAAAGTTTGGGGTCGGTAAGAAGTTTAAAAATGTTTTTGAAAATGTCTCTCATGCTCACTAAGACTAGTTATTTGATCAAGTATACAGTAAAAACAGTAATATTATGATAATACTACAATTTAAAATAACGAAATTGAAATTGTTTGAAATTTTAAAAACTCAAATACTTTTTAATTATGATTATTTGGTACTCAAGAAACATTCCGTATTATTATCAGTGTTGAAAACAGTTGTACTGCTTAATATTTTTGTGAAAACTGTGATTTTTTTTTTCTGGATTGTATGATTAATAGAAAATTCAAAAGAACAGCATTTATTTGAGTCAGAAAAATTGTGTGCATTATAAATGTCTTTACTGTCAATTTTGATCAATGTAATACATTCTTGCAGAATAAAATTATTATTTCGAAAAAATCTGACCCCAAACTTTTATACGGTAGCGTACAGTACATATACATTAGTTTCAAGATATCATTAAATAATGGTATATTAAGGCCAATTCACACCGCAAAGACAAATGCCAACAAACACGTTTGTTGGATTTTGTTGAATCAGTGTGTCGGCATCTGTTGGTGTTGGTCGGGGTTTGTTTTGACACGAGTGTCAAACATGTTCAATCAGTGTTTGTTGGCATCTTTTGGGGGAGTGTGAACAAGACAGTTATTCTTCATAAAATTCTAAATCCAATGGCCAACTTGTTTGTTGGTGTTGCCATTTGTTTGTAAGGTGTGAATTGGCCTTTAGGGTACATTTACACAACAACGATGTACTAAAAATAGAAACGTGTTTCTTTGCGTTTTCCCCATACAGACGACAACATTATCAAAATTATCCCCATTCACACAGATCCACGAAAATGACTAATAAAGCTGTATTATGCATGTCAGGCCATTACCTGCCACATTGTAAAGAAACACTACATGCCAATAGACTGAACATGTAATACGGATGCACATGATGTCAAAGTTTTCACGAATTCACATTTTTGAAGTTTACACAAATACGATAAAGGTATTGTTTTAAGAAACACGCACTTTGAAACCCATTTTTAAAAGTTTTTTTGTTTTGAAGATGTTTTCAGGCAAAAGTTTTCAAATGCATAAAAAGTTTTTCTGTTTTTAGTTGAAAATGGTGTTGTGTAAACAGACCCTAAAACATATACTGATTCCATAGTCATCTTAACCTGTATTACTGTAGCTTTTTGGAGGCGAAGTGGAAGCAGCAGTGTGACTGTGAAAGTTATCATGTTTACTGCTGCTATCAAGATTAGCGTGGCTTTGGTCTTTTGAAACTGGTGGAGGCCCAAACGTTTCCATAGGGAAGACTGGGGGCAGTGTCATTGGTTGCTGAGTCGGGTACAGTGGCACTGGGGCAACAGTCATAGGAGCCTGTTCTTCAGAAGAGATGCTCGCTGGTGACTCCTGAAACTGGACATCAGTGTGCGATATCATGGATTGAGATGGGTTTGGGGGTTCATTTTCAGTGCTAGCATGGTTAGCTGCCTCTGTTTGGGAACCTTCTGTAAAATCTACAGAGAAAACAAAAGACAAAACACATGACATTTTTGCAGCATAGTAAAAAACTGAAATTACAGGAAACACTAATGGATTTTTTGAGTTTTATTGTGATCTAGTGGCTCAAAGGGCAACATCATGGGCACATACTTAAAAAACAAAACAAAACAAAAAAACTCTGGTATATGTTTTTAACCTGAACACTTGTTGCTGTCCTCATGAGTCCAAGTAGTTTCCCCAACTGGCGACTGGTATGTCTCACTACAGTAGTTCCCCACCTAAGCAAATAAACAGGTCACTGATAGTGGAACCAGTGGAAAGGTCATCATATGGATCATTAAGTGAAGTGGCCAGTTCTACTGGATGTCTAAAGCCTTATTTATACCAGGTATCACATCAATATCAAATGATCAGGAGTTAGTTCTAAATACAGCTGGGATCAGGGTACAAAACATCACTCAGTCCAAGTTCAGAGTTAAACACAAACAGATGACACCACATAGCATTTGCTGTATAAATACAAAAGTGTCCTAATGTGCCCTGGACAACTGAAAGACAGCCAACTGTATGTGAAGTTCAGTTAATATGGTTATATTTTGCATAAAATTGTAGTATATTATATATAACTATTAATATATACATTAATATATTAATTTTTTTTGTGATACTTTATTTTTTTGTATGACAGCACATACCATTTGCAGTATAAATAGAAAAGTGTCCTAAAGTGCCCTGGAGAACTGTGAAAGACAGCCAACTGTATGTGAAGTTCAGTTAATATGGTTATATTTTACGTAAAATTGTATTAATATATGTATATTATATATAACTATTAATATATACATTAATATATTAATATTTTTTGTGATATACATTTTTTTGTATGTATATATATATATTACGATATTAAAATGCATACATTTGGGAAAAGTACATTTGGGAGCTTCTTTGCATGTTATCAATATGCAGTAATACTTACTAATGTATATGAACACAAAATCATGGCCTCTTTTAAATCCAATGAAAAGAGGTCACAGGATACACGTTAAAAATAGGTATATGTCTTTGCTGACAACTTGTTGACCGTATTACCCGAGACAGATGTCAATACAAGGTCATTAGAGGTCAGTGAGCAGCACCATAGGTTATTTAAAGATAAATTGTTAGTGTGGTCTGTTCATTAAGCTCCATATGGTCTTATAGACAATCCTGAAAATCTTCGAGGGGTCCTTGATTATGATTTCACTTTTTGTATAATGTTGCTGTTTGAGCATAAATAACAACTGTGAAAGACAAAAAATGTGTATCGCAAAAAAATATATATTTTAATGTATATATTAATAATTAAATATGATATACATATATTAATACAAATCTTTGTAAAATATAACCATATTAACTGAACTTAACTGAACACATACAGTTGGCTGTCTTTCACAGTTGTACAGGGCACATTAGGACACATTTGTAAGTTCAATAGAAAGGGAGGTTTTTCTTTTACAGAAATTGCTCTTTAAGGACTACAACAAACAGTGGGTAGAGACTACAAAGAACTTTGTCCCGGGTTGGTGACATCACAAACCCCAAAATTTACATAAACGCTGCCCCAGGGAACATGCAACAAAGGGAGTTGAGGCCATATCGGGCTGCTTTAGAGAAGAGGAAGAGATGTTGTAATAGAGTGTTGTTGCCATGCCATCATTTTACACCAGACTGCTTCACAAATGAGGGTCAATTCAACGCTGGATTTGCACAAAAGATAAACATGACGGCACATGCTAGTCGATAAGTTGAATCAGCTCCACAGCAACTACATACATTTATCCACTAACCATTTAGAAATGTCCAGTTGCATTCTAAAAGTTTCATTTTTTTTCTCCATCAGTGTCTGACTCCGGTTTGAACAATGTAAGGCTGAACACCGTTACTGACAATCATCATTTTGGCTGTGTGAGATTCACATTCTGACACATTCTGGAGACACCAGAGACTTATATTACATCTTGTGAAAAGGGGCATAATAGGCCCCCTTTAAAGTGGACTAATGACTATCATATATAGTGTATAAACATTGGGTTTACCAGCATGGTCTGGTGTCTGCAGCGGATCTGCACCAGCCAGTCGGGGTCCAGGAAAGGCTGATTGACACCTGTGTCATTGAGCTGTGCCTCAGAGAACTTCAGTCTGTCCACCAACTATATTAGCAAACAGACAGATCACAAAAAAGACATACACATTTTGATGCATACACAAAATACTACAGGATTCTTTTTTTTAGTACTGTACAGGTGTGCATTACATTAATAAGCTCTCCAAGCAGCACTACATGGGGTTCCTCTATCCTGAGCAGAGCTTTTGCCACCACCTCACAGTAGTGGAAGGCTTGAGAAAACAGACCACAGTCCAGCAGTCGGCATGCATACAGGAATTTATACACCTACACAGAACACAACACAATATTATGCAACAGATAAAACACATAATCACCGACTAAGTCATAGTACAACAATATATAAATGCGAAACAGTCATATAATCTGAATGTTTGAAAATTAAGGAGCATTTATGACATAGTGAAAATAATGACCTATAGAGGGTATGCACGTCGTCAGAGTAGGTGGGAGTCACTGTGGTTACAGCCACTGAGTGGCAAAAAGACTAAATGGCAGCATTGGTGTTCAGCGTGAATGCCGCAAATTATACAAAAAAACATCTAATATAGGAAAGAGCATGTGGATTTGCAGTTACCGTTTTGTGTCAGATATGTTGGATTTTGGGGTAGATCATACCCAATGTCATATATAGTATTTGAACATAATGGGCCCTATTTTAACGATCTAAGCACATGGTCTGAAGTGCATGACTCAGGTGCACTGAGTCATGTGCTAAGTGAATCCTCTTTTGCCAGTTTAATGACGGAATAAATGGTCGCCGCACCAGGAATATGGTCCAAAAGGGTTGTACCTAGTCTTCTAATGAGTCATAAGAGTGTTTTGGACGTAACATGCAATAAACCAATCTGTCACATCTCCCATTCCCTTTAAAAGCCAGGTGTGCTTACACCATGGCAGATTTGCTATTTACATGGTGGAATTTGCAAGCGACAAGACTGAATGCTTTTCCAGAGAGGAATCCTTTAATTTTTAATATTTAAAAATGTTTGTGTGCTGCTGCGCATCCCTGTGTTTGTAACAAGCAGAGTCTACGCGAGTTGTGCTCCCGCCTATAGGCGCATATTACTAATGCACCCTTAAAAAAATAAATAAATAAATACTGCACCATTGATGTTAGACTAGGTTTTTGTTGGTCAATGGCACAGTCATTTTCAGTTGCCTCAAAATAGCAACGTTTGCAGTTTCTATGCAATGTGATGTCACATTACACAGGCCCCGCCCATGGCTGCTGATGGACTCTGCCCTATTAGCATAGACCCTGGCCTGAGTGAGCTGTACACAATCCTCGATTTTCTCCATGCTGGAGCAGCTGTAGTGAAAAGAAGAATGTCTTCACTTTTTCAATCACTTGAATCACTTTACACCAGACTGCTTTGTGAATACAAAGCAGGTTTTTCTAAAACGTTTTTACTTTAGTATGGATCAGTACCAACTGTTAGTAATCCAGCTTCACATCCAGCATTCGAGTAAGAAATTTATTCTTATTAAAGCTACTAAAGTTATTCAGTCAAGAGCAGTGAGTGGTTTTCTGTTCTTCTTTTGTTGTTTGATTCATATTAACAGCACTTACAGCAATGTATACTGTATATTACGCTGATGTCACTTTAATATACTGATCTAATATACACATGTGATTTCTTTCCCTGCTGTTTATGTTCACAGAGATAACCGACTTTATGTTTATGTGAACCTTGTATACATTTGACAGCTTAAAGGGTTAGTTCACCCAAAAATGTATTCATTTATTACTTACCCTCATGCCATTCCACACCCGTAAGACCTTTGTTAATCTTCGGAACACAAATTAAGATATTTTTGTTGAAATCCGATGGCTCCATGAGGCCTGCATAGGGAGCAATGACATTTCCTCTCTCAAGATCCATAAAGGTACTAAAAACTTATCTAAATCAGTTCATGTGAGTACAGTGGTTCAATATTAATATTATAAAGCGACGAGAATATTTTTGGTGCGGCAAAAAAACAAAATAACGACATATAGTGATATTATGAATCAGCGTGTTGAATCAGCTGTTCAGAGCGCAAAGTCACGTGATTTAAGCAGTTTGGCGGTTTGATCCGAATCATGATTTGATACGCTGATTCATTATGCTCCGAAGCTTCCTGAAGCCGTGTTGTGAAATCGGCCATCACTAAATGAGTCGTTATTTTGTTTTTTTGGCACACCAAAAATATTCTTGTCGCTTTTTAATATTAATACTGAACCACTGTACTCACATGAACTGATTTAAATATGTTTTTAGTACATTAATGGATCTTGAGAGAGGAAATGTCATTGCTGGCTAAGGAGGCCTCACTGAGCCATCGGATTTCAACAAAAATATCTTAATTTGTGTTCCAAAGATTAATGAAGGTCTTACGGGTGTAGAACGACATGAGGGAGAGTAATAAATGACAGATTTTTCATTTTTGGGTGAGCTAACCCTTTAAAGGGTTAGTTTACCCAAAAATGAAAATTTTGTCAGGATCTTTTGCCACTACGTCATTGCATACCCTTTATAAATCTGACATAAACAGTGATGAAACATAAACAGTGATGAATCAGGATATACAGTGGGGTCCAGAAGTCTGAGCGCACATTGAACGATAAAAAAAAATAAAAAATAGTCATGTAGTCATGTGTCAGGGTTCTGTGTTTATGTTTCCTGTGTCACATGTTTCTTTATTCTCAGTTTTCCTGTCCCTTGTTTGTTTCTATGGTTTCCCTGATTTGAGTTCATTGGTCCCAGGTGTGTCTTGTTAATTAGTCTCGTCTGCCCCTTTGTTTGACTTGTATATATTCCCTGTGTTCTCCCTCAGTCTCTGTTGGTTCTCGTCTGTATTATATGTTTGTGTTTGATGGTGTTACTCTTGTTTCCTGGATTATTAAAGTCTTCCTTTCTACATTCCTCCTCCTCGTGAGTGTTTATCCACCACGGTACATGACATCATGTTTATAATGATTTATTTTAATTGAATTAGAATAAAATCATTTTCAAAAGTGGTTTCAGACTTTTTGACCCCCTGATCTGCTAAGATTCCTGTAGATCAGTGGTTCCCAAACAAAATGCTGAGATTTGCATTCATTTAATTCTGCCCCACCTTTAAAATAATTAAAACCAAGCATGCATTTCTAAAAAGCAAAATGCCACCTCTAATGTATAAACAGGAAAATGGTAGTGCTGTAAAAAGTCAAATACATGACATCCAATCAAATTAAATATCTTTTGCTGTCAAAACTGACTGCACCCACCAAGCAGTGTGCATATGTTGCATTGATTGTGCTACATTACTGCCGTTCTTGACAATGTACCTTTGTAAATGTTGGGTTTTAGCACTTATTAACATGACAAACAAATACAGACACAGACTGTGCATAGAGATCGATTTAAGACTTAAACTCTCTTTGATACAAAAACAGCCTGTGAGTTTGTTTTTAATATTGATATAGCTATTATATGAGCAAGAATGCAGTTTTACCTGAATATCCACATTTCAAATGTGACATTTTATACAAAAGTTCAAAAAACACAAAGGTAATATTAAGTGATGTATATTTAAACAGTACTGTCAGTATTGTTTGCTCTATTTTGAAACTAAATAATAGTTTCAGGGGCGGTTCTAGGGTCAGTGGATATTCTGAGCTTTATGTGAACTGTAAGCCCCACGTTCTTTTATCTGATTGGCCATCACAACAATTTTGACATTAACAAGTGCTGTTAGACCGCTGAACTTTTAGTCATCCTGTGGAGTGCAACAGAGAATCATCAAGAATATCAAATATATAAAAAAGATAATGTGTGAATTGTACCTGAAAAGCAGGAATGATAAATTCAGCATTTCCAAGCCTTTGACAGTACTCAAACAGTTCAGTACAGCGAATGGCAGAGTTGTGACAGAACTTGGAAAACTGTACACTGCAATCAAAAAATGTAATAGTCATTTGAATTCAGGTCAGGAACACAGTCATTCAGATTCGTATGTTTGCATTCACATTGAATCTTCACCTTTGCTTGCTGCCCAGAAGCACCAGGCGCTCTGATCTGTTTTTGTACCAGCCAAAGGGACATTGAGCTGTAAGGTAGCAGATTTGGGAAGCATACAGCATATCCCTGGAGGCTGAGAAGAACACATTTAAAGTCAAGATCTACTTTAAGATTCATTTTATATTAAACCAAAATATGAAAGAACATACACAAATGGTTATTTCTAGACACTGGACAGGACATTACCTAGGGTATCGCCCATGGCGATGATGGACCTTTGATGTATAATTGGGTCTCCTGTCTCATTGGACAGCATAACAGCCAAGTGTGGTCGCCAGTCTCCCCACTTCTCACAACTCCAGGACTGCAAAAAGGAGAGGAGAACATAAAGAAAACATTTAGAAGAGAAGGTCAAGAGGAGGATTTAGAGGAAAATAAAAAGTTTTACATGAGGTGTGACTGGAGGTTTCTGTTTTACATTTTTGCATAAAGGAATAATTCATTCAGTACATTTGTCAAAATTTTATATATATATATATATATATATATATATATATATATATATATATATATATATCTTTGTTACACTGTAATTATACATTTAAGTACTGCATATTATTAAGTAACTACATGTACTTACTGTTGGGAGAGGATTAGGGTTTGGTTTGGTTTAGGGTTAGCTGCATGTAATTATGCATAAATTATAGTTATTACTATAGTAACTACATGTCACATATGTAACAATTACACCGTAAAATAAAGTGTTACTGACTTTTTAATGTTTCTGAAAGAATACTCTTATGCTTACCAAGGCTACGTTTATTTAATGGAAAATACAGTAAAAACACAATATTGTGAAATATTTCAAATGTAATTTATTCCTGTGATGGCAAAGCTGTCACATGATCCTTCAGAAATACTTTTAAAATGCTGATTTAGTTGTTTTTATGGTAAAACCATTATAATTTTACTTGAAATAAAATAAAAATTAATTTAAAAAACAAATATAAAAGTTTACTGGTTTAGGCAACATTTCTTATTTTCATTTAGTTTAACTTGATGTACTTGCATAACTAAAACTAAAAATGAAATAATTTAAAAATCATTAAAAAAGTAAAAAAAAAACATTTAAAAACGATAAACTAAGTCAGCACAGAATGTACATTACCATGGAAACAGCTGGAATCCTCCCAGAGAGCAGCTGGAAGATAGTTTGCAGAGGGTCACTAGGAGCCAGACTGCCTGTAAATCTGTCAAACATATAAATATTCAGTCTGCTACACTGTGACATATGTACAAAACATGCATATTAATCAGTGAGTTCATAACATACATATCAACAAATGAAAATTCTACCTTATTAACACAAAACACAGCCCAAAAATGAATGTGAAAGAAACCTCCATTAACTGAAAGCAGATAAAACATTACAGGGACATGCATGCAATCTTCGAGGCAATCCACTCAGAACTGAAACCAGACCCTTCCGCTGGTATCCTCATGAGCATGTATAACTATAAGACATGTACTGTTTTCTGGGATTACTATTTCCCACAGAAGCCATAAATTCAAGTTGGAGGAAGGTGTCTTGAGAGAAGAAGAGGACATAGTGATGTCACTGACTCGCAGATGGTGCAGGGCAAGTACCTGTAAAGGTGAGCTGGTTGTGATAAACTCCATGATATTTTGCATACTTCTTTCTGGCAAACCCAGGAAGACTAGCTGGCATCCGATGAAGAACAGTGACAGCTGGGAAAGACCATGGACATTAGGAAAGACCAGAGCAGGGGTGCGGAGGCTTGGCAAGTTGAAGCACATTGTCCGTGAGAATGAACCCATAATTGATTGCTATGGAAAATTATATTATAAGATATCCACCGGGATTGGGTGAGAGTGGGGGAGGATGCCAGGATAGACAATCGATGATGGAAGAGCCAAGGAAGACCCATTTTGGGTCTTTAGATGTGGGAAGAAATGCAAAAACGAGAGGGATATGAACATACACCAGACAAAGATAAAGTGCTCGCAGCCTACCAGTATTGTGCAATGCACAGGGCAACCTGGTTAGAAGGAAGAGACCCTGGTGCAAGAGGCAAACCCCAGTCCCCTTAATCTCCAGGCACATGATGAAGTAGGGGGCACCAATGGCATTGTCAAAGTATCTAAGGGGATAGGACACCAGGGAAAAGTTAAAACACTCTAGATGCACAAGCAAAACAGAACACTAGTGTAGTAGATGTGCAGAAAAAGCCAGTGAACTGGCCTAATGTAGCAGAAAAGAAGGAGTGTGAGATGTCTGATTACAATGTGGACCACGTGCTGGAAGCAGTGATTGCAGGAGATGTGGGAAAGAAGCTTAGTGCCGTGTCATCAATCATCTGGAAAATGATCGCTTTGGAAAGAAAGAGCTGAAGGTTAAACCGAACAACTTAAGGAGATCTGTGGCGGCTAATAAAGCTTTCCATGAAGCACGGAAAGACCATACAAGGTGTACATGGATTATGAAAGGCTCAGGAGATGACTCTGGAGGTTACATGGAAGAAGAAGTTCCAAGCTGACGATTGGTTGATAAGGTGTGTTTCATCCCTAAGGAGGAGAATTCCACAGATATCAATCAATTTCCTACTATATCACTCCTCAGTGTGGAGGGCTTTCATGTTGGACAATTAGTATTTGAACACATCCTTTCAAAAAGTGGGTTCCTAGGGTCCCTGTTTGTCTTGAGCATAGAGCATAAAAATCATTAAAGATGGAATAAGAATCCATAGCAACCCAATAGTTCTGTGGCTTGATCTGACCAGTGTCTATAAAACAAAACTCCACAAGTTAGTGGAACTAACACTGAAGTCCCAGGGCACTTCAAGAAGCTCCTGCAGTGCCAAATCAGTAAGGTTAACATGTGTTTCACCTGCGGGAAATTTACCACTGACTGGCAGAGGCTAGAGGTGAGCATTGTCACATTGGGTTAGAATCTCAGTCATTCTGTTCTCAACAGCAATGAACCTCCATATCAAGGCAGATGAGAAGTTACATCAGGGTGCAGTACTGGCAGATGGCACCCAACAGGTTTTCATGGATGACTTGACCATTCGGTAAGATCAGTACCCAAAGGGAGATGGACATTTGGAGGACTTGGTTGAACTTGCCAATTGACAAGGATGGAGTTCACACCTAAGTCCAGAAGTTTGGTGTTGAGGAGGGTGCCGTCCAGGAACAGTTTCACTTTGAAATAAAAGAGGACACCATTCCAACATTCTAACAATGGGTCGCAAGTGGTTAGCTGGCCAGGAGGTGGAGGCGGAGGAGCATCTGCAGCATGCTGACATAGTCGGGACAGCGGCCCAGGGAAGGCAAGGGCTAGGCTGCTGGACCAGAGCAAGCTGGAAGTGGGGGAATCCGAAGGACCAGCATGGCATGGTGCAGAGGGAGGTCTTCAAGGCAGAAGAGGAAAGTCGACATTTTAAGTCTGCATGTTAAATCGACATGAATAAGCAGGGCAGCTGGATGAAGTGGGAGAGTGTGTGGGAGAGGGTTCTGACCTGGCAGGACATCTGGAACATGAAAGACCATTAGATTAAATTTCTGTTGTGTTCAATATTCAGTGTCCTACCTACTCCATCAAACCTCCATACATGGGGTTTTATCAGAGAGTCACAGCTTAACGCTCTGCGAAAGGCCAGCAAATCTTGAGCTAGTCCTCTCCTCATGCAGGTTAAGTTTGGTGGATGTGAAATTTCGGGTGGCGACATGACCAAATTTTAACTCAGCTGGCTGCTGGGGTGAAGCAGGCAAGAAAGAAGCCAAAACATTGTTTTAAGAGGCCTTGTTTCATTCAGAAATCCTTAGGTCTGGGGAGAGCGTGGCAACAGAGATGAGGGGTCCTGGCCACGGCAAAGAACTGGGACATGCGGGCAGACCTTAAGAAGCAACTCAAATTCCCAGAGTAAATAATCTGTCAGTATTTTGCATGTGTTGTGTTTTGGCCTCTAGAGGTCCTCATGGTGCTCTCATCCCTAGCTTACTTACGTGAATTATGTTCACATGTGTTTTGTTCAGCTGTGTGTATTTAAGTGACTACGTGTGGTGCATCCCAATCAGCTCCCTAGTTCAGTAGTCTGATCAGGGAGTCAGCCACATTCATTTACACGATATACTGATTCACAACCTAGGAAGCAAGGGAGCTGATTGAGAATCAGGGTCTCTCTCCTAGTTTCTTTGCTTGGTGTTTAGTTGTTCTGAAGCCAGTTGCCTAAGTAAGTGATCTCTGTTTTAATTTCTCTTGCCTTTGGATTATACCTTTCTCTGTTTCAATTTTTGTGGACTTTCTCCTCTTGAGGTTTTTGCTTTAAAGGTCACCTATTATGTTAAATCCACTTTTACAAGGTGTTTGGATATAAATGTGTGTTAGCAGTGTGTGAACACAACCATCCCACAATGATAAAAATCCACCCACTGCTTTTTTTTAAAATCCCCATTAAACAAAAGCAGTCTCATTAGACAAGCCGTTTTGAATCACTGAGTAATGTGACGTCACATTACTCATGCCCCACCCACGGCCGCTGATTGTCAGTACTGTATTACCATGGTTTCTGCCCTCAGCGAGTGGTAGGCTGTCCGCCATTTTCTCCGCGGTCGAGCAGCTGTAGCGTAGAGGTCTGCATTCCCGCGGCTCTCCTGCAGGAACCACGGGACCCGATAAGATTTCTTGCTGCGCGGGATTCAATTTTGAATGAAAGGCGGATTGTGGTCGGTAACTATAGAGTACATAGAGTACAGGAGCGGGCGGTCTGACAATAACCCGGTTGCTCCCGAGATGCTTTGACATCAGCGCATCTGTGCTTGAACTTGAAGTGAACAAAACTTTCTGCAGTGGTGGCATTCACACAGTCACCAGTTCCCTGTCCTGAGAAACCTGGCAAGATATGTTCTTTGCATTAGAGGTCTGCGCGAGTGCACCTTCAGAGAACATTCAACCTTTGTGATCGGATTTTGAAGGAGAGACGTTCTGAAACGATCGTCAGTCAGTGTCATTCTGTTCTTGCGTGGATGTTAAAAAAGATTTCATTTTGCAGTAGTTAGTAAGCCAACAGTTTTCATTTATGTAATTTTGGCTTAGCCTATAGTTTTGAGGGACATGTTGTAAGCTATTTAATTTAGCCTATTTTTCTCTGTGATATTTAGCCTATTATTCTTTGTGACATTTTTTCTCTGACATTTTTTAGGGTGTTGACAAGTGTAAACATGTGAAATATCAGGCTTTGGTTCTCGAGTTCCAATGGAAAGGATGGATGACTTGGCTGCATGGGTTTTGCAGGGCAGTCACTTTAGAGGACCTTGCTGTGGGACCTTAGAGGACCTGCTTAGGATGGAAGGCCAGGCTAGGAAGCAGCTGGTAGCAAACATCACCAAACAGACAGAGTAAGCACCCCAGTGGATATGGATAAAATGGAACAAGCAGGGGCAGACCTAACATGGTGAAGGGCTAAGAACATTTTGAGTTTGAAGGTGGAGAGAGGGGGTGGAACTTGGGCGCTGGTTCAATCGTCGAACACCCCCCTCAGGGGCATAAAATGAAGAAACATAGAGGAAGGGGGAGGGATGCCAATTTGATTACCCAGAGAGGCTTGTAAACTCAACCAAGATGGAGGAAGGTGTCTTGAGAGAGAAAGAGGGAATAGTAATGTCCCTGTCTCTCAGATGGTGCAGGTTGAGTACCTGTAAATCGTATTTTGCATATTTCACTATGGAACAACACTAAGATTGCTATCAGTTCATGTTAAGGGGTCTTCTTCATGAAGCTTATATCAAGACAAACCACTGCTAATAAATTAAACATATCAGACTTCTCAGACCTGGCAACCTCCAGGTTGTATAAATAAAAACTTGACCTTTCTGTGGCTCAGCTCTGCTGTCTTCACTTGCTGTTTATTTGATCAGACCTCATACCAGGATGTTTATAGACTGTAAAATGTATAGTTGCAATTAAACTGGGATTTATAGAGACATTACACTGTGATTATGGGATGACAATTATTCTGAAATTCATTATTTTTGAAAACCGTCCGTGCCAGTTATTTATGGGTAGTGGTTGCTACTAAAATGCAAGAGTAGATGTGTCAGTCATCTTTTACAAACCTGCTCAGCACCATGTTGTAGGATCTACTGTCCATTTTGCTGGCCAGAAATAAGGCATGACCCCAAAGTCCACTCTGCATGGCTGACTCCAGTGCCTCCTGCAGTGAGGGGAGCATTGGGGAGAACAGATTAGATATTTGAGATCTGAAAACATATTTACAAATGTCAAGTCAAACACACACACACACACACACACACACAAAGGAGTTTAGGGTTATGGAAAAAATAACATACTCCTAGATTGCAACAGGCCTCATTTTAAAAAAAAGTTGGGCAGCCTGGTTAGAAGGAATGGCTTTGGACTGGGACTGGCGGCTTTCCATGCATGGCAAATCTATTGATATATGCCCAGCAATATTAATACCTAGAATTAAAATGAATATTTTATTTATATAGTTTTGTTAATTGTTTCCTATTTTGGTGTATTATTTGTTTTTGTTTTTTAATAATTATTTTAAAATGATTTTTGTTTGCTTATTTATTTATATATTTATTTCCTGTGAAGATTATTGTTGTATAATGTTTGTTAAATATGTTTTTTGTTTATGTTTATGGTTTGTGACTATAGGTGGACCTGCAACAAATGTAAAAACAGATATGTGTGATGTATGTTACACACGGGATGTATGTAAGTTTGTTCTTAAAAAGAAAAAATGGAAAATAAAAATTAAGTTGAAAAAAAAGAAAAAGAAAATGACAAATATTACCCAGAATGCATTGTTTTATGGTATATTTTTACTGTTTCAATGGAAAACAGAATTTTACTGTGTAAAGTTGTTTCATTTTTTTACATCTGTTTTTTAGAGTGCTAGAGCAGCATCTGCTGAAAAATCGAATAAATGCAGCCTTGGTGAGCATAAGAGAATTATTTCAAAAACATCTTAAAAAAAATCTTACTGACCACAAAACTTTTGAATGGTTGTGTATTAGGGGTGTGACGAGACAGGTATCTCACGAGACGAGACGAGACTCGAGATTGAGTTCACGAGACGAGACGAGACGAGACAAGAATTTTACACACTATTTTTAAGAAATCCTCAATGGCGATATACATGACTAGAAAAAATATTCTGCAGGTGTCTTTAAAATGTTTTAACTAATCATCTTGTAATGAATGTAATTTCAGTTCTACTGAGTATAAATTATCATATGCAGTAAAAGACAACAACACTCAAGTACTGTAAAAGGTTTTGCCACTAACTCAACTGACTGGCTTCTCTTCTGTATGATTTCAGTCTCTTCAGACCTTACTGTAGCTACATGATTTATGAGCTTCTACAACTTTTGACCTCCTAACTGAACTCCTTTCCTCAAACTGATCATAAAAACAGTATAAATAAAAATGGTAACACTTTACAATTAGGTCTCATTTATTAACATTAATTAACCAACATCAACTTACAATGAGCAATATATTTGCTACAGTATTTATTAATCTTTATGTTAGTTAATAGTCATTAATTGTTAGTTCATGATAGTTCACAGTGCATTAACTGATGTTAACAAATGAAACCTTATTGTTTGTGCTTAATAAGATTAAGAGGAAACTGTTATTCATTTTTTATGGTAATTACTTTACAATAAGTGCAACCAAAGTGCAAATAAGACCATTTTTTTCTTTGATACAGAGCTAAGAGATGGTTACAACTACGCTGCCCAGCCTAAAATAGCTTTAATATTGAGAGATATTTGCATTCATCAGGGAGCCGCTTTCAAAATCTGGGGTATTGAAATCGCGTTTGAATGCGCGCGCGCGTTTACTTTCACTTTTAGCGCGTAACTCTGTAAATATGGAGCGGTGGCAACCGTTATCCAACTGAATTAAATGGTTTTTATTTAAATACAAAGCAAAACGACAGTGGAGGCGTAATGTAAACGGAGCGTGGCATATTCTTTCCTAATCATCCTAACACTCTGTCATGGCAACAACATCATGAGACTACTTTTCGCCTCAACGAGAAATCTCGTCACATATTAGTCTCGCGAGATCTCGTGCCACGAGATCTCGTCACACCCCTATTGTGTATACATTTACAATGTATAGACATTTTCTTATAGGAAAATAGATTACAATATATATTGATTATTTATCTTCGCAGTGGCATGGAAATATTTTGTCCAATACAATTTATAATGTGGATATTGGCTTTCAAAAAAATATGAAGAGACCATTCATTATGTCCCACCCTAATGTCCCTTTCAGTAGAAAATGTCAACAAAGGAAAAAAATGCATTGGTCAAAATACCATTTCACATGGTCATTAACAGAAAAATAGAATAATAAGAGAAATTACTAACCTTCTTCCTGCCAGACAGCAACAATTTTGTGTATTTCTGAAGATTTTGTTCTGTGGCCTCTTTGTCAGTTGGGGGGTATCCAGTCAGAAGGTCAGATATATTGAGGGTCTCATTTCCTGATGTGGGTGTTTCATTAAGATCAATAAGGCTTTTTTCATCTCCAAGCTCACCAGAGACCGCACACGTACCCATGGAGTCCCTCATCAGCAGTTCTGCAACATCTGAACCCATAATTCTCTACATAACACCAATACATACTCATATTAACAGTGTAAAATGGGCAATCAGACCTCACAAACAAAGCTGAAAAGAATGGGCTTCAGAATTATTCTAGTGTCTTAGTAATTGTAACATTAATATACTGTAATGAGTAATGGGACTTACTCCATTCTGTCTGCACAGCAGTATTAGGAGATACCACAAGAGGGCAGCAGAAGTGGCATCTTCTAATTTCTCATCCTTCAGACATTCTTTTGACATTTGCAGGGCAAAGTTAATGGCATCAACCTTATGCAAATCCTCCCTTCACAAAAGAAGAAAAGCAGCAATCTGTTTAACCCTTCTAAGATATTCATTTGGGATCACTCAAGATGTTGGCGATTTCAAAACACTGCTTCATGAAGCTTCGAAGCTTTACGAATCTTTTGTTTCAAATCAGTGGTTCGGAACGTAAAAGTCACATGACTTCAGTAAACGAGGCTTCGTTACGTCATAAGCGTTTCGAAATTTCAATGGTTCACCACTGGGGGGCGTGAATTTGGCAGTTTGATACACACTTTGAACCACTGATTCGAAACAAAAGATTTGTAAAGCTTCAAAGCTTCATGAAGCAGTGTTTTGAAATCGCCCATCACTAGATATTGTTGAATAAAGACATTATTTTGTTTTTTTGGTGCACAAAATGTATTCTCGTCACTTTATAACATTAAGGTTGAACCACTGTAGTCACATGAACTGTTTTAAATGTGTCTTTTAGTAGCTTTCTGGGCATTGAAAGTGTTAAAGCGGAACTCAGTCAGATTTGCAAAGCTCCCCCTACAGGTTTCTTCAGTGAATCACACTGTCGTAAATACTCCAAGCGCAGCTCTGGACTACAATGACTACAACGCTCACCAGCGCAGTAGTTTTGCAAATACAGTACAAGAAATCTCGATGAAGGTGGGTAATTTTCGAAATTGTCTTATAAAGTCGTAATATATACATTGTTATTGAATTACCATAAAGCATTTTGTCACTCTCGTGTGAACGTAAACATGAGGCGAGATTGTGTCGGGTCGGCGCAGCTCAACTTGCAAGTGCTGTTTTCTGGCATAGACGTGCCAGAGGGGGTTAGTGCACACCTCAAACACACCACTACAAGTCAATTAACCATCGTAAGGACTTAAAACTATTTATGAAGGTAAAAAAAGTTACTTAGTTCTGCTTTAATTTTCTTGCTGGCAATGGAGGCCTCACTGAGCCATCGGATTTTATCAAAAATATCTTAATTTGTGTTCCGAAGATGAACAAAGGTCTTACGGGTGTGTAACGACATGAAGAATTTTCAGTTTTGGGTGAAATAACCCTTTAATAAATGATGCTGTTTAATGATGGTCCCTAGCAGAATCTTTTGAGTAAAAAACACTATTACACTTATAAGTTTTAAGTTTTCAGATGTTGTACTTATACAAAGTTTTTGCATTTATACATTTTCAGATTGTCTTGCAACTTTAAAGTCCCACTGTAGTGAATAATTTTATCCCTTAAAACTCATCTTTGATCACCAAAATTACATATTTAAAAATTTTTTCCTGAGAAAAAAAAATCTTCATTCCTTAATATAGCTTAAATGTAACTCTACACTCTTGCCTCATTGAATACACGTGAATCAATGAATATGCAAATTAGCCCCACCTCCACTTGCTCGCGCCAGCTCAGAGATTAAATCTACTCAGACAACTTACAGAGGTAAACGCTGCACAATGGTATCGCTCTTTACAACATCGGACACATAATGGTAATTAACTTGATTAGCCTTTTGCTTAACTATGTCATCAAACAACTAATAATGTGTTGCTAATGTTACACAAACTGTTCCCCATGTCGGAGTCAGACAGCTGCCTTCTAACAATCAGTATCCTTACAAATCATTAACAACTCAGACCATCAATGGAGAAAGGCATATAGTTCATAATAACATCATACACCTGCCATTTTTCTAAATGTACCCGATTTTTTTATATCAACAGAAAAATTTACCGTGATAACCTGGCTTCTCTCAAGACTCCCCTGCTAGTTCGCTGTTAACGATATGCTAAAGCCGTTAGAAATGATTGGTTACAAGGTAGTTTGTGACGTCACAGACACCAGCGATTTCAAACTGTGGATTTTGAGTCTTTTTTCACTGTAGTTTTAAGGAGAAAAATAGTGATAGTGTTGACATATGAATTTGCACATGGTTTGTCTTAAAGCATATTAAAACACCACATAGATATAGAAACAACATTAAAACTCACCACAGTGTTAATGTAAGGGATATTTTGAAATTTACCTAGCCAATGGTCCAGGAAAGTCTCTCATATTCTGCTGTTCTTCTGTGTCACAGAGAATTACCTGGAATCATTAAAGAACATATTTAATCCACCATAATATTTCAAATAATAACTTAAAAGATGTTTCTACCCTAGTGAAAAAAAGTATACTTTATTGTATTTTAAATATATTCCCTTTTTCTATAGTACGCTGCAAATATACTAACAAAAAATTTACTATCATTAAATATATAAAAAGTATATTAGTATCATATTTTCACAATGAAACTTTTAACACACTTTAAAATAATTGTACTTTAGTATATTTTCTAAAAAATATATTTTAGAAAAATATACTTGAAGTGTAAGTTCAGTTTATTTTTTAAAAGTGTATTTATTTGCACTTTATAAAAATATATTTGAGGTATATTTTAACAGTGTGTTGAAAATGATCATTGTAACAATGCACTGAAAGTATATTTAAAAAATACATTATTTAATATCCTGAAGTTGTAGTGTATCTAATGTTAAATTTGAGTATATTTTTAAGTTTATTTCTTCATCCTTGGAATTCATTATATTACTTGTGCTATTTATTTCAGTATGAATGCATTACAAGCCCATTTAGTATATGCAGTGTAGCCTATACAATTTCCAAATATGTGTAAATGTTTATTAAGTTTACACTGGCAGAATCATTTTACAATCGTACACACAAATCTATATTAAACAACACACCAGCAGCACAAGTAATGCGAAAAAAAATATGTCGAGTGGTTAAACTTATCGGAATTCAAATGTCTCTTCAACTTGGTCTGTGACCAATCAGATTTTGTTGCTCACTGCCTTCAGCCAATCAGAGCTGCTGACGTCACGGTCGTCGTCTGAATCCCCTCGCTCTGTCACTCAGGTGAAGTATAATGTCGCAATGTATAATTTATTTAATAAAACACTGAAAGCGCAATACATCGCTCAATCTTGGGGATTCTGACCAGTTCAATCAAGTGACATCGCAGACTGACCGTGATGGCGACGACAACCGGCTAATCTAATGGCCTACGCAATCCTGAAAGAACCGGAGAAAAGTGCTGCTATTGGGAGGTGAGTTGTAGTCTACCAGTTAACAAACTTTATTTTATTTTCTTTAACAAACGGAGAGCGATATTTCGGCTTGAAATCTCCTTTTTGAGTTTTTGTGTGGTGGTTTATGGCACATGTTTGTATGCAGCACCAAAACATTCATATGATTGGTCAAATCGGTCCGTATTCTGTACGATATTAATTCATAAAGTGTTTTATGCTTGACTATGTACCGAAAACAATATCGACATGCCATACTGATACAGTTCCCTGCTGCTAATCCTCATTTACTGTTCAAAAATAGTATTGGTTCAATGTAGGATTTAGACAGACTATTGTAAACGCGAATAAAGAGTTGAACATGCTGTCTTATATCTTTGGTATATTCTGTCAACAGATGCTGTTCTTCACGAGTCTCTGCGGTCATCATTGTGCCATCAGACACAATGGGAAGCTCATCAGTAAATGGAATATAATGTGTAATTTGTATTTGTGTATAGAGGGTCACCATGGGCCAATATTTTTTTTTTTCTTTAATGAAAAACATGGTAAGTTTTGCTGAATCTAAGTTTAAATAAAAACTATTGGATTTGTCAATGAAATATGTCTCTTCATTAGTGATGTTGTTACATTTTATTTATTTTAATGGCCTTGAAAACAAATGCATTCAACTTTGGGAAAATGTGTTAAACTGTATTTAAATAGTAGCACAACTGTATTGTGTGAGATTATGTAATTCAAAGTACAGTAGTCAACATTTGAAGTGGATCAAAAAAGTTAGGACACCTCTGATTAAAGGTTTTGATCCGCTTCAAATGTTGACTATATTATACAAAGACTGCAAAGTGTGTAATGTTTAATATTTGGAATAAGCCAAAGGTACTGAGCATACAGTATATACTATTACCTGTAAAATAATATATTCAGTGTATATTGCTTGTGTTTTCTGAAGACACTCGTAATTATTTTGTATACTTATAATACAACGTATATTATAACAAAAAAATATACTTTTAACACAAATAAAGTATACTTATAACCCAACTTAAGTACACTTTAATATCACTAATTAAGCATGTAATTAATTCCTACACAGACATATACTTAAAGTGTACTAAGTATACTTGAAGTTGTTCCAATTTAGCACACATAAGTATACTAAATATACTTAAAGTTGTATTTTAATACTAATTAATTTCAACTTAAATATACTTAGTACAAAATTAGTTGTTTCAAAATAGCGCACTTTAAATGAACTAATCATTAACACACTTGAAATATACTAATAATTAGTCTTGCTGCAAGTATACTTAGTATACTTTTTTTTGCACTAGGGTACCGTGTCTTTCTAACCTCCAAGCTGTGGATTTCCACTTGAGCAGGCTCACCCTCAGAGGCAAGGACTGGACTGACTCTTACCAGCTGACCTGCAGGGCCAAAACTCACTGCCACATGAGGGATGCAGAACTTTAGTGGGACTACCTCTATGGGTACAGCATCTAAATCAAATGACCAAATAAATTATAGCCATTCAGAGTCCAGTCAGTGACCAATCAGATTCAAGGATTAGAAACTAACTGCTGTATAAAGGAAACTACACATTTGCAGTGCAACACAAAGCATTAAAGAAAGACTGGACAGATCTTGTGTCTAAACTACGGTTCTGACAAACCTGTGTGAGATATGAGCTCTGGTTCACTCTGTTCAGCTCCATTAATGTACTGGCTGAGCTCATAGCTGCTTGAGGACAAGCCTGATGCTTTAGAGTTGGCAAGAGCTCCACTATCATACACCTGAAGAAGAAAAAAACAAAACAGCCTGAGAGCCATCATACACTACCGTTTAAAGTTTAAGGGGCAGTAACCTTATATGTTGTCTTATTTGCAATGTAGGAGGCTGACTGTATGCACGGCTTTATTCCGTGCTGTCGTCTCCACCGGTTTCAAAATATTTCTCTGTTTTATTGTCATTTTCTGCTTGTCTGGCACTTTGCAATGCTGGTCTACTCCGCAGCGACTGTCATCCCACAGGTCTAAAATAGTCTGAATATAAACACTTATTCCTAATCACCATAGTGATTCAGGATAAGACAAAACACAGATTGGAAGATGGATTCATGATGTGCTCGCTCATTATATAAATGTTGTAAATTTTGAAAAAAAAAAAAGTTTACCTTTAACGATTGTGAAAGAAGACTTTTGTGTTTATAAAAAAAATACCGTTTCTATTTAAAAATATATATTTAAATCTTTTGTTTTCAATGCTATATTTTCAGCAGTCATTACTGCAGACTTCAGTGTCACATGATCCTTCAGAAATCATTCTAATATAATAATTTGGTGCTTAGAAAACATTTCCTAGTATCAGTGTTGAAAACAGATGTTCTGCTTTATGTTTTTGTGGCAACCATGATACATTTTTCATGATTTTAACATGATTTTATTTATTTATTTATTTATTTTGATGAATAGAAATTTCAAAAGAACAAAAAAAAATCTCTTTTTATCAATTTTATGTCCTTGCAGAATAAAAATATTTGTTTCTTTTTTAAAAAAAAAAAATTGTACTGACCCCAGACTTTTGAACGGTAATGTATATATTAAAGTATATTAAAGCTCTTATGTGTATAAAGACTTTATACTAAAGTCTCATGAAAAGTAATTTCTGGAAACAAACCTCTCCTGTTCCATCTCCATTTTCCATACTTTCTCTGTGCTGTCTCTCTGAGACACCATATTGAGTGTCTGTTCTAAGGCTATAGCTGTTAAATAAAATGTACAAAATCACTTGATTGTTCTGAAAACATCTTTCAGGCATGACAAAGTAGTAGTACATGACTATAAGCCATCAACAGACCCCTGCTGATCTATGTATGAAGCTCTTGCAGACTGTTGCTGCAGTCCTCTGCCGTCTGTTCTCCAATCATCTGTTTGGCTCCAGCCACCACCATCTAAAAAACAGCAATGTTGTAAACATGATATTGAATTTTGCTGAGAATTAAAAACTGAGGGTCCTCCGATTGAATATGTACCTGGGGAGCTGTACTGTGGTCTGTGATAACCATGATAATCATAATACCCGTAGTCGTCTCTGTAGGGCCAGTAGCTGGGAGTGGTGTAGTCATATTCCTGCCTGAACAGATATTAGATATTAGTGAATGAGTACAGTCTAAAATCCAAGGTGTAACTGAAAACAATAAGTGGAATCAATAAGTGGAAATTGGTTATTTTTGCATTTTTCAGAGCAATTCCATACTTCCGGTTTGAAAAGCAAAGTGAAGCTACGTCACAGAATCTGATGTAGATTCGGGCCTCGGAGTGTGTGATAGATAGGCTGCAGGGGCGGGAGAGGCCCGAATCTATGTCACCCGGCTCTGAGCGCTTCTCTGCATTTATTCATGAGAAAGAGCTTGTTTAATCCAGTCCAATCACTGCGCCATAGTATGATTATAATTGCGGTAGTATTATGCATGAGGAAGTATCACTTCTGTTGCTTCTGTCTCATTGCCTAAAATAATATTGTTGTAATTCAGAGACATGGGTCGTAGGAGCTTGTTTCCTCAGTGCTACAATACAAAATGCATTCCAAGGTCAAGGTCAAGGTATCTTTATTTCGTACCTGCAGGTGAAATTGTTTTGCAGATAAATAGAATTTCGTTGTCCAGAGAAAACACATACAAGACATAACAATTCACAACAAACCTACCGGTTAATAACATCATGACAGACTGCCCCAAACACATGCATATCCCTTCTTGCATTTAACTAACTATTGCATACTAAAAAATTTCCCTGCAATGCGACCAGAGCTTAAGTTTTGGTGCAGGTGGTTTTTGGTGCAGTGGTGCACCTGTGACACGATGTATTATTCTGATACAAAGACACTGTTTTAGACGGAAATTTCAAAGACGAATGGACAAAAAAAGTAACTTTGCTATTATTCTTTTTGTGTTAAACTGAGTGTCATTTATCCTGAGACTGTAGTGCTCATAAATGTAATGATATTATTAGACCTTTTAAGTGTTCTTCCTCATTTCTCACTTGTGGTTGGGAGTTGTCATTTTTCTCTGTGCTCATATATTAATATTCATTATTCTGTATAATGAGTGTGTTGTAGGTCTGTGTTTTATTCGTTGTTCTCCCCCCTCTCCCACTTTTACAGAGCTTTACATGCCCATTTTCTCAGATTTTTCCAGCTCTGAGATGTGAACAACCAGGATAAAATAGGGAGGGGGGGGGGGGGGTCATGACACTTTAAAAATCATACTGACCACAATGTATGTTAATGTATGTTCAAAACAAGAGATAGTGAAAAGATTTCTTATTCAGTATTTTTGTCTTGATTTCAGGTAAAAATATCTCTCAGTTAATGTTTTTAAAATAAGATAAATGTACTTAAGAAATTTACCTGAGAAGCAAAATTATATAAATTATTATGAACTATTTTGTGTTTATTTTTCTTATTCTATCTGGAAATTATCAATAAGTGCAACTTCATATCACACAATGTTGCTTTTCTCCTACTGTATACTCACAATCTCACAATTACCTTAGTCTTATTTTCGAATCTGCAAAACGAGCTTAAAATCTTAGTGCAAAAACAAAGTGCATTAAGGTTTATGCCAATAAAATGATTAGATAATTGGGTAAATAAACTCAACTTAATTCAGATATACACTCTAAAAACAATTCTTGTTTCTCAAGTACATTTATTTTTGTTTTATAGACATTCAGACATGTTTACTGGGGGGAAAAAAATATATATATATTAAGAAAAAAAAATGTTGCATGACTGATAATCTTTCTATTACCTGGAGTGAGGTCTGAAGTGCGATGGTTGGTTTGATGCATAACTGCTGCTATATCCAGTATACTCTGTATACTCTGGTTTAGGAGGAGGACTGGCGATGTAGCTTCCATACCGAGGATCCACATGGGGCCACTGTCTTTCTCTCCCTCTTGGGTCTGTATGTGGGTAGTAATACGGCGATTGGTGGGAGGATCTGTATTGGTCGTCTCTGTCACTAGACTGGTACTGATGGCCTGGCATATGCCAGCCTTGCCCTCTGGGCTCCATCACACGAAACAGTGCAGGATAAACCTAAAAAAAAAGAGAAAGACAAAAGTCAAAGACAAAAGTCAGTTATTAGTGAGAACAGAGTAAGATTTTGCCTGCTGTATGCACACTAAGTCAAATGCTATCAGTGAGCATAGATACAGAGGCTGTTTATCAGGAAGGGAGCAGTAAATCAAAAACAACCTTTGTTTTTTAGTTCTGTAAGTGTTTTAGTGGTAACTTATGATATACCTAAATACATCAGTATGAGATCAGAACCAAGTGTATATTACATTTTGTATTTTACCAGGGCATATGACAAACTGGTCCCACTTTATACGTTGTCTTTACTATGCAATGGCAAAAATTTGTTTGTTTGGTATAACGTACTCATTGAGTTCATGTTGTATTGCAAAATACTTTGGCTGATATTAAGATGGAATACAGGTAGGGTTAAGAACAGGTTTAGTTGTTAGTTTTAAGTCAGGGTTAAGGTGTAAGGGAAAGTTTAACACAGTGTAATTATACAGTAGATGTAAGTACAGAAATTAATTACGGGTGTAATTATATGCAGGTATTTTTAAAAATATAAGTACAATGTAAAAACATGTATGTGCGCAACAAGGACATTGTATCAAATTATTAATTTAAATGTAAGTAATAGCAGTTAAAGACACAAAATAAAGTTGGTCCAAAAACTGTAACATAATTCACAATAGTATTACATAAGCATTTCTCTTAAAATCAAATTTCAAACAACTCACAGGTTTCTATTTTAGATGTTTCCAAATAGACATTCGCAGTTCACTGTGTACTGTGTCCTGTCACAGTTTCAAAGTGCACATGCCACATCATTTCAAAGCATAACACAAAGCTGACTCATGGACCTGCCTTTTTCTATCTCAAAGTATCTCTTCTCTGCCCTTTAAACCCTAAAAGGGAAATCAAGGGAGTCAAAATACACCTTATATCTGATGCATCTCTCTGTGGCTATTCTAAACTGCTGTTGTCAGCCAACAGCTGGATATCGGCTTTTTATTATTTTTACCCTAAATACATCACTTAAAACATTTGTGTGAAAAGCACTAATATGCGCTTAAACAAAAAAAAAGTTATATATATATATATATATATATATATATATATATATACAGATAAAATAACAGTAAATCTGAAATAAATCAAAGCTGGACTTACAGTGTGTTTGCATAGGTTTGACAGGCGCCTGAGCGTTCTGTACTCACTCCCATAACTGGAATATTTGAAGTTGCCACGTCGTGCGGAACCATCGCGCACAGACGCTGGAGCTGCTCGGACACACTTCGGAGAAACACAGTATTACTCAAGGGAGCAGATCACTGCCATGTTGTGAAGGGAATTGCGCAAAATTTCACAACAGTTATGCATTCAGATCAATAAAGAAAAGTGATTGTAACATTTTTCAAACGGTTCTTACAAGTGATTCTTTATAAACTTGATTTAGATCAATAAATTATGATTGTACTGAAATTAAGTAATGTAGCCTACTGATCAAGCTTTGGTCATTAATCAGTTCAAAATTAACTGCATTTGTTATGGTTCTCGTTAAGGATTCAAGTACTAAGTGAAGTACCACAGATTTTATTTTCTTCACCACAAAAAAATAAATAAATAAATAAAATGTAGATATGTGTTAAATAGTAAAATAATACAATGCCTTAAGTAATTAAAGCCAGAAATGTATGGGGCTACATAGCCTGTTTCTTTCTTGGCAGGGAAGTTTTATGCAGACTTCTAAACTAGCAAACTGTCCAAAAATGTCCATATTATTATTTTAGCTTTTTTTTAACCCTTATTCGTCGTATTTATATAATATAATTTTAATAAGCAAGAACGTTTCACAAATTGAAGTTAAACAATAAATTCGAAGACTTCACTACTTCGCCACCAGATGTCACTTTAATCACGTTGATCCCTCAAATTTCGTCGTTTTAGAAATATTATGTTGGCCTGAAGCAACATTATTTATTTTGTTTTGTTAGTATATTCTTGAGTGATTGACTACAAATTATGCTCCATGCATATAAAATATTTAGAAAATATATTAATCAATATTAAATATAACTGTATTTTACTACTTAATTTGACTACTTTGTAAAATGAGTAGTCGCTCTCCGTGTTCATGTGTGCGCGTCCATGTGAGCTGACCAATCAGGGACGATATGTAAATGAGACCGGAGCGAGTACTCTACTGTCTCATGATACGAGCGTCATTTTATCACTCCACTCTGCACGAGTTGCATATTCCTGTCTGGATCGCACAGGATTACATGCTAAAAGAGAGCACATACTTTAAAGATACCCGGTTCTAATGTGCAATATGACTTTTGAAGAACCGTGTGGAGACAACGCAACGGAAAGGTACGTTTTCATATTAAACTCACAGTTGTTGCATGTTTGTCCGAACATCACGCGCATGTTGTCCGTTTGTGCCGTTGAAAAAATCACGAGGGTCACAAAACATTTCCCGAAATGTTTAATACAGTTTTCCTCTGCTTGTCTTTCATTGCACATTTGTCTCTTGTTACTTTCTTTGCTGCAACTCCTGCAGAAGTTTGATCAAACAACAATACTTGTGTGACATTGATCAGATTTCCTCTATTATTTTCCCTAAATTTAGCCATTTATGTAAACCGTATTGCTCGTTTTGTATGAGGGATTCCCTATAAGTTAAAGCTAATGTGTTTTTTTTTTTTTTTAATCGTCTCTTAGAATGGACACGGTTGAAAAGGCACTGGAAGAGGTTCTGACTGCTGCATTACCTCAGGGATGCATCACTGTGGGAGTTTATGAGGCAGCCAAGTCACTTAACGTGTAAGTGATCATTGGAAGATCTTTTCCAAACCATACCTGGGACATTTCACATTTTAAAAATCTGAAAATAGACAATGGACCTTTTTTGCCCACAAAATGTGATTGCACTTTATAGTTTCATTGGATACTTTTCTGCTTTTGCGCATTTTCAAATGTACTTTTATTGACATTTTTACAGGGACCCAGACAATGTGGTCTTATGTCTGCTGGCCACAGATGAGGAGGATGTGAAAGATGTTGCACTCCAGATTCATTTCACCTTGATTCAAGCGTTCTGTTGTGAGAATGACATTAATATCTTGCGAGTGAACAACATGAGACGTCTGGCAGAGATCCTGGAGGGTGTGAAACCGGGAGGAGAGTCCATGGACCTACACTGCGTATTAGTCACCGTAAGTGTCATTTCATTCTCCTCGCATCAGTTTATCGCTCGCACGCGAGGTAGCCTCGAGCTTTAACGCACAATTCGATCACAGCTGCAGAATTGTTCATTCATATTCATATTAACTGCCAGGAAAGTTTAGTTAAACTCTTTGAGGGCGGCACGCCTGAAGTAGTTTAAAGTTCAATGATCCATCAGAGTGTCTGTGATGTGGAATTCCAGCCAGTCTGGAGCTGCAGTGAACTGGCAGCTCTTCAGAGCGATCTAATAGCAGTGCTGAACTTCTGTGGCTGCCTTTAGTATTCAGAGAACTTCCTGTGCAACAGTGGTGCATTTCTGCAAACACCGTTTCCTGGAAGAAAAGCTCTGTGAAGTGACCATCTTTAACAAATTAGAGAGAGGCCCTTTGAAAACAAGTGCTTGTCCGTTAACAGCAGCTGTTAAAACCACTTACTGCCAGGCTCTTGCTGTGGACCTTCTGAATTGATCTAGAATACATGCAATATACAAGTACACTTCACATTTACAACATTACTCTTTTCTCTCACAGAATCCACAGTCATCCACATGGAAGGATCCAGCCCTCAGCAAACTAAATCGATTCTGCAGAGACAGCCGGGGTTTGGACCAGTGGGTGCCGGTGATCAATCTGCCCGAACGATGAACAGAAATGGATGAACTATGTAATGGCTTTCATGGGCTACTGCACTAGATTTGTGTTCTACTCTGGATGAAGCTTAATGCCAGTGAGAAGGAGACATGAGGGGGATTAACGAAATGCAATGGATTAAATGTATTCCAGCAAACCCAGTGTTCAGAAGTGTGGATTTTATGTGTCCTGCTGGACAGTCGATTCATGGTTTCACCCCAGAGCAGGAAGAATGACTCAGCACTATGTTCGCAGTGCTGCCAGGGAACGACAAGTCCCGCAGTTTGCCGGGAAACGAGACTGTACAGGAAACTGAATCACACATGCTGGATTAGAGTATTAAGAGTGAGCTGAGAGACTGGAGTGAGTCCAACGGGAATCTACTCAATGAAATGTGATCTGATGGACTGTTAAATGTTGGGCATGACCCTTTTGCAGACACACTGCAATTTAAAGACATAACTTATGATATTAATGCTGTCCTGTATTATAATTATTTAAAAGGGAATATACAACAGGCTTTATTGATTTAGATAGAAATGAGTTACTTGTTTTAATTTTATTTTAACTAATATGTTCTCTGTATTTTAAACTGTTAATTTATTCATTGTATTTATATTGTTGCTTTCATTCTCAGAAATTGTTAAAAATAAAATTTCTGACCAATGTATATGTATTTGGCAGTGTTTCTATTGTCTGCGAGTTCATGCATCTATTTTAGTGTCTGAAAACAGTGCATTAAACTATGCATAATATATTGGTACCACATCAGTTATCAACCGATATTAGATATTTATTTATATCAGATTATTTTGAAAATTTAATTGTGCATGCTCAGTTCCACTATTTTTACTGTTGGATTAGATTTGAGATCATCTAACAATAACAAACCTATTTTTATATTCCATAATTTAAATATCAGTACAAATGGGTCACAAGATGTTTCCATAAATTAGGAGTGCACGATATATTGGTTTTGGATTTTTTAATATGAAATATATAAACATTTAATGTAGAATATAAAACTGTCTTTATTGATGTTTAAAAATGAGTTACTTCAGGAAGAAACTAGAATTTTTAATTTTTTTTTATTTTTTTTATCATCATCGGCCATAAAGAAAAACAATATTGGCTTATCGGAATCAGGCGGAATTTTAATATCAATGCATTCCTACAGTACTTTAAACATGGTCAATGAACATGTAAAAAAGGACATTTATTTGCACTAAACTTTATATAATCTGATGCACCATGTGGTAAATGTTTCACAAGGCAGGTACATTTTGACGTTGTAGAGGGCAGTTTTGAAGTGTCATTGGGGTTTGTTTTGTCAACAGCATTTTGAAAACCGTCCAACAGCTTTCTTCTCTTTTATTGCTAAAAAAAGCTATTTCCATAAGTAGGCGGGACAGAGAATTCCATTACGTTCGCTACGGCAGCTGGGAGACGCATGACGTCGGGTCATCATGGCCTTGTGTCTTTACACAAAACAAGATAATCCGGGCCTTGACCAAGCCAGAAATAGAAACAGCGCTGAGAGAGTGAATCATACCTGAAAGCATCAGCATACAGACGGGGGGACATGCAAAATAATGGCTGAGTTCAAATGTGCACAAAGAAAACAAAAAAAGATGGAATGAGGCAAGGCTATTCAAGGCTGCAGCAACTAAAAATAGCCCTCTGTTCCCTTTGCTGAGTTCACTGCAAGAGTGAGACAGAACAAAGAGAAGACTGGAAAGACCCTAATATACACTGAATACCACTGTAAACTGTTGCTTCATTTCCAGCTAAAGCTTTGCTGCATTGCTCAAGCAGCTGATGTTGGGAAGCAGAAATCAGACTTTTTATACAAAGAAACTGGGTCATTAGGCCATATTTTCAAAAGGGAAACTGATCCTCAGTGTTCGATATGTTCCCATGCACAACATGGGAACAAATCGGTCATCCAACCTTATTAAAAAAAAAAAGATTAAATTTGCTGGATATTCAATTGTTTGTGTTCATTTTCCCTATTTTTAAATGTAGATGACCTTTGTTATCATCAAACTCACTTAAAGTTAATCTGTAACAGTTAATCAGTAAGTTTTTTTTTCTTTACCTTAGTCTTTATACCTTAGGGTTTCTGGCAAGGAGAAGGACTGAGTTAAGTGTTTTAGTGAAAAAATAAATTTGTACCTACGCTTGGATCTTTACTACACTTGACTACACACACACAACTGTGGTGCAAAAGCCCTATCAGAGAACCAGACTTGGCCATTTAGGGAGGGATATTTCTGTACTAGACTGAAGTAAATAGGGCCGACATTATGCCCCTGCTGCAGTGACCTTTGGAGTTTCTACCACCTGGCCTGCTATTAACCTCATCCTGCTAAATACAGGTATGCAGGTAAATGGAGTGACACAGTGGTACTTTCTCTCTAAAAGTGCCTAGAGCTGGGAAACTCCATGAGTTTTAAAGGTGGAAGTGAAATGTCGGCTGTTCCCACGCATGAGGAATGCAAATGATTCTGAAGGGATCAAACAATTTAATGTTCATCTTCTGAGAGGAGTAAAAAGTAATTACTTGCAAAATCATGTATTATTAAACTACACTATACATTTTTTTAAAGAAAATTATTTTACTCATTAAGGATGCATTAAACTGATCAAAAGTGACAGTAAAGACTTTTACATTGTTATTAAAAATAATCTATTTCAAATAAATGAATCTTTCTATTAATCAAAGCATCTTGGAAAAAAAAAAATTAAGCATCACAAGTGTTTTCAACATTGACAATAATAAGAAATGTTTTTGAGGACCAAATCAGCATTATATTTGATTTCTGAAGAACCATGTGATACTGGAGAAAAAAGTAATCTTTTCCGTCACGGGAATAAATTACATTTTTCAATATATTAAAATAGAAAAGTTATTTTAAAATGTAGCAATATTTCAGTTTTACTCTGTTTTTCTGTATTTTTGATCAAATAAATGCAGCCTTGAGCCGCGTTTCCACCGCAGTAACTTTCCGCAGGAGCTAAGGACTTTGTGGTGGTACTCAGTGTGTTTCCATCACAGGAACCAGGGTAAATATTCTCCCCTCAAAATGTCCCTGCGCACGAAGTAGTACATTTTCAAAGTTCAGGAACTTTCGGTGGTGAGACTTGGGCACTGAACATGCTGATTGGTTGAGCTCACGCAGCATTTTGACTGGTTGACTTCACGCAGCATTTTATTTCAACCACCATTTTTAAAAGTCTGTTTCGGTGTGTGCAGTAAGAGTTGTTTGCTATTCAACAGCAGAGTTTAAAAAATACGCCCAATGGACCGCAGACGAGGTTCAGGCTTTATTAAGCTTATATGCAGAGGAAGAAATCCAGCTGGAACTGGAAAGTCACACGCAGTACTACGTCACCGGATTCTTCTTCACGGTACTTTAGACAGCAACAGGTCTGGGGGGAAAAGTTTTTTTTTTTTTTTTGGAATTTGATGGAAACACGGCTTTGATGAGCATAAGAGACTTAAAAATCTTACTAACCCTAAACTTTTGAACAATAGTGTTACATTCCTGTTTCCTTTTGTTCTAGTTTGTTTCCATAGTTGCTAATTATGTTGTTCACCTGTTTCTTGTTGAGTTCCTCGTTATTTAGTGCCCTTGGTTTGTTCAGTTGTTCATCTGGTGTTATAAGGTTTGTTTTTGATTCTCTTATGTAGTTCTCCTGTGCCCTCCTGTGCTACAGTGTTTTGTTTTATTTAGTTTAATAAATTAAGACTGTGGCTAACAGATCCTCTTTTGCCTCATAGTGCTAAATATTAAAAATGAACTCTTTTAACCTCAGGAGAGCAATACTATAGTACTGAACAGACATAAATCCTGAAATACCAATTCAAGTATTAATATCCTACTCATTTAATGGACACCTGTGGTCATGGAAAGCTATGGTATAGCTGAAATAACAAATAAATGGCTCCTTGTTTTCCTTATACAGGGTTACAGGGTTTATCCTGAAAGCTTTTCCACCGAGATGACATGTAACTCTATCACTAAAACTGACATGAGCACAAAGCCAGTTCATCAATCAACTGCAAGAAGCTCCACTGATTACATCAATATAGGGCAGTAAATACAGCCTGACCTGTTATGAGGGGAGATCTACTGAGATCATTGCATAACAACAAGGCTTTGACCTGGAGCCCCAAATAAAACAATATCAGAGAAATTAGAGCAAGTGGGAAAAGTGAGACCATGAACATCTGGCTATGTTAAAAAGCACAAGGCAGTTATACACACTCCTGATGGTGACATCAAAAAAACCTTGATAATATGGTAATATGGTACAGTCAAACCAAAATGTATTCATTATTACAGTTTATTCACTATAGTTTAAAAATGATAATAAAATATGATTAAAAAAAATTAATCTTAATTATGTCAGTCAGGTCAAAGTGGCTGAATAATTTTTGGTTCCCAATGTTTTATTTATTTTACTGGTAGTCCACTGTGTGCATATATGTGTGTATGTATATATATATATATATATATATATATATATATATATATATATATATATATATATATATATATATATATATATATATATATATATATATATATATATATATATATATATATATATATATATATATATACATATATATATATATATATATATATATATATATATATATATATATATACACTTGCCAGATAAATATGTACTTGTAAATGTGTAATATGTATATATATTTGCCGGATAAAACGTATCAGTTATCATCAGTTGCTAAAAGTATCTTATTGACCCCAAACTTATAATTAATGTATATACAGTAATTTTGTAATATTGCTTCTGCTTGTATTAGCAAATGCTATGACTGTAACATTTAAACATGCATTTTATGTGAAGCTGCTTTGAAACAATATGTATTGTGAAAAGTGCAATGTAAATAAACTTGAATTAAAATGAATTAAATAAATGTATAAACAAATAAATGTAAAATTAAGACTGGACTTAAACATACACAAACAAGACAACAAGACTGGGAATAAAACTATATTTTGTTGGAAAAAGACAACATCTAAACCCAATATATTGGGACCCAGCTCTTCTGCACAAGGAAAGCAAGATGGAAAATTCACTCAAATATGGTGACACTGAATGCTCTTCAAATTTAAAGGCAAAAAGAGATAAGGCAGACTGAAGAGCTTGAGCATGTCATATTTACAATACAAAAGCACCTTCAGAAATGACCACTGCATCAAGAAAAACACATTTGTCCAAAATAACAACAGGCCACTGTGACAACTCAATACTACTTTTGGGAAACATTACAAAAATGTCACTTTGAAAGCATCACTCAACAAGAAAGCATGCCTGAAATTGCCATTCAAAGCATACGGTTGTTCAGATAAGATTGTAGTGTAGCACAGTTGCAAGTTCAGCTGCATGAGAAATCATTATTGATGCACAGGCAAGGATCAGATGTCTTCCTGGGTATATATCCAGACTGATGACACAGATGTGTAATGATGAAGACACAGTGATGTCTGTGGGACAGCAGCACCACTAGTTCACAGTAGTTTAACTCTGGCTGTCGTCTCGAGACAGGAGCGTGGCAGTAGACGTGTCAGGAATACTTCATTAAGGCTGGTTCAGCTGGTCTGGTGAAGTTGTTTCTGCCAGCTGTGTCATAAAGGCATTCCACACTCACTTTCATTAAATGCATGACAATTCACAAGAGTATTACACACACACACACACACACACAAACAAAAAAAGGTACAGGAGTTGTAAACATGGAATGATGTCAAAATGCATTATTATAACAGTCACAAAAATCACTACAATTAGAGAAATCATTATGTGCTCAGTGTGTAGCTACAGAAAAATCATGTGACCCTTTGTGAGTTTATATTGCTGGTTAGATCCCAGAATGAGATGGCACAATGACATTAAAAGTTTCTTATAAAAAAGAGACAATGATAACAAAACAATCAGAAGAAATGCGTACATTAAAGTATAAGGCATCTTGTAAATAATCATTAAAGGGTTACAATATATTATGTACCATGATCTGCAATGAAGTGTTGTATCTATCATACACTGGGCAATAATACAATTCAGTGTATCTAAAGCAAATTCAGAAGGGTTTTTAATGTAAAATCTGATCCCAATTACTGAAAGTGGGCTTTTAAAGAATGGAGGTTCTGTGAAATGGGTGTACACTTTACAATAAGGCTCAATGTGTTAACATTAGTTAATGCATTATATTTTGGTAACACTTTACAATATGTTGAATGTGTTAACATTAGTTAATGCGAGTATCATGAACCAACAATGATATTGATTTCCTGATCCCAACCTTTCCCAGTCCTGTTCCCCTCTCTCTCTTTCTTTACTTTATATCTCCTTCTTTGCTTTCTGTCCTATCTCGATAAAGACAAAAAAACCCCCACCATATATATATATATATATATATATATATATATATATATAGGCCTATATATAAATGAAAATTCTGTCATAATCTACTCACCCTCATATCATTCCAAACCTATGTTTTTTTTTTTTGTTTTTTTTTTTTTGAATAAAAACCTAAATTCAATCTGTTCATCATATAAAGTGATCATGTCCCTTCAGAAAATTTGGACTAAACCGCTTGATTTATACAGATTAGTTTTACTATCTCTTTATGAACTTTTTGAAGCGACAAAGCAGTAGTTGTGTAGAATGTCAATGGAGGGTTTTTCAGATTTCATTCTTCATTTGTGTTATGAAGATGAATGAAAGTTTGGAAAGTTTTTTTTATTATTATTTATTTTATTTTTGGGTGAGCGAACCCTGTAATTTAATAAAAAATACAGGGGAAAAACAGGATACACTGTAAAATATTATTAAAATTAAACGTAAATAAATATTTTAAAATATAATTTATTACTGTGATGGCACAGCAGTTGTTATGTTCTGATTTGGTGCTTAAGTAAGATTTCTTATTATCACAGTTGAAAACAGTGGAAACCTTTTTTTTCAGGATTCTTTTATGAATAAAAAGTTTATTAGCGTTTATTTTTTTATTTATTTTAATCTTACTGAACCTAAACCTTTGAATGATAGTTTATACTTCTATATTTTTAACATTTCAAGTTGACATATTTAACATTAGTTCATATAGTATCAGTGAGAATAAATTAAAGGTGCAATATGAAAGAATTTTGCAGTAAAATATCCAAAAACCACTAGGCCAGTGTTATATATTTTGTTCACTTGAGTTCTTACAATATCCCAAATGTTTACAACTATTTGTAAATCGTGAGAAAATTGCAATTTTAACCAAGGCTCCGGGACGTGTGAGGAGTCGCCTTAGAAACACCAGAAACGCTTTAATATATTACATGTTTTAATAGACAAGGGAATAACTGTTTTGATATATTTGTAGACAGAAAACAAATTATTGTTATATAGCTCAACACATTTAGTCTTGTTTAAAATTGTTTAAAATTTAATTTTCTTGATTTTTTTTTTGCGAGTACCATGCTTTACCATGCCTCAGAGAAAAACACTATTTTGTGAAGTAGCTAACACAGCATAATCAGATGCAGCTTTATTTTTAATAACAGTAATACAGAATTTTCTCCATCATATAATATGTTTTAAAATTATGTTTATGTATTTAATATTATGATATTCTAAAATCAATCTATCTTACTGCAGTGTACAACAGTGTCTCACAGCAGCCACCGAGCGAACGCACAGAGTAACGTTATAACATCATTTTCAACACTCTCAAATGTATCTAATATAATAAACAGAGCTGCGTTACCTCATACTCATGACCAGAAAAGCGGAAGCAGCGCCGGCGACTGTGTCATAATAAAAGTTCCACTGCTCGCGACGTGTTGCGCAATCGCTCCAGCGGCCTCGTTCAGCTCCCACAGCACTCGGTCCTGCTCTGCTTCATACTACAGTAATGTTAATAATCGCATCCATGAACATGATTTCTTCCCGAGTCTTATCCCAATTGTTTTCCACCGGCTGTGAGGTGAAAACCACATGTCCCAAGATTCCACGCTCAAACTTGCCGTCATCAAGCTACGCCTTTGTTTTGAATGCGACCTCTAGCGGACAGATAATATTATTTTTTTATTATTACTGCACCTTTAACAACTAGCAATAGTGAAGTATATTTATAAATTAACAATAAATTATTAAATGCTGTAAAAAAAAAAGAAATTCATTTCTTTTAGTTCATGATTCCTAATGCACTAATATCGACAAATTGAATCTTATTGTAAAGTGTCACCCACATTTTGTCTGGCTAGTTATAAGGAGGAAAAAAGGGTAATAAACAACATTGCCAAACCACAACATGAACACATCATCATGTATTACTCTTAAAATGCTAATCTGCAAGTTTTGGCAGTTGTTGAACTTTTGAAACACAGCTCCCTTGGTTCACTGAGAGAAAAAGAAAAGGGCACGATGTTGTATGTACTGATTTGACAGGAGCAGTTAGCTTTGTATCAGTCCATTGTTCAAAGAGTGAGTTAATGAGGGAGGGCCGGAGCAGCATTGCGTCAATGTGACGCCTCAAAAGACACCTGTTTCCTTCTCCAGTGAGCACAAGCACCCTTCACACATTCGTGATGCTGACATTTCACCCCTCACAGCAATCCCCCACACTCCCTGCGACTGGACGCCTTTAAAAGCATCAGATGGGGTCAAAAGCACCACCGATGAGGCTCTGCTTATCTGCAGATAATTATTACAGAGTGCAGTCATTAAATGATCATTTCCTGTGCTTCTGATACTAGTGTGGCTGAGAACCGCCCACTCTGACCTCACCCTTTATTTGCAGAAGACACAACCACATCAATGGACACCATCACAAAGCAAACAACTCATCTGTGCTGTGCCCTAATGCTAAAATTCATTCATGGGTTGGTTTTGTCTTTGCGGCACAAATGGTTTGTTTACTAGGTGCTTTGACTCTCCTTTTCATGGACAACATGAACATTTCAAGTCAGGAGATTTGTGGATACAATCAAATAATGGCTTGGGGTTTAGTTCACTTTAAGTCGAATAGGGAATGAATGTTTGAAGATCATATTCTCTCTATTAAAAAAAAATATCAATAAAAGGAACATCAAAACACACATCAAAAGTTCAAGTATCCCACTACAATATAGTGCAGGGCTTTTTATCTTTAAAAGGGTTTTCTGAAGCTGGGATACCCATAAGCAGAGGATCATACTTGGCATGTTCACTGCAGTAATGCATGAGGTCTGCAGAAGCTTTAGACACCTGCAGAGAAGAGACACAATGTGAATTTTGCGTGTTTTATGTACAAGTAAATTAACTATTACTTAGTCATTAAAGTGATAGTTCATTCAAACATGAAAATTCTGTCAATTCTATGACTTTTGTTCCTATGCAAAATGCAAAATGAGAATATTTTAACTATTTTTGTCCATGCAATAAACATTAGTGGTGTCCAAAATAATACTGAATCCCACTCAACAAAAAACTCTGAGACCTTTTTTTCAAAATACATTCAAAAGAACAAACAAGTGTGTATAGATTTGATTTGTGTCCAAGTAAATTAACAATTAATTAGTCATTAAAGAGTTAGTTTATTAACTACTTTTGTTCTCTTGCAAAACAAAGAGTTAGTTTATTAACTGACTTTTGTTCTCTTGCAAAACACAAAGAAAAATTGTGAGCCTACAACCTTTTGGTAACCAGCTCAGTTCTTTAATCGTTACAATAACACATTTAAAAATAAAAGTCATCAAAAGTATTAAATAACTAGCACTGTCAATTATTTCAAAATTTTCGGCAAATTATTACATATAGGCCCGGTTTCACAGACAGGGCTTAGACTAAGCCAGCATTAGGCCTTAGTTCAATTAGGACATTTAAGTAGTTTTTATAAACGTGGCTTTGTTTTTGGCTAAACGTGGTGTGCATCTTGAGAAAAAACAATGGAACTAACATATTTTAAGATATGTCAATGCAAGTAACTTTCAGTTAAAACAGCTTAAACATGCATTTTAGTTTAGCCTTGCCTGTGAAACCAGGGGTTAGTTTAATTAATGGGTAGGGTAAAAGGGGTTCTTCGATGTCGTTGCTAAATATATATATGTACACACACACACACACACATATATAAAATGCTTGAAAGTTTGTGAACCCCTTGCAGAATCTGTGAAAATGTGAACAATTTTAGCAAAATAAGAGGGATCATACAATATGCATGTTATTTTTTATTTTGTACTGTCCTAAAATATTTTACATAAAAAATGTTTATGTTCCACAAGACAAAAAAATTAGCTGAATTCATAAAAACGGCCTGCTCAAAAGTTTGTGAACCTTTGATTCTTAATACTGCATGTGGTTACCTGGATGATCTACGACTTTTTTTTTGGTTGCTCATAAGTCCCTTATTTGTCCTGAGCAGTTAAACTGCCCAATATTCTTCAGAAAAATCCTCCAGGCCCCAAAAATTTTTCAGATTTCCAGCATCTTTTACATATTTGAACCCTTTCCAGCAGTGACCATGTGAAAAGATGGATCTGAGAATCATACAGAGGACAATTGAGGGACTCAAACACAATTGTTAAAAAAGTTTTAAACATTCACTGATGCTACAGAAGGAAACACGATGCATTAGGAGTCAGGGGTGAAAACTTTTGAACAGGATAAAGATGTCCAAATTTTTCTTATTGTGTTTAAATATTTTCATTTAGTACTACCCTTCAGAAGCAACAGAAGACAAATTAAGTACAATATTCCTTGATCTTCAAATTCAAAAAGTTTTCACCCCCCGGCTCTTAATGCATAATGTTTCCTTCTGGAGCATCAGTGAATGTTTGAATCTTTTTTAATGGCTGTGTTTGAGTCCCTCAGTTGTCCTCAGTGTGAAAAGATGGATCTCAAAATCATACAGTCACTGCTGGAAATGGTTCAAATGTGCAAAAGATGCTGGAAAACTGAAGAATTTTTGGGATCTGGAGGATTTTTCTGAAGAACAGAGCTCAGTTTAACTGCTCAGGACAAACAAGCGACTCATGAACAACCATCACAAAACATAACAGTCGTGGATCATCCAGGTAATGACACACAGTATTAAAGGGTTAGTTCACCAAAAATGAAAATAATGACATTTATTACTCACCCTCATGTCGTTCCGTAAGACCTTTGTTCATCTTCGGAACACAAATTAAGATATTTTTGATTAAATCCAATGGCTCAGCGAGGCCTGCAATAGATAGCAATGGTACTTCCTCTCTCAAGATCCATAAAGGTACTAAAAACATATTTAAAACAGTTAATGTGAGTACAGTGGTTTAATCTTACTATTATAACGCGACGGGAATATTTTTTGTGCGCAAAAAAAAAAAAAAGAAAAAAGAAAAGACTTTTTAATAATATCTAGTGATGGCCGATTTCAAAACACTGCTTCAGAACGTTATGAATCTATTGAGTCGAATCAGTGATTTGGATCGCATATTAAACCGCCAAACTGCTGAAATCAGGTGACTTTGGCGCTCTGATTCACTGATTTGATTAGTAAAGCTCAGAAGCTTCATGAAGCAGTATTATGAAATCGGCCATAACTAGATATTGTTAAAAAGTCATTATTTAGTTTTTTTGGCGTACAAAAAATATTATCATCCCTTTATAATATTAAGGTAGAGCCAATTTACTCACATGAACTGATTTAAATATGTTTTAGTACTTTTATAAATCTTGAGAGAGGAAGTACCATTGCTGTCTATGCAGGCCTCACTGAGCCAATGGATTTAATCAAAAATATCTTAATTTGTGTTCTGTAGATGAACGAAGGTCTTACAGGTGTACAACAACATGAGGGTGAGTAATAAATGACATTATTTTCATTTTTGGGTGAACTAACCCTTTAAGAATCAAGGGTTCATAAACTTTTCAATGGGGTCATATTTATAAATTCAGCTATTTATTTATTTATTTATTTTTGTCTTGTGGACTTTATGTAAACATTGTTTATGTAAAATATCTTACTCTGGACAGTACTAAATAAAAAATGACATGCATTTTGTATGATCCCTCTTATTTTGTTAAAATTATTAACATTTTCACAGATTCTGCCAATGGTTCACAAAACTTTCAAGCAGCACTGTATATATATATATATATATATATATATATATATATATATAGTGGGTATGGAAAGTATTCAGACCCCTTACATTTTTCACTCTTTGTTATATTGCAGCCATTTGCTAAAATCATTTAAGTTCATTTTTTTCCCTCATTAATGTACACACAGCACCCCATATCGACAGAAAAACACAGAATTGTTGACATTTTTGCAGATTTATTAAAAAAGAAATCTGAAATATCACATGGTCCTAAGTATTCAGACCCTTTGCTCAGTATTTAGTAGAAGCACCCTTTTGATCTAATGAGTCTTTTTGGGAAAGATGCAAGTTTTTCACACCTGGATTTGGGGATCCTCTGCCATTCCTCCTTGCAGATCCTCTCCAGTTCTGTCAGGTTGGATGGTAAACGTTGGTGGACAGCCATTTTTAGGTCTCTCCAGAGATGCTCAATTGGGTTTAAGTCAGGGCTCTGGCTGGGCCATTCAAGAACAGTCACAGAGTTGTTGTGAAGCCACTCCTTCGTTATTTTAGCTGTGTGCTTAGGGTCATTGTCTTGTTGGAAGGTAAACCTTCGGCCCAGTCTGAGGTCCTGAGCACCCTGGAGAAGGTTTCCGTCCAGGATATCCCTGTACTTGGCCGCATTCATCTTTTACTCAATTGCAACCAGTCGTCCTGTCCCTGCAGCTGAAAAACACCCCCACAGCATGATGCTGCCACCACCATGCTTCACTGTTGGGACTGTATTGGACAGGTGATGAGCAGTGCCTGGTTTTCTCCACACATACCGCTTAGAATTAAGGCCAAAAAGTTCTATCTTGGTCTCATCAGACCAGAGAATCTTATTTCTCACCATCTTGGCAAACTCCATGCGGGCTTTCATGTGTCTTGCACTGAGGAGAGGCTTCCGTCGGGCCACTCTGCCATAAAGCCCCGACTGGTGGAGGGCTGCAGTGATGGTTGACTTTCTACAACTTTCTCCCATCTCCCGACTGCATCTCTGGAGCTCAGCCACAGTGATCTTTGGGTTCTTCTTTACCTCTCTCACCAAGGCTCTTCTCCCCCGATAGCTCAGTTTGGCCGGACGGCCAGCTCTAGGAAGGGTTCTGGTCATCCCAAACGTCTTCCATTTAAAGATTATGGAGGCCACTGTGCTCTTAGGAACCTTAAGTGCAGCAGAAATTTTTTTGTAACCTTGGCCAGATCTGTGCCTTGCCACAATTCTGTCTCTGAGCTCTTCAGGCAGTTCCTTTGACCTCATGATTCTCATTTGCTCTGACATGCACTGTGAGCTGTAAGGTCTTATATAGACAGGTGTGTGGCTTTCCTAATCAAGTCCAATCAGTATAATCAAACACAGCTGGACTCAAATGAAGGTGTAGAACCATCTCAAGGATGATCAGAAGAAATGGACAGCACCTGAGTTAAATATATGAGTGTCACAGCAAAGGGTCTGAATACTTAGGACCATGTGATATTTCAGTTTTTTCTTTTTTAATAAATCTGCAAAAATGTCAACAATTCTGTGTTTTTCTGTCAATATGGGGTGCTGTGTGTACATTAATGAGGAAAAAAATGAACTTAAATGATTTTAGCAAATCTGCAATATAACAAAGAGTGAAAATTTTAAGGGGGTCTGAATACTTTCCATACCCACTGTATATATATCAAAATCATGGTATGTCACAGTACATTTTTGTAATGATAATGAACAATTCATTTACCTTTATTCTCTCTATGTTAGCTTCTATCCGTAGTTGCTGAACAGTCCTTCTGGCCTGGGCTATATTATTAGAGCTTTGCATCTTAGATGACATCTTTGATTATCTTCACAGACCTGAACTGAAAACAAATAATAAAAAGTTGACATGCACTCTGTTTTGTTTCTTATGAGCAACCAGCAACTGATCAAATTTACATATCATTCCAGTCCCATGATTCATTACCAACATACAGAAGAATTCTCATGCAAAACATGTGCAAGACAGGATATTTGTCTATATGTACATGCATGTTAACACACATAGTGAGACAGCAAAAGCTCTCTGATGAGGTACTGAGGGCCTCTTTGACTCCTGCAGTGGGTGGGGGGGTTTAGTGCGTCAAATCCCCAGCAAGGGGCTTTTTCACTGGGCCTGCAGCCTCTGTATTGCTTTATGGCTGCAGGAGGGCGAACCAAAGCAAGCTGTGTGTGTTTAAACAGAAGATCAGTCTCTGCAGCTACTGACTGTTCCTGCAAAGCACTCTTTCCGTAAACCATCGTCACCGGTTACTCTGCCAACTCATCATGCACAATACACACACATGCACAGGCACAGAGAGACAGGGTCAGTGGAAGGAGTTGTGCAATACAAATGGTAGAAAAGGAAATGGTGTGAGTGAGGCAGGTGGTCTCTTATTGATCAGGAGATAAAGAGAGGATGGTAAGCTTTCTCACTTCCTAACTTTAGTGTGAAATAAAGCAAGGTTTTCACAAATCAATACAAAATTTTTGGTAGATACCAATATTAGTGAAACTTCACAATTAATAAAAAAATAATAATATGCAAATAAAATAATAAAAAAGAATATACATATCAAATAACTTATAAAATTAATAATATAAATAAAAAAATAAAAATATATACAAATAAAATATAAATACTATATAAAGGTACACTTTAAGTTGTCATTGTTACAGTATAATTACTGTTAAAGTTCACACTTAAAGTTCACCCAAAAAATGAAAATTCTGTTATCATGTACACAAAGGAAGATATTTGGAAGAATGTTTGTAACCAAGCAGACCTCATCCCCCATTAACAACCATAGTATTTTTTTCCTACTATGGTAGGAAATTGGGGTCGAGATCTGCTTGGTTACAAACATTCTTCCAAATATCTTCCTTTGTGTACAGCATTACAAAGAAATGTATACAGGTTTAGAACAACTTGAGGGTGAGTAAATGATAACAGAATTTTCATTTTTGGGTGAAATATCACTTTAAATAAGTACTGAGTAATATTACCCTTTAAAGGGATAGTTCACCCAAAACTGAAAATTCTATCATCATTTACTCACCCTCAAGTTGTTCCAAATCTGTATCATTTTCTTTGTTCTGTTGAACACAAAGGAAGATATTTTTTGCCAAGAAAGTTTGTAACCTGGCCACTTTGGGGCACCATTGACTTCCATAGTAGGAAAAAAACTACTATGGAAGTCAAGGGTGCCCCAAAACATTTCAGTTTAACACATTCTTCAAAACATATTCCTTTGTATTCAACAGAACAAAGAAATGTTTACAGATTTGGAACAAATTTTCATTTTTGGGTGAACTCTCCCTTTAAGTACTGAGTAATATTAATTAACAACATGGGGCTATAGGCTTAGGGTTAGTTATAGGGTTTGTTGCATGTAATTATGCATAATTTAATGTTATTACTACAGTAAAAATATGCAACATATGTAGGGAATAAAATAAAACATGTAAAATGTAATGTTGTAAAATATGTCAAAATAAAGTGTTACCCTATATATTAAATAATGGCATGCAGACTTCAAGTATTTTGATCAAGTAAACTTCATTGTAAATATTTAAGAAAATAGTCAAGAAATAAATATAAGATAAATAAAAATAGTCTTTTTGCTGTCATTATCATTGTTGAATGAAATAACAGACAGCAGCAGTTCTTTTAGCTTTCACTGTAAATAGCACCATTGATAATTATGGAAGTGGTTTTGTTTTTGCTGTTCATGTCTGGTGTATACACAGTGTAACTGTCAAGTTTTGACAACAGGGGAAATGTTTATTAGAGTGGCTTCCATATTGCTACATGGTCAGCTGCATAATCTCTAGCACAACAAACCCTTATATCCTACTTCCTGAGAAGCCCAGACACAGCTTTATCAAGAATTCAGAGGAAGAGTGTGTAGTTGTCTCCTGTCCCACCGGCACAGGGCTGGTATCTCTACACGGAGGTCTGTGTTGGGGGGGTGACCTTATCTGGTCGCACACCAGACATGCTTAGAAGGGGTTAAGAGGTTTGGATAACAACTAATTGTTAATGTAGTGACATAATTAGTGTGAGACAGAGGCCAAAGTTGCTCCCACAAGCCCTAAGGTCAAGGGGCCATCCATACATTACGGTCCAGAGAACACACTACTTAGCTACAGCTTAACAAGCATGGACAAAACATGACGCCTCTGACGACAGCAGTTTACTAACGATTACATTTTCTGAACAATAAAGCATCCCAGGTTGCTAATTTTAGTTGAATGAAGATTAGTTAAAATCGAACAGGTTAAGTGGTTGGCATGTCTTTTGTTTGAAGGCGCAAAATGACAAAATTTATTAACAATGCATGTGTTTACATGCACAGTTGCAATTGAGCTACAAGTACATTTTGTGTATGTCTCCATCTTCATGTCTGTCAATGTATACAAAACAATTTGTAATCGAAAGAATCAACTCTAAAGAATTAAATACACAATGATGATAACTGTGGTTAGGATGAACTGTAATAAGTAGTCAGCAAGGCCATAACCAGGCTTGAACATTTTTTTTTTTTTTTTAAAGCATAAAGAAACAAAACGGTGAAAGAAATTGTTGCTGATACAATGCTATATCAGATATGTACAAAAACAATTGTAGAGAAAAAAAAAAAAAACATTACGTTGTCCAGAATTTAATTTCAATAGTACATTGAGATCTCGGGCCCTATTTTAACGATCTAAACGCAAAGTGTAAAGTGCACGGCGCAGGTGCACTCAGGGCGTGTCCAAATCCACTTTTGCTATTTTAACGACGGAAAAACGGTCCGTGTGCCAGGGCGCATTTTTGAAATGGGTTGTCCCTATTCTCTTAATGAGTAATGGCCGTAACGTTCAATAAACCAATCAGAGTGTCATCTCCCATTCCCTTTAAGAGCGAGATGCGCTCACGCTATGGCGGATTGCTATTTACATGGCGGAATTTGTTGGTGGAAAAGCTGAACGCTTTTATATTTATGTAGCCTACACAATAATATTCTTTTACACTGTAATCCTTTTGTTTTTAATATTTGGCATATTTGTGTGATGCGCATCCCTGTGTGTAATAAGCAAAGTCAACGCGCACTGTGGACGCGCCCAGAGGCGCAGTTTCTACCAACGCGCTCTAACAAAAAAATATTGCGCCATTGACTTTAGACTTTAGACCAGGTTTGAGTTGGTCTATGGCGCAGTTTATTTTCAGCTCCTTAAAATAGCAATGCGCCGGCAATGCGCCTGAACACGCCTCTTTTTTAGACCAGCACGCCCATGGGCGCACTAACTGGTGCAAATGCATTTACTAATTTAAGGACGTGGCGCTGAACGGGAAAACGCGAACAGCGCCGGACGCAAACTAGCAAACACATTTGCACTGCGCCTTGCGTCGCATTGCGCCGGGTGTATTATAGGGCCCCTCATGTTTAATATGATAGTTTCATATTAGAATATATTGTTAATTCCGAGATTCTTCAATTTAGTGAAATACATTCAATATATTAATATTCAAATTCCCTAGTGGTCTAGTGGTAGAACTTTTGTTAACAGTATCAAAGGTTTCGTGTTCTAATCCGCCCTCTTATAGTTTCAAAGATGTCCATCTATAGTTGTAAGAGCAGGGACAAGTTTGTGTGCATTTGTTTTGCGATTTTATCGGAAAGAACAGAACCTCCGCAATGACGTTAATCGATCGATTGGCGCGCTCGTCTGTTCTGTGAAGACTGTTCACAAGCAAAAAGAGAATGTAAACCCAACCTACTTTCATTTGATTGGCCATCTCAATCATTTTGACATTGACGAGCGTTCTTAGACGGCTGAGGCAGACCAGACTAAAAATTTAACTTTTAAACCTTTTTGTCATCATAACAACATGCAGAGTGTTACACAATAAAGTGCAGTGCAAGAATTTCAAATATTGGGGGGGGACGATTTGGCCGTTTCTAATTATCAATGTCTATGATGGTTATAGCCCTAGTATTCAGAATGTGCTTTAAAAGATTTCAGTCTGACAAAACAATAATTCTTCTTTTTTAATGTCTGATTTAGTCTGAAATCATACCAGTCCGAGTTTTGCAAAGTCTGACTAACAGACCTAGACAATCTGATTTGTCTAAGGATAGATTTTGTTCAGTTGATCTCAGTCAAGGTTGAGTAATGCAGCTCTATAAAAGGGCACAGTGTTCCAGTGAGGTAACGGTTCATTCGCTCAGAGTGGCTTCTTAGGCACAACGAGTCAATTTTCTGCGTACGCAGCACAGAGAGCAGAACTGTGACGCAGACAAACATGGCTCAAGAGCTGTGCCAATCAAACTCCACCATTCATAGCCTGGTGACCTCTGACCTTTCAGGTCGATTGCTGTTCTCATCCACTCACACCAACCAAGCAGAGGTTCACATGTAGAAACAGAATCAAGATTACAATATGATTAACCGCCAAAACCAGTGCCAAGTGAGTCTTCAAGAGCCCACATCCGTTTCATTAACCCACTCACTCCTCTCCCTGCAGTATAAATGATTAAAGATGTGTATGAATGTATAAATAGCAAAAGAACAGGAAAAGGGGGTGTCTGTATGCCTGGACTCAGCAGAGAAAGGGCTTGCTAATAACTGTGTAACGCAGGCGGGACTCAGAGTGAGATCCATATGCAAAGCTTTATTAAATGTTGAGCGTGGTCGTACAGGCATGGTCAAACGGGGCAAACAGGAACATCAGAGACAGGCAGGAACGTAGTCAGATAACAGGCAGTAGTCAAAAGGCAGGCAGCGATCAATCATAGAACAATAGAACCAGATGGGGATCAGTAACGGGAACCGGAACAGACAGAGAGACAGGAGAAACGCTTGGAAGTGTAACACAAGTGAAAACAAGACCTAGCAGTGAGGTGATGTGTGTAAGAGTCCTTTATAGTCCTGGTAATGAGCTGCAGCTGGGTGTGGTGATTAGTGATTAGTGTTAAGTGTGTGCAGGTGAGTGGCAGAGAGGATGATGGGAGATGTAGTCCGGGAACTGACAGGAACAGACGGTGATCATGACATAACGCCCCCCTCCCGGAAGGCGCGTCCTCGCGGCGTAAAAGGAACAGCTAGGGAGGGAGGGTGGGTGCATTGGAGACCTGCATGCAGACAGGAACGGGGTCCCCAATGCAGGTCCAGGAGCCTCGGCCGGCCACGGCGGGTCAGGAGGCTCGGGCGGCCACGGCGGGTCGGGCGGCCACGGCAGGTCAGGCGGCTCGGGCGGCCACGGCAGGTCAGGCGGCCACGGCAGGTCAGGCGGCTCGGGCGGCCACGGCAGGTCAGGCGGCTCGGGCGGCCACGGCAGGTCAGGCGGCTCGGGCGGCCACGGCAGGTCAGGCGGCTCGGGCGGCCACGGCAGAACAGAGTCTATAGGTGACCCCAGCGGGTCAGAGTCCATTAAAGGCCATAATAATTCGCAGTTCAGAGATGGCCATAACAGTTCAGAGGCCCTTAACGGCCATGGTTGAGCAGGGTCCCCACCCACAAGCTCCCCACCCTCAGGTACACTGCCCCCCCCAAAAAAGTTCTTGGGGATTTCAGCAGGGCCCGTCGCAGGTTCGTGGGCAAGGAGTTCGGGTGGCGCCGGCAGGGCCAGGCGTGTGGGTGAAGCCGGCAGGGCAAGACGCCTGAGTGGCGCTGGCAGGGCTGGAAGCTTGAGCGGCGCTGGCAGGGTTAGAAACTTGGGTGGCGCTGACAGGGCAAGAAGCACAGGTGGCGCCGGCAGGGCAAGAAGCACAGGTGGCGCCGGCAGGGCAAGAAGCACAGGTGGCGCCGGCAGGGCAAGAAGCACAGGTGGCGCCGGCAGGGCAAGAAGCACAGGTGGCGCCGGCAGGGCGAGGAGCTTGGGTGTAAGAAGGGGAAGAATAGAATGAGCCTTCCTCTTCCTCCTCCTCCTCTTCCGAGGATGAGGCGATGGTTCCCCGGTTGGAGCGTGTTCAGGAGCAGACTCACTGGCTGAATCGGGTTCTGGAGCGGACTCAATGGCTGGAACGCCCCCCACATCCTTGAGCACTGCAGGGGCGGCCATCTTGCCCGTGGGCACTGGCAAAGCGGCCATCTCGTCCTTCGCATCCAGAGAGTTTGAGTGTGTAGCAACCGGCGGACTCGAACTTGAGTGCGTTGAAACAGACGAGCTTGAGTGCGTTGAAACAGACGAGCTTGAGTGCGTTGAAACAGACGAGCTCGAGTGCGACGCGGCCGGCGGGCTCGAGAGCGACGCGGCCGGCTGATTTGAGAGCGAGGCGGCCACCGGGCTTGAGTGCGAAGCGGCCACCGGGCTTGAGAGCGTAGCGGCCGATGGGCTTGAGAGCGAAGCGGCCGGTTGACGCTTTGGAATGCCAGCCGCTCGCGCTGAAATCAGCGGTGGATCAACCACACTGGAACGTAATCCTTGCCGTTCTCTGACTGATCTAGAGACGTGACGTGGCTCTGGGCGATCAGCGGCGATGTGACATTGCTCTGGGCGATCAGCGAAGGCGTGACGTTGCTCTGGGCGATCTGCGAAGGCATGACGTTGCTCTGGGCGATCAGCGGAGACGTGACTTGACTCTGGGTGATCAGCGAAGACGTGATGTGATGTTGTAGTGGCCGCCATTTTGTGAGTGTTCTTTGATGCGGCGGCCATTACAGGATTCACTGCGGTGTCGCATTTCCCCGCGACACCTACAGTAAAATGTGAACCAACGGTAAGCAGGGCAAAGTCCAAGAATTCCATAAACGTCCCTCGGGGACCATTAGCGATTAAATACCCCTTAAGAGGTTCATTTAGTCCATAAGCAAAAAAGTCAATGAGGGCACAGTCCGGTAAATCAGAAAAATGGGCAATGTCCAGGAATTTCTGGATATGAACCTCCAGGGTGCAGTTACCTTGACGAAGGCTGACCAGATGTGTTGCGGGATCCATGCTGGGACTAGGACGCCCAACAAAGCTGCTGGATCTAGATGGGGCTAGGTCTTCTGTAACGCAGGCGGGACTCAGAGTGAGATCCATATGCAAAGCTTTATTAAATGTTGAGCGTGGTCGTACAGGCATGGTCAAACGGGGCAAACAGGAACATCAGAGACAGGCAGGAACGTAGTCAGATAACAGGCAGTAGTCAAAAGGCAGGCAGCGATCAATCATAGAACAATAGAACCAGATGGGGATCAGTAACGGGAACCGGAACAGACAGAGAGACAGGAGAAACGCTTGGAAGTGTAACACAAGTGAAAACAAGACCTAGCAGTGAGGTGATGTGTGTAAGAGTCCTTTATAGTCCTGGTAATGAGCTGCAGCTGGGTGTGGTGATTAGTGATTAGTGTTAAGTGTGTGCAGGTGAGTGGCAGAGAGGATGATGGGAGATGTAGTCCGGGAACTGACAGGAACAGACGGTGATCATGACAAACTGCATATCCTGACCCACGGGATTTCAATTATCCCTCTCACGTTGCTCTAGAACTTGTCCTTTCTGTGCTGGGAAGTCGGTGTGTAACATTTCCGCCTCTATAGTGTTGTAAGCGTATATCCTCTGCTGTCTACGCAACAGTGACTTTGAATCATCCAGCAGGCAAACCGCTGGCTTAAATGCTGTGGAGTGGACATAGGATATCGGCCAGTATAGTTGGCCGCTGAGGAGAGAGGACACTCAAAGTGCACTGAGTTGTGCCGCACAGCTCATCTGGACGTCTCGACTGTAATTACAGCTTTAGAAAGAGAGACTCAAGAGTCAAGCACACTCCAAAAGCTCGGGCTGACGCCGCACCCTTCAGTCTTTTGTTAAATCTCTCCCCTCTGCCCTCGCTGTGACCCTGCCCCCAAAAACAACTGTGACATTTCAAGAGCGAAGGCCTGTTCACACCAGCACAAATGTTTGGCGTGACAATTCAGATATTCGCATGCAATTTGTTTGTTCAGACCAATGCGGGGAAAAAAACGCAAAATGGGCTAAATGAAAGTACAAATTCACTCTCTTATTATATAGCTTGAATCTTGCAGCCCTATTAGAACAACTCTCAGTTAAAAAATCTTTCACATTGGCAGCATGCAATCATGTTTGTGTCTGTCTGAACAGGTGCATTAAAGGATTAGTTCACTTCAGAATGAAAATTTCCTATTAATTTACTCACCTCCATGTCATCCAAGATGTCTTTCTTTTTTCAGTTGAAAAGAAATGAAGGTTTTTGAGGAAAACATTACAGGATTCTTCTCCATATAGTGGACTTCAGTGAGTTTCACTGGGTTGAAGGTCCAAATTGCAGTTTCAGTGCAGCTTCAAAGCGCACTAAGCGATCCCAGCAGAGGAATAAGGGTCTTATCTAGTGAAAATTGTCATTTTCTAAAAAAAAAAAAATATATATATATACTTTTTATCCACAAATGCTCGCCTTGCACTGCTCTGCAATGCGCCATGCATTACGTTGAAAGGTCACGCATGACATAGGCGGAAGTACCACAGTAGGGTGAAAAACTTAATCTAATTTTCTCCTCCAACTTCAAAATCGTCCGATATCATTGTTTTACCTTTTTTTTGTAAAGGGCGTTTGGCTTAATCTTTGCACGTTTGCTTTGTAGACACTGGATCGGTACTTCTACCTACGTCACGCATGACCTTTGCAACGTGATTACGCCATACGTACGGATCGCAGAGCTAGTGCAAGATGAGAATTTGTGGTTAAAAAGTATATACATTTTTATTTTTTTTAGAAAATGACCAATCATTTCACTAGATAAAACCCTTATTCCTCGTCTGGGATCGCATAGAACGCTTTGAAGCTGCATTGAAATTGCAATTTGTACCTTCCACCTGGTGAACCCCACTGAAGTCCACTATATGGAGAAGAATCCTGAAATGTTTTCCTCAAAAACCTTCATTTCTTTTTGACTGATGAAAGAAAGACATGAACATCTTGGATGACATGGGGGTGAGTAAATTATGAAGAAAATTTCAATCAGAAATGAACTAATTCTTTAACAGCTTTCAATTCAAATTAAAATGTTTGTCGCACAGACTTTTCACACTGAACATTCGTAATGAGGTAGGATGAAAAGACGCAATAAAGACTGAATGAAAAGCAGATATTACATTGCTGGTGTTCATCCATGGACAGATGTGGAGGCCAGGAGGTGTTTGTTTGTTTGTCTTGCAAATGTGTAGAAAGAGTGTGAGAGACAGCGAGTAAAAGGAGAAAAAGAGAGGGGACTGTAACCAGCTTTGAAGTGTGTGACTCAAGCTGAAATCACTAACAAACAACAAGAAAAGGAAACTAAGTAAGACCACCAAAAGGCAGGGTACAGACCACCTTGGGTCCCAGAGCAATACTGCTGCTGACTGAGCTGCCCACTGGGCCACCCACACCTCTGCAGACGGGCCCACTCCTCCCTCCCTCTCTGGCACTGCTGTTGCCTGCTGGATCTCAGCCAGAACCAGACGGCTCCAGCCATCGGCCCAGCCTCTGATGTAGCACTCCAGGAATAACAGAGCGCTGGCATACTGAGACCACCACAGCGGCAGCACAGAGAGTGGGAAATGGCTTTCAAATCTGTTTTACAAATTGTAAATGAAATTTTTACATTTTCTGAAGAATACATGTGTTGCTGCAATGCTAGGGTGGTCTGAATGTTTAATACGGGCTGATGTGGTTACTATGGTATTATGGGTGGTTGCTAGGGCCTTGCAAGGTGGTTGCAAGCTGAATGATTTAAGGAACCAAATGTAATTAAATAAAAAGATGTTATGGCAAGCAAAGGCTAATATATATATATATATATATATATATATATATATATATATATATATATATATATATATATATATATATATATATATATATATATACACACACACACACACAGACAGACAGAATATGAGAAGGGTGTAAAAAAAAACTGTTATGAGCAACATAAATGATATAATGATGCTTGCCTTAGTACTAATAACTACCCACATTTACTTTAAGCATGAAAAAAATGTTAAAAATGCATTTCTCAGTACTACTATGTGATCTCTGCCACAAGAGTATTTGTTGGTATGTATACTACAGTACGCCTTTCACATTAGCGTTATTCAAATTCACACGCAGGACTAGGAGTTTTTTTTTTTTTTTACACGACGTGAGAAGAAATATATATACAGCTGTGTTTCCAATGCTCAGACAGGAATTTGTCAGCTGGTCGTACCTCATGAGAGCCCTTGACCACAGTGACAGCCCAAGTCTGACTGGACCACCATCGCTGGGACAGAATCCAGCAAGTATGCACATTAAGTCTTTAGCATTCTGAACATAAGATGTACATGAATTGAGCACTGTGCTCTGTAATGACTGGGTGGAGGCATTGGTTACAAAGTTCTAAGAAGAACAAGCTATTTTTTATCACCTGTCCCACTATGTTCTTTTGGCAGGTCTATTATCTCTCCTTCACACGGCCTGATTGCTAAGCGACGGTTGTGCCTAAAATTGTGCCTTGTGCTGCCGTAATACAATAAGGCCGTTGAGTCCTGGACGCACAGTGCAAAGAAAGGACAATGAAGACTGTGCTATCAGAGAACCGCCGCACTCCAGCTTGTAAAGTAGGAGATAGCTTACGGCTAAACATGGAAGGCCGAGGTAACCAGTTTAACAGCACCCTCATGGGAGCTAATCTCAGAGAGCCTGATGTTATCAGACAGACAGGCTGCAGCCATGAAGCATGGGGAAGAAGGGAGACAGTCTCTCTCACAGTGAGGCAGGGCTTTGGGAAGAGAAAAAAGGGGGTGAGGAGTGTTGACAGAGGTGTACGTGCATGTGTTTGTTTAAAAGGAGAGCTGGGAGTCACAAAAAAAAAAAAAAAATCCCCACCCACATAAAATTGGCATGAAGGTAATTCTATAGATAAGAACACATTAAGAGATTTGATTATGACAGACAAAAGATGACAGATTGCTGAGTGAATGCCTTAGAGGTGTCAGGTATAGGTGCTCAACAGAGGTTGTTTTATTTACAGTGTGTACTCGGGACATTTAGCCTGTGAGTCACAGGCTGATAGTTTCTCCCATGTCTCCAGAGTGTCTCGGACTGAGGGAATGAAGAAAAGAGGTGAAATGCAAGTGCACACCTACATCCCTGACACATCCGGGACAGTAGGGCTCCAACGGTTCATATACAGTATAGCAATGTCATCATGTCCATTTTTTGGCTGGGTTTTTTTTTTTCTTTTTCTTTTTTTTCTTTTTGGCTATGGCTGTGTTCACATTCTCAGTATTTGGGAACTGAATTTACTTAAAGGTCTCGAAATGTCCTGTTCACACAGAAAAAATCTCATAGCATTATTCAAGCAATTGTAAATGCTATCTATAACCATTAGCTGCATTAAACTCTTTGTATCTAAATGCCTTTTCAGATGAAGCTTCTGTGCCACTTCTGCAGTGCAAAGATGGATTTTGTTGATATTGCTTTCAATTGATTGGTAACAGCTTTATAGCTTTATGCCTACTTTATGCCCAATAAGGTTATAAACAATTGCCATTATAAAGGTATACATCCTGTGGAAATTCATTTAAGTGGGCAAATATCACCCCTTAATAGGAAAGTTAATTGCTGTCACTGCATGAACTAACCATTGCACAGAATATGAAGAATATAACAAACTTTGTGAATCAGCTGTTAAACCAAAGCAGCTGATGTACCAGCAAAAAGATACACTCATCGATATATATCGTCTCATTAGTGGCAAAATCCCAGAAAAAATTAAGATAACATTTTTGCCAATATTGGCACACCACTGGATTAGTACATATATGATATATATTACTATAGAGCACTGCCCCAGTGACAAATTTGTACTGTTTGTTTTCATAGTGACAGTAAGTAAAGTAATATAAAAAATGGTGACGTTCATAAAACTGGAAGGTCTTATTACATCTGACATGACAAATGTTCAGTTGAGGCGCAAATTCATCCATGAGATTAGGGATGTCATTTTAAACATAAATTTCCATAATCGATCGTTGTTTACATTAACGGTCAATTAATTGAGCTAAATTAACAAGCTAAACTGGCATGATTACTAATGCTTTTTATGTCACATTTGCTTTTGTTGGAGTATTAAGCTTAGTGCCAAACACTGTACATTTCAAATCTGAACTACGGTGATATGTACAAAGCCCCGCACATGACATGGAAGAAAAAAATTTAATTGTGCGCACAATTTACTAATTTGTTCACTCGATCTACTAAATCGTGCACACGAGTTACTATTTCGTTCCCTCAATTTATAAATCATGCACACGTTTTAGTAAATCGAGGGAACGAAATAGTAAATCGTGCACACGTTTTAGTAAATTGAGGGAATGAATTAGTAAATCATGCGCACGATTTAGGCCCTGTCCCAAATGGCGCACTTCATGTGGACTTTCGGTCTCGTGGACTTAAATTGCGCGTGCTCGCCGAGTCTACGAGTCCGTAGGCCGTCCCATTCAGCATTTTAACGCTCTGAAGTGTGCTCAGCAGCGCCCCCTTTGTACCCTTGAAGCGGTCTTCCACGAAGCCCGCATAGATGCAGGCTCCGCACACTTTAACTACCCAGGAATCCTTGCGAAATGCCAATCGGACAACGGATGGGAGGAGATTTCGCTCAAGAGCAATTGATGACATGGCTGAGAAGAAAATATTTAAGTGTAGGTTTCATTACGGTTTTTATGACCTAGGTGTACATTTTACCAGTTGTTACCTACAGTTTATACAAACATTATGGTCACCGACCAGTGGTTGATCACTCGCACTTTATGATGTTACAGATAACTATGGTTCTGTTCACACAGCAGGATTTCGCTTAAAAAACAGTTGTGAGTCCTGAAAATGTAAATAACCGAACTATGTGTGCCAACACAACCTTATTAAGGACTCCAATATAGAAATGACAACCGTATTCTGCTGCAGTGTGATGTTTACACAGTGTTTACGATTGACTACCACATTTACTAAGTGGTGTGACTCTCAAATTGTCCTATTCATAAAACAATTTACAAAAGTGGCTTGAATACTATACATAATAACAGTCAAGTCAAGGCGCTTCTTATTGCTCACGATATAGCTGTGAATAACTACACTACATAGAAAATGATGAAAATACAATGAAAATAAATGGGGCCAATTTTTTTGAAGAAAGCAGAAATGTGAAGCTTATAATTTTACCAAAGCACATTAATTCTTCTGTTAAAACTTGTGTTATCATTTGACCTTAAATAATGCTTCAATAATTTTTTTTAACACTCATTTTTTAGGGCTTTAGTGTTTATGTTTTTATGTTGTCATTTTAAAGAAGCTGTAACATTGGCCATAACACAAGTGTATATTTTCAGACTAAATTCATGGTAATATGCATATTTTATGCATATTGTCTTGAGACAATACAGTTGAAACATTGACTATTTTAACACCCTGTAACATCGTGTTTAACTTGTACTGAGGCTAGAATGTTCCTTTAATAACTGAATTGTGTGAACAGAACTGGCACAGTCATTCTCATGATCCAATGTGAGCAGGCCAGTGCTGGAGCGACTAAAAATGCAGCGCTACAATGCATTTGTTGACTCTCAGTCACCAAACACATAGATATTAGATCTCTCCCTCCTTACACATTCCTTGAACTGGTCCCCACACAACTCTGCCCAATGCAATACAGACGGGCCAGGTGAGAGACTTCAGAAACACCGGCTTCACTTTCAAGTGTATGAACATCTCACCACATCTGCACAGCAGAACGAGGCCAAAAGAGAGAATCGCCATTAACTGAGCGGCGAGGAAGGATGTTTGCATTTGGGATAGGCGGCCCTTTCTGAGGTATGGTGGGACAGGAAATGGGGCAGCACAGTAGGGAGAGTTCAGTCAGGAACAACCAGATGCAACATCAATGAATGAACCCACCATCTGCTTCTATTAATACACCAGCATGGCATAAAGAGAGATGGGTGGGGGAGAGAACACAGACCTGCTCCAGAAGTCTGTTTACTTTTAGACCTTGACTATTGAGCGAGACAATCTGGCATAAAATGCTGGTAAAATGGGTTGAGAGAGTTCATGCACCTTGAAGTGGCCTCAAATAGCCTTTTGTAGCCTTTTTCACTTGTACTGTTAGTACGTTTGCACCCAAAGCAGACGCTCCACTTTTTCCTGCCATTGGGGAAAAGTTTAAACCTGCATGTGTAAAAATGGCAGAAATAACGTGCAGGACACAGGTGGCTTCCAAACTTAAAACTGTACCTCTAGCTAATAATACGGTAAAAGACAGAATCGACAGAACGGCAAATGATGTTGTGAACACGTTGGTTGAAAAGTTGGTTGAGAACTTGATGAAACTTCCACTGACAAAGCATTCACTGTATATGTGCAGTACATTGAAGACACCAAAATAAACCAGGACATTCTTTTGTCTACTAATTTGTCCACAATGACATGAAGAGATAGTTTTAGATATTTTCCACGCGATTGAAACGTACTTCACCAAGCAAAACATAACCCTTTAATAATTTAGAAGCATGCTGCACATATGGAGCTGCTTTAATGATGGTAAAAAAATAAGGGCTTTAATAAATGTTTGAAGAAAAAGACTCCCCACTGTCTTGTGTTTCACTGTATGACACACCGTCAAGCCCCGGCCAGCAAACACCTGTCTAATGAGCTGAATGAAATGCACAAGACGGTTGTAAAAACTAGGGATGCAACGATACCGATACCAGTATCGGTATCGGGCTCGATACCAAACTCATGTACTTGTACTCTTACTCGTAAAAATACTCCCGATACCAAAGACCGATACCTCACGTGAAGTAACTGACAATTTTCTGCGCACAGAGGAAATCAACAGGCCAAGTGTTAGTCTGTTTTATTGAACTGAAAGGAAAAAATAAAAACTGAGTTTCTTCAGCCTTCAACCCACTGGAGTCACATTTATGTTTTTGGAGCTTCAAAAACTATTACTAAACTAAACTATAACTAAACTAAGACACTATTCAATGCCATTACAAAGCTGGGAAGAGCCAGGATATTATTTAATATAACTCCAATTGTCGGCTGAAAGAAGAAAGTCATATACACTTATAGGATAGCTTGAGGGTGAGTAAATTATGGAACAATTTTAATTTTTGGGTGAACTACTCCTTTAAGACAGTGTGAGAGTATGCCCACAGTCTCTTTCTAAGAAAAGCAGTTTACTTGGTGGCCATATTTGCAGTGCCTCGCGGCAGCTATTTTTCTGGCATGCAAGACCGAGTCTAATCTACTTAATTGAGGAAATACTGAAATCTCAAAACCTGCTTGACAATCTCACATTTAAATGAAATTTTAAATCAGCAACAAAACCCGACATTAACTGTGCCATAAGAGTTGTTTCTTATGCTCAAATAGTGTTAAAAAAGCCAGATATAAACAGACTTTGGTGTTTCTATACTTTATAGTTGGCTCCTTTAGCTGGGCAAATCATGCTTTCCAGAAACTTTCTAAGGCACAAATGTCAAATTACATTCCTGAAGGGCCACTTCCTACAGAGTTTAGTTCCAACCTGCTCCGATACAACTGTCTAGCCCTGCATCTAAATGTGAGTACTTCCCTACTATATAGTAGGCATAAAACAGTATGTGAGATGAGTAGTATGTATTTCACAGTATTCATAAGAAGGTAGGCAAAAAGTACTCAGACAACCTAATACTTCCAATGAGATTCTGTAGCATACATCTTTGTAGTGCACATCTAAGACCACAAGAACCAGACAGGTCCTCCGCACAGACCCTTATGGCCAGTTTCGACTCCATATCGGCATGATGAAGTAAAAGGAACTGGATGAATATTTAAATGCTACCAATCCCGATCTGAATTCTGACTTGTAGTGCCGCCTGAATCATAATCATACAGTATTCGTTTCATTCCTCCCGACTGAGCTTAGTTTCTCCCAATGTTTTTTCTCCATTCTGTCACTGATGGAGTTTAGGTTTGCCACTGACGCCTTTGGCTTAGTTGGGGACACTTAATATCCCAGGTGAAAAAAAGTACATTTCTATAATATACTTAAAGTGCTCTATTTTCGTGCACTAATTTTGTACTTAATATAATAAAAATTCTTCTTTAGTACTTCTTAAGATCATCTTAAGAACATCTAAGTGTACTCAACTGTGCTATTTTGAGACAGCATGAAATATGAACTAAAATGTGCTTTTAATATACTATCTCTGTATTTAAAAAATGTATTCAGATACCACTTATAGTACATTTGAACCCATAGTGTACTACAAGTGGTAGCTAAATATATTTCTGTGCAAAATTAGTGCGCGAAAATAGAGCACTTTAAGTACATTATAGAAGTGTACTTTTTTTTTCACCTGAGATACAACAATATTATTGATCTGAATGAACCGACATTGTTGTATGAGAATGTTGTATGTTTTTTTTTTTTTTTGCAGAAATACAAAGTTCTGGCATGAAACTAATGGGTAGGCTAATAGGTCCTTTAACACAACCTGCTAATTATCGCATCATTATCTACAGGTCACAGATGATTGGTTCCTGCTGTATTAGTAGCCAATGAGCTTGCATGCTTAATCTTTAAATACATGAGTTGGCATTGCTTAGCAGCGCAGCGTGCTTCAGAAACCCTCCACCTTCCCCAGCTCCACCTGTATAGATCTGCTACGGTTATTCATGTACGCTATATTGTACAGCAGCAGCATGTCTTACTTGCTCACAGCAGCGTGTCGTGTATGTATTGGCAGTAGCAAGTCCCGTACTTGCTCTGCTGCAGCAGCAGCAATAATCAACAGCAGCAGCAGCAATAAAGCAGCAGCAGCGTAGCAGATCTATTCCGCCAAGACCAAATATATCTACATTGACATATCCATTACCATGCAAACACTCTGAGAGTTGTCATGACAGAACTGCTTCATAGATGAAATGACCTAATTTAATAATTGATGATCTTTACAACAGAACAGAATCAACACTGAAATTACTTCAGCTGAACTCTAGCCGTAATGCTTCATTTTATCTGTTATCACTGTAAAGCTGCTTTGAAACAATATAAGCGCTATATAAATAAAGCTGACTTGACTTGACATCTGATGAACACCATTTGCCATACCATGAGGTTACAGGAGAGCAGTTGTGAATGGCAGTGAATCGACACAACTGACGCTGGTAGGTCACATGACAATGACAACATGGCAGATGTAGTACGTCCAAATTTCATTTCTAGCTCAGCTTAGAAGCTTAAAGTATCCTGAAGTCAATGATTAGCCGGTTCAGCTGTGTTTAATTAAGGTTGGAGCTAAAGTCTACAAGAATTAAATTGGATGGCTCTGTTCTAAAGAGTAAACACAATGGAAATGATTTGTTGTTTTGCAAGTCCTGTAGAATATTTACCCCATAACTTTATTAAAGCTCATCTCCACATGAATCATTTTGGTATGTACCACGAAGAGAACAGAAAAACAAATCCAGAAACACACTTTGTGTTCTTTCGTGGGATCAGCAGCTTTTATGCTCACTGTCGCTGTGTTAAGTGCACTGACAAAGAGATAAACACTTTGAATCACTTTGTATTCTCAGAGCTGCTGGTGGCCTATCACCTTTTCTTCACCCTACTGTCATGTATTGTATAAGTGCATCTTTGAGGAGATGAAAGAAGAAGAGTGAGTCATGTGGAGGTCATCTTTTATGACAGTGTGCATGCTCATCTTTGCTGAAAGCCTGTATGAGCAGCTTTTGTTTTGGTCTCTCTCAAGGTGTTTTATCGTGGAGTGTGATAGGGGCTCTGTGTGTGGCGAAAAAGTAGAAAGGCTTCCGTCTGTCTCTGAACAAACAGAATGTGCACTGTGCAGCATTGACTCACCTTTATAAACCTGATAACACATACCAGACATGAAGACGAGCAGTCTATCTAGGCTCTGTTTGTTCTTCAATGATGCACAATAGACACTTTCATTTTTCAAAGCCATATGGTTCATGCTATCAAAGAGAATCCTTATTTTCTGTGATCTCTGCATTCAGACAATAAGGAAGTTGTGGTTGCATGTGTGTTTCTGTATTGAAAATACGAGAAGAATTGTGTTAAGATTACCAGAAATGATTGCAGCAAATATAAGGATTCCAGTTCCTCAAAATTTCAAAGACTCATTGACCTGCTCAGAAAATGTTGCAATGATGAACTCTGCTTGTGAGGTCTACATTTAGCTCATGCAAGCAGAAGAATCTCGGAATCACAGCCACTGCTGAGAAACAACACTCAAGTATGCTGCATGTTAAACAAATATTGAAAAAATGCGAACCTGGAAAAAAAAAAAAAAACTATATAACAAGAAAATGAAAGAAAAACAGTTTGCTTACCCTCACTTGCATTCATTTCAAAACATTCAAATGCACCAATTTAAGATTGGTCAAATGACATGGTTTAACTTGTAAACTCAATTTTCTGAGAGCTCTGACATGTACCACCTGTCCCCTGTAACATCTAACGGAAACGATAGCAGTAAAATGTAGGTAAGCTTTTATTTTGTAATATTTCTGTTAAAAAATTCTTATAATTGACCATTGTTAAAGGGTTAGTTCACCCAAAAATGAAAATTCTGTCATTAATTACTCACCCTCATGTCGTTCCACACCCATAAGACCTTTGTCCATTTTCAGAGATGATATCCGAGAGGTATATGACTCGTCCATAGACAGCAATATAACCACCACTTTCAAGGTCCAGAAAGGTACTAAAGACATGGTTAAAACAGTCGACGTGACTGCAATGGTTCAACCTTAATTTTATGAAGAGACGAGAATACGTTTTGTGCGCAAAAACAAAACAAAAATAACGACTTTATTCAACAATATCTTCTCTTTTGTGTCATTCTCATACATTGTTTAAGTCCAGTGCTTCCAGGTTCTACGTAAGAATGCAGACTCATTATTGGCCGGCTCCTGCGTCGGCATCACACGCATGCATCGTGCTTCTCACGTGTGCAGTTTTGCCCAATACTGAGCTGGCATTTAGACGTAAACATGGAAGCCTTCGCACAAAAAATATTCTTGATGCTTCATAAAATTAATGTTGAACCACTGCAGTAACATAGATGGTTTTAACAATCTCTTTATTACCTTTCTGGACTTTGAAAGTGGTGATTATATTTCTGTCTATGGACGAGTCATATACCTCTCGAATTTCATCAAAAAATATCTTGATTTGTGTTCTGAAGATGAAAGGTCTTACAGGTGTGGAACGACATGAGGGTGAGTAATTAATGACAGAAATTTCATTTTTGGGTGAACTAACCCTTTAACGTCAAGAATAATCTGAAAATAAACCACTTAAAATACAGTTTAATGTAGCTAGCTTAAAGTTAAATAACTATCTAATGTCCTGTTACATATACATTTATAACTATACATACTATACATATACTAACTATACATTTATTAACAAGGCATTTGCAGAACGACTGGTACTTGTTGTATTTCATTTGTATATTGATTCGAGGAAGTGAACAGCTCTAGGCAGAATGTTCTGGGTTGTCATCTAGTAATTACAGTAATTATGATGACAGCGTGAAGGCTGAATTAAGGGCATGACATTAGCAACATTTTGCAGGTAAAAAGGTCTACCTTCTATTGTGAATAGTGTAGTGATGTACGAGGCTTTCAAACGCTTTCAAACCAAACAGCTTTCTTGGCAAATCCATGTGAACAACTTGAACTCATTGCATAATCTGTGACTTCAGAAGACTTGGAATACAGTGCATGCGTGAACTATTTTTATGATAATGTTTATGCAAATGTCATTTTTGGATCTTAACTGTTCCTGTCCCTTATTCACTTTCATGGAAAAGAGCACCGTTGAGATCTCTTTTTGTGTTGCATGAAAGAAAGATCTGGAATGACATGACATTAGTACATGATGAAAACTTTATTTTAGGGTGAACTATCCCTTTAATTCAAGCTTTAAAACAAAACCTCATCACCGCTGTCATTTACTGGAACACGCTACTAGATAGTTGCGTAAAGATTGTGGAAAGACACTGAGTATCTGGAGTATTTCATGTTAAGTTGCTCAACCCTGCGTTTCCTGCTGAAGTGTAGACGTACAATTCTGACGTCCATCAGTCGTGCAACGCTCCAAGAGAGCAGGAGGGGATGTCATCATTTCTCAGCGGAGTAAAAATGAGGGACAGAATAACAGAGGCTCCCCGGCAAGCCTCCACACAGGAAAGCTGCAACAGGAAGAGCGTGTATCTTACGCTCGAGAGGAGCGGTTTGGCCACAGTTCCCTCCCTAGGGTCAACAGAGGAGGGGCTGATGCTGACAAAAGCTCAATCCCATTTTTTCACTTCACACACCACTTCCTGGAGCCCTGAGCACTGAGTTAGGCTATTTTTGTGCTGCTTGAGCAAATACATTTAGGCCCTGCCAACGAATCCATTCGGGTCCAGGCAAGACTGAGCTCATTTCAAAAGAATCCGGGTTCAAACTCACGGTTCCTTACATTAACACATACTGTGACAACAGTAAGCATTTAGACACATAAGGCACACTTAAAATGTATAAATGTAAATGGATAAGATAAAACATCAAACCAAATGGCATCTGCAAACTAACTTTTGAGCCATTTTTTTCAATTGGGTCAAAGACAAATATGAGTGCCCAAGTTAAAGAAAAGAAACTTAGTTTAAAATGCACTCTCCAAGAAATTCAACCGTAGTATTTTTATTGGTTTTATAATGGTTTTGAAAAACCATTTAGGAAAAAAATGTTATTTAAAAATGTCATGTGGTGTAACCATCAAGTAATTAATACATTTTCCTTGAAACTTGTACAAACATAGAAGTGTAAACATCTTTATCAATCATTATTATCCCAGGTAATATGTATATTTAACAACTATCATGCATTATTAATTCAGAAATTTATGATTTTTGAGGGGTTGTACTATATGACATCATGATCTAATTTGCCATGTCATAAAAAGCCTTCTGACAAAGATTATTGGGGTCATTTCTACATTCATTTAAACATACCTGCTACACTGTTTTTCTAATAAAATAAATGCCACTTTAAAATACATGCCACTTGTAACACTTGCTGTAATGTAATTCAATGTTACTGATACTTTTTTTCTATGAATGTGTCTTAAGTGTTCAAATACTTTTTGGAGTCATTGTACATAACTAATCACTAAGCCCTGCCTTTCAATCACATGGCTTACAATGCTTTTATTTCCTAAATGAAAAAACATCAAATGCTCCTAGGCCAGTTAGAAACAAAAATGTTGCCGTCCGTCTTTGCATGTAAATTTTATTTACTCTCAGTATCTCTATGCAAACACAAAAATCCCTCAGCAAACAGTCACAGTAAAAGAGCAAAGTAAAGATTTGTAAATGCGCAGGCAATGTGTGCATATGTACGAAAGCACAATGCCTTATAACGTAAGCAAAAGCAGCCCGGAATCAAGAAATTGTACAGTAAAGCTTTGGGTGTGTTCCTGAAACTGCCCCATCAAGGATGCATGGCAAGTTTGTTCAGTGACCTTTTACCTTCTTTCCATTTAAAAATCTTTTCTGTTGTGTTTTGAATAGTCAGCTTATGTTCATGAGAAAGAAAGAAAGAAAGAAAGAAAGAAAGAACACCACAATAACAGATGTGCACAATCATTCTGAGATTTAGCTACGTTTCTGCTAACAACATATACTGATTTGTGCATGCTGCAAGTATGACTATTCTATGCCAAACTGTATTAAAAAAGGAAACATGCATCAGTCTGCTTAGTATTCCTATCTGTGCGTCAGTGACTTGTATGCTATGACATCACATTTCCATGCAAATCTATGTTTATTCTCCAGCTACGCGCCAAGAACATCAAAGACATTACTGACGCAAAAAAGCAAAGTAATATTTAAATCTCCTAAAATCACCCTGATTTACTTCTTTGATCTTTTTCAATCAACCTGCTGTTTCTCAGGAAAACATTTTCATGACAACCAAACAGTGCAGAAATTATGAGAGAAATTTCAGATGAGACTTGCATGCAGAAAAAGGACAGTGATGGCATGAGCCAGGAATGTGAGGTACAGCTTCACACACACTGAGTTTTACAGTAAAACAGTACATTCTTATCTCTGAAACATAGTGTCACATGTACACTGTGTGAGGTTATATGCTCATTATCTTTAAGATGGCGACAGTCTCTTACACACCCGTAAAGAAAGAAAAATCACAAATATTTCATGTTTATATCTCAATTGGTTATCCTAGACAACAATGACGTTATATGGGGGCCAAGCCTGTAGTTAAACACCATATTGAACAAACATTTAAACATTTAAATTCTCATGACTTTCTTCTAAGATTAAATTATCTAAGTGAACAGGGATGTTCTACTTCGGTCCTGGGCCAATGTCCTGCAGAGTTTTGCTCCAACCCTGAAAAAAATTCACCTGCCTGTAGCTTTCTATTAATCCTGAAGACACTGATTAGCTTGTTCAGGTGTCCTTGATTATGGAGCTAAACTCTGCAGAACAGTGGCCTTCGAGGACCCATCCCTGCTATTTAGCATTCTTTTTTATTTTATAACTCTGTAACTCTCATGTACGTCAGTAATTTTCTCATATTTCTTGACAAAAACAAGACATATACAAATAACAAAAAATGTGTAACTGGCAAAACAGCTGGAAATTGAATCAATTAAGCTATAAATTCAAACTACAATAGGCCTATACGTTTGGAAAGCAATGGCATATGGTGATCCGTTCAATATTTTTAAGTCAATCTTGTACTTTCAAAAAGAACTCAACTATGTGAGTCAGTTAGATAATGTCAACTCTGTGACATTTATATCAGCAGAATTCACAACAACAATATTCAATATATAACATAAAATTAAACATTTAAGTTCAAAGTTGCATATCACCAATGAATGCAAGACAGAGACAATGCAGCACTGGCCCGAAAAAGCAAGTGACAGTTCAGTTGATTGGCCCAAAACTCTCTCACGCTGGCCCCGGACCATCCTTATCATTGAGCGCTGCATTATATCTCCTGACTTCGGAGTAATATATTTTCTTTTGGACATGGCTTCTGACACAAGCAAACTTTCCGTGCAGAAATCACGCAGTAACAATCAATCTCTTTCATATGTTACGCACTAACAAACAGTTATTATCTGCACTGTCTACACATTACTGTATGTGCAAACAACTAAACAAGAAGGGGGGGTGGGGGGGACAAGTCCCCTCCAATAATCCAAATTGGCCAAATTGACCAAAACTGGCCCTCAATATCTTTTATTATTTAGCCAAACCATTCTCTTTGCTTAACCATTCCATTCTGTGCTGATAAGGGCCAGCCAGCATGGATATGGTTTCATTTTCCACTGTGGGACTGATAACGGAGCTCTTTGGAATGTAATACAAATGTGTCAGTCATTACCTTGGTAACGCAAGAGTTTACATACGATGAGATGTAAATAGTGACCGTGTTGAGGAGAATGGTCAGATATTTCTTTTAATTTCATTAAGATAAACTGGTAGCCAGGCAACAGAAAAGTGACCAATCCTGACTTGCGATGTCACTACACACATTCTACTAGCACGGATCGAGGCTCAAGTGGAAATACAACTGGACAGTTCCCTTCCATTCTTAGAACTGTTTGGCCCGACAGTGAATAGTGGCTTATTGATGCACCCCATTACATACCACTCTCTTATGTTGTTAGGTTTAAAAAGTATTTTTAGGGTGGTCTGCCCTAGCAGTCTGAAAGCACCCTTCAATGTTAAAATGTTTGAGATGGCCAATCAAATTAAAGAATATGAGCAAATTACAGGTTACCAAGTTTTTAAAGGATTGGTTCACTTTCAAATTCAATTTTCCTGATAATTTACTCACCCCCATGTCATCCAAGATGTCCATGTCCTTCTTTCTTCAGTCGAAAAGAAATTAAGGTTTTTGATGAAAACATCCCTTATTCTCTTTACAGTGGACTTCAATGGACTCCACTGTTGAAGGTCAAAATTTTTTCAGTGCAGCTTCAAAGGGCTTTAAACGATACCAGACGAGGAATAAAGGTCTTATCTAGCGAAATGATCGGGCATTTTCGAAAAAAAATGTAAATGTATATGCTTTATGTAAACAAATGATTGTCTTCCAAGTGGTTCCGCCAAAACCACACTTTCGTATTCTTTAAAAAGCTTACGCTGTATGTCCTACGCTTTCCCTATTCTACTTACCAAAAAAATGGAACTGGTGCTGCGTTCATTCCGCAAGTAAAATAGTGAAGGCGTAGGACATACAACGTAAGATTTTTGAAGAATGCAGAAAACGGAATGGCAGAACCACTTGCAACACGATCATTTGTGTTTATAAAGCATATACAGTTGTATTTTTTTCAAAAATGGCAGATCGTTTTGCTAGATAAGACCGTTATTCCTCGTCTGGTATCGTTTAAAGCCCTTTGAAGCTGCACTGAAACTGTAACTGAAAACTGAAGAAAGAAGGACATGGACATCTCGGATGACATGCGGGTGAGTCAATTATCAGGAAAAATGTATTTGAAAGTGAACAAAATGGTATGTTAGGGAAGAAGTAAACATTTAATATTTGACAACCATTTAGCAATATAAATGGTAAACAACCAACATTAATATCCAGTGATCCAAGCAGGGACTCAAACTCGGGTCGACTGAAGCACAGCTGCAACACGTCAGAGCGATGCCCGCAAGCCTAATTGTCCAAAAACTTCACAGTTTTTAACTGAAATTATAATTTATGTGATTTATGTATTGTATTTCCTAAATGAATGTAACAAGAAAAAAAAAGAATATGCCATTTTTGGCATATTAGACACAATTAAGAGCAATTGTGCACATTTTAAATAAAATATATATTAGCATCACACAGGAAACACAAGGAATTCTAAAAAGCAAAACCTACTAAATGGAGATGAGAGAGAAAATTGTTCTCGAAAACATGTGAAGCAGTCATTAAGTAATAACAAATATCTGTGAGAAACTGAATTACCCTGTACTGCATTTTTAAGATATTTCAACGTGACTTAATGAGGAAAGTCCCTGATGCAGGTGAAAACTGCATCTTTGTTTTTCTAGAGGAAAACAGAGAGAAAAAAAACATAAGGATGACCTCATCATGGCATAATCAAGAGTGTCCTTCAATTATGGTGTGTGTTCACAGACATTAAGCTCTTGCCTAAATGACTGCACACTGTCCCTGCTGGCCAGAAATACAGGAAGAGAGAGAGAGAGGACACAGAGTGTGTACAAGGAAGAAATTTCAATGCATGCATGTGCGTGTGTGTGTGTGTGCCAGGGTCAGGCTGACCTCAGCGGGTAGGAAAAGGTAGCACGGGGAAATCTCATCAACCATTGAAACATTTCAATGGGTGATGATAAGACACCTGACCAGAGAACACATTCCTGCACAGTTAGTCACCTCCTCAGTGCAGTAAAAAGAACACACACTAATGCACATGAACTTGCACAGTGCATTTACTTATACAATTGACTGTTATATTCATATAAACCCAGCATTTTACACCAATGTGTATCTTAACAGCAAGTAAGTTATTAGTAATTGTGGTCATCAAACTTTTTTAAATATATAATTTATGTTTTCTATTTTCACATGCAATCAAACAGAGTGCAACAGAAAGGGAGTGCAATCATCTGAATCCAAACAATTTTTGCTGTTTTAAATCAAATCTAGGTTTTAAATGAATCTTAATTAAAATTTGAAGTCCTATATGCGAAACATATTTCACATGAACAATAAATTTAATGGCATTTATAACAAATAAGTTCTGTTGCTGTTTTTTGGTTGCATCAAGGACATACACAAGAGCAACTCGTTTTTACTTCGCTAGCCAGTTAGCTTAATTCTAGTGCATACTTCTCCAACAAATACCAACAAACGTCTCTGTTCATAGACAAACAGTTGCTCATGCTATAAATTAAATGCTACCTTTACAAAAATGCTACTACTCAGTCATGTATTCGGCTACAGTAAAGCTTTAATCAGGATAAAACTGTATATTGAAATCTAACAAACAGCAGTGACAGCATTTCTAAACACTTTGACACAAATACTAAATGAAATACCATTCATTAACATCCTTTAAAAGCCACGATTGCAGAGCTTTTGCTTGACCCTCTTCATCTGGATCTGATTTGGCTCAATTTGATACAGCAATATAGACGCCATCATTTACATTTCCACAACGAATGGCGTTTCCGGACGCTTCAGCAAATCACGATACACTGGGTCAGCTAACCAATCTGAGCACATTGCGTATTTCGGAGGGAGTGGTATCATACAACCAGGAAGTCAAATGAGCCGTTCATATGACAGTGGAAACAAAGGTGTAGAATAAAGGTCAAATATATGAAAACATCGTTTTCAAAAAAAACAAACAAAGCATTAAGACATGTTAAACTGTGCCCCAAAAACACAATCAAGCCTAGAAAAAAAAAAAAACTGAACCACCCCTTTAAAATTATGTGTGCTAATTATTTTTTATATGTGTTATGGCTGATAAAGAATAAATGACTCATATAGATTTCAATGCAATTTTTTCCGAATAAATTACTATTTAAAAAAAAAAAAAAAAAAAACACAATACAGCCAACTGTTGTAAATTCTAAAAGTGGAAATGCATCACAACATTACAGTATGAAAAATGAAGATCTGCTAGTGATTGCATTATAACATATCCAATATATGCTGATAATATATACACTCCGATATAATGTATATTGTGCAACCCTGATTTTATAGACTTCTTTTATGTTGTTTCTTGCATATTGTTTTGCAATATTGATTGTTTTGCACACACTAATGCTCTACACACTGTGAATCTCTGACCTCTCTGCACAGCTGCAATCTTGAGAGGTGTGCAGAAAAGTCAGAGTTAATGCTTAACTGGAATCCATGCTTTGGGCGTCAGTTCAGTTGAGTTCCTCCCATGATTCTTGGAAATGATAGCACCATTTCTAGTGAACTGAAATTGAAAGATTTCTCTGAACAGGTGGAAAAGGATTAGCCTACCTGAAAAAAACAGCGCCTGCAGGGCCAAGGACAAGAGGGTAGCTGCTTGTGGTGTTGTTGAGCAATAACATGTCAGTTAGAAGGCAAAGGGGACATTTCAGAGAAACGGTTGTCTATAAAGAGGATATGATTGTCTTGTGTTCAGGCTGAGCCAAAAGAAAATATAACACAACCGATGACTGTTAAGATAGAGCCAGTGCAGCAGGGTCAAATGTTTAAATCCATGGCCATGTGCATGAAAATCAAATACAAACAATATAAAATCTTATTCTGTACTCACACACATCTTTCACTCACTATTCAATCTTTTTTCCATTAGAGCCATGCACATGGGGTCATCTGCCTTGCTCTAGTGGGAGGACAGGACAAGGTAGGAGTGAGCATATGTTTGTAAATGTGTGTGACCGACCACGGGTCCCGCAGTGGTCTGGAGGCCGTTCTCTTGACCTGCAGGTGGAATGTGTACTGGGTGCAAACTCAGTGGGGGGCCGGCGATAATACGACCCCTAGAGAGACAGCACGGAGTCAAACGGCTCATGGGAAGGTCCCTCCTCTCTCTCTCTTGTTCATTTTTAACGTTCCTCCCTCCCTCCTCTGTACAAGGAGGATGAATTGAAAACCTTGGGAAGAAATCCCCCCCCAAAACAAGGCGAGGAGCCTTATTAATCAGTCTGTGCTGGTTTAGAAAGAGCAAACCAGCGCAGTTGGTTTCAATGTCTATTTTCACAGCTCTAGAATCTCATAGACACAACCTCTAATATAACAAATGCAGTGTCCATACAGCCTCATGCATTACTGACTAAAGGCTTTTGCCAATAACAAAAGCTACAAGACACAAATGTGCATTTGGCATCATGTCAGAACACTAAACCTGGTTAGAGGAATATCCCAGGTTTAATACAAGTTAAAGGCTTAGTTCATCAAAAAATGAAACCCATAAGACCGTCGTTCATCTTCGGAACACAAAATAAGATATTTTTAATGAAATCCAAGGGTTTCTGAACCACACATAGGCAGCAACGTCATTGCACCTTTCAAAGGTGCCCTAATGCGTTTTCACAAGATGTAATATAAGTCTAAGGTGTCCCCTGAATGTGTCTGTGAAGTTGCAGCTCAAAATACCCCATAGATTTTTTTTAATTATTATTTTTAACTGCTTATTTTGGGGCATCATTATAAATGCACCGATTCAGCGCACGACCCCTTTAAATCTTGCCCTCCCCGCCGCCGAGCTCTCGACTCTATAAATACATTGCATAAACAAAGTTCACCCAGCTAATATAACCCTCAAAATGGATCTTTACAAAATGTTCGTCATTCATGTATAGTATTTATTTGGATGTTTACATTTGATTCCAAATGAGTTTGAGGCTGTGCTCCGTGGTTAAATCTAACATTACACACTGTTGGAGAGATTTATAATGAAGTTGTGTTTTATAATGAAGTTGTGTTTATGCATTATACAGACTGCAAGTGTTTAAAAAGGAATATAGCGACGGCTCTTGTCTTCGTGAATACAGTAATTAACGATGGTAACTTGATTTAACAGTACATTAGCAACATGCTAACGAAACATTTAGAAAGACAATTTACAAATATCACTAAAAATATCATGATATCATGGGTCATGTCAGTTAATATTGCTCCATCTGCCATTTTTCGCTATTGTCCTTGCTTGCTTACCTAGTCTGATGATTCTGCTGTGCACATCCAGATGTCCTGCCCTTGTCTAATGCCTTGAACATGGGCTGGCATATGCAAATATTGGGGGCGTACATATTAATGATCCCAACTGTTGTGTCACAGTCGGTGTTGAGATTCGCCTGTTCTTCAGAGGTCTTTTGCACAAATCAAATTTACATAAGAAGGAGGAAACAATGGTGTTTGAGACTCACTGTATGTCATTTCCATGTTTCATTTTCATTTCCATTTCTCTTGTTATTCAACTATGCCAAGGTAAATTCAATTTTCCATTCTATGGCACCTTTAAGATCCAGAAAGGTATTAAAGATATTGTTAAAATAGTCAACGTGACTACATTGGTTCAACTTTAATGTTATGAAGTGACGAGAATACATTTTCTGCGCAAAAGCAAAACAAAAATAACAACTTTATTTAACTATTTGAACTGTTGTCATAGTGCAGGCTTCCGTGTTTACGCCAGAACGCCGGCTCAGTATTGGCTGACGCTGTACACGTGAGCAGCACAACGCTTGTGTGTGATGCCGACGCAGGAGCCGGCCAATAATGAGTCGGCGTTCTGATGTAAACATGGAAGCCTTTACTGCGTTCACTACGTCAACTGCGTATGACAACAGTTGAAATTGTTAAATAAAGTTGTTATTTTTGTTTTGTTTTTGCACACAAAAGTCTTCTCGTCGCTTCATAACATTAAGGTTGAACCACTGTAGTCACGTTGACTATTTTAACAATGACTTTACTACCTTTCTGGACCTCAAAAGGTGCAATGACATTGCTGCCTATGTGTGGTTCAACTTCAGAAACCCTTGGATTATATCAAAATTATCTTAATTTGTGTCTGAAGAAAAAAGAAGGTCTTACGGGTTTTGGACGACATGAGCGTGAGTACTTGATGACAGAAAACGTCTCGGGTTACGGATGTAACCCTGGTTCCCTGAGTAAGGGAACGAGACGCTGCGTGAAACGCATTGGGAACCTTCTGCGTGATATCGTCATTGAAGCACTCCTGTATCGAACCAATCGTGTAACGAGACGTCAGAGACGGGTGACGTCACGGACCAGGAAACTATAAAGCATGCCCGGATGCAGAGAACACTAGCTTCTGTGGAAAATCTGAAGCAAGCACTCGCAAGCATGCAGGGGTACGGCAAGAGACGCAGCGTCTCGTTCCCTTACTCAGGGAACCAGGGTTACATCCGTAACCCGAGACGTTCCCTTTCGTGGGAACTATCGACGCTGCGTGAAACGCATTGGGAACGCAATCCCAACTGTGCCGTACTTCAAATGCTTGTTCATGTTAGCTCGAAAGTACGGAGGACCCTGGAGTGGGGCCCACATCAAGGTTATAATATCTGATAAATGTATGCTGGCTTGACCATCCAGCTGCATCACAAACGTCACTCATAGAGACGCCAGACATCAAAGCTTTCGATGCCGCCATACCCCTTGTGGAATGAGCGCGGACGTTAAAAGGAGAGGACTGTCCGACCGCTTTATATGCAAGTGAGATGGCCTCAACCACCCACTTGCTCATCCTCTGCTTGGACGCCGGTCCACCTTTATTAGGAGAACCGTAACAGACAAACAGTTGCTCTGTTTTACGCCACAGGGCAGCTCTGTGGACGTATGCATCCAAAGCCCTTACTGGGCAGAGCAGATTCAGTTTTTCCTGATCCGAAGACATAAATGGAGGAGGATGAAAAGCTTGAAGCACAATAGGACCCGGGACATTGGTGGGGACCTTAGGCACATAGCCGAGTCTAGCATGAAGAAATGCTCTCACCATTCCAGGAGCGAACTCCAGATATGAGGGGGCCACTGAAAGGGCCTGAAGATCTCCAATTCTTTTCAGAGATGTAATAGCAAGTAAAAATATCATCTTTAGAGTCAGGAACTTTAAAGACACCTCCTCCAGTGGTTCAAAGGGAGCCTCAGCTAACCCACGTAGAACCACTGATAAGTCCCAGACCGGGGTCCTTGTGCGCACTGGAGGCCTCAGCCTCAGTGTACCACGGAGGAAGCGTGACACGAGGGGGTCTCGACCGACCGAGGAATCCCCCCCAACATGATAGGCTGATATAGCCGCAACATAAACCTTCAAGGTTGAATAGGATAAGCCCTCCGAGAATTTTTCTTGGAGAAAAGATAGCACAAAGCTAATAGGAGCACGGACAGGGTCCGTTTCATGTCCGTCTACACCAGGTAGAGAATAAATTCCACTTATAAGAGTAAAGCTTCCTCGTGGAGGGAGCCCTGGAGCTAAGTATGGTCTCAACAACCTCAGATGAGAGACCAGCCTCTATGAACCTGTCCCCCTCAGAGGCCAGGCCCATAGTTTCCATACTTCTGGGCGGGGATGTATTATCGCGCCGCCCGCCTGAGATAGAAGACCCCGTCTCAAGGGGAGCTCCATCGGAGCGCCGTCTATCATGGACACCAAGTCCGAGAACCATATTCGGGTCGGCCAGTATGGGGCCACCAGTATCAGGCTGACCCCTTCCTGGCGTACTTTCTCCAGGACTCGTGGGAGCAGAGCGAACGGGGGAAATGCGTACAGACGTAGCCTCGGCCACGTCTGTACCATGGCATCCAGACCCAGGGGTGCTGGATGCGTGAGGGAGTACCAGAGCGGACACTGGGTTGACTCTCCCGAAGCAAACAGGTCTACTTGTGCCTGACCAAAGTTTTTCCAAATGAGATCCACCACTTCTGGATGGAGTCTCCACTCCCCGGGCCTCGGCCCCTGCCTCGACAGGGCGTCTGCCCCCACATTCTGACTCCCGGGGATATAGGCTGCCTTCAACGAAAGCAGTTTCCCCTGAGACCACAGGAGGATCCGACAGGCCAAGTAATTTAGTTGGCGAGACCGTAGACCCCCCTGATGGTTTATATAAGAGACCACTGACATATTGTCTGTGCGGACCAGCACATGATGGTCTCTCAGGTCTGGGAGAAAGTGTTTTAGTGCTAGAAACACCGCCATCATCTCCAGCCGATTTATATGCCAAGAGAGTTGATGGTCCTCCCAAAGACCCTGAGCTGAGCGACCGCTCATGATCGCTCCCCAGCCCGTGAGGGAAGCGTCTGTCGTAAGCATTGCGCGACGACCAGAGGCTCCCAACGCGGGACCCTGGGACAGGAACCAGGGGTCTTTCCACACGGCTAGAGCACGAAGGCATCGCCGTGTGACTTTGATCATTCGAAAAGGGTTCCCCCTCGGGGAAAACCCCCTGGTCCTGAGCCACCACTGTAGGGGTCTCATATGCAGGAGGCCAAAAGGAATTATGTTGGACGCAGCTGCCATTAGACCCAACAGTTTCTGAAACTGTTTCACAGTGAGATACTGGCCTAACTTCACCCCTTTTACGGCTGACAGAACAGAGCTCACACGGGCAGGAGTCAGACGTGCCCGCATTGTTGTGAATTCCCACATAACACCTAGATAATTGGTGGTCTGAGCCGGTATCAGCACACTCTTCTTGGCATTGAGCCTCAGCCCAAGCCTTTTCATGTGAGACAGAACAACATCTCGATGTTGAACTGCTTGTTGCTCTGAGCGAGCTAGAATCAACCAATCGTCGATGTAATTCAGTATGCGAATGCCCTGGAGTCTCAAAGGAGCCAGGGCTGCATCCACGCACTTCGTGAATGTGCGGGGTGATAATGATAGGCCAAACGGAAGAACCTTGTACTGGTAAGCTTCGCCCCCGAAAGCAAACCTGAGGAACTTCCAATGAGAAGGATGGATGGACACATGAAAGTATGCATCTTTCAAGTCTATCGTCACAAACCAGTCCTCGGACCTGATTTGGGGAATGATCTGTTTGAGTGTAAGCATCTTGAATTTCAGTTTTTGTACAGACCGATTTAACACCCGTAAATCTATGATAGGACGAAGTCCCCCATCCTTCTTTGGAACTATGAAGTAGCGGCTGTAAAAGCCTGACAGCTTGCTGGGAGGAGGAACCCTTTCTATAGCTCCTTTTTGCAAAAGTGTCATAACTTCCTGTTCCATAACCAGAGACTGCTCGGGGGTCACCACTGTGGGAAGGACCCCATTGAACCTGGGCGGGCGAGACCCGAACTGGATTCTGTACCCCTTTTCTATCATGAGCAGCACCCAATTTGATATATTCGGTAGAGTTTTCCATTCTTCCAGAAAATCTACTAAGGGAACCAGTCTCTCGAGACTGGCCTCTGGTGTTTTTTGAGCACTTGGCTCGGCACTCTGAAACGGCGTGCCGGCAGAAGTCAGCCGAATCAAGTGCAGGCCAACCCTCCTCAGAGGATTGGTGGGGACCCGACGCACACTGGATGGTGAAGATAGCGTGGTCCCCGGAGGGCGCTGGATGGAAGCGGGGGCCAGGTGTTTCAACACCACGCTTCCTCCAGACGGGGGCCGCCCTCCTGGGTCCTGATCCACAGATATCAGGACCGCTTTTTAGAAGCCTTCCGCGCCACAATAACAGCCCGCAGGTCTATCTTGGGCTGAGAAGGCTTCTGTGCAGCCCGCCCCTGTCCCCAGAATCTACGTGGGGGAGCACGGGCGGCCACACTAATTTTTTGCTGCGCTCTGTGGTGCGCTGAGGAGCTCGTTGCGGGCCGAGACTGCTCCCGCTCAACAGTCTCGGCGGGGATTTTAGACCGGCGGGGGAGGAACCTCTGAAACGCCGCAGATTGTTTCTTGGTCTCCTGGAACCTCTCGACGACAGTTGTGACTGCGTCGCCGAAGAGGCCCACAGGAGACAGCGGCGCATCCATAAGGGCAGCTTTGTCTCTGTCCCTTATGTCAGAGAGGTTCAGCCACAAGTGCCTCTCCGTGGCCACCAGGGCTGCCATAGAACGGCCCACTTCTTTAGCCGTCTCCTTAGTAGCACGGAGAGCCAGGTCTGTCGCCATGCGCAGTTCCTGGATGCACTCGAATGTGGCCTCCCCGCTGGTATCAATTTCCCCCAGCAGGTCAGCCTGATAAGCCTGCAGCAGCGCCATAGTATGGAGACACGCTGCTGCCTGACCTGCCGCCGCATAAGCCTTGCCCACCAAGTTAGATGTAGTTTTAAGGGGCTTGGTGGGCAGCGTCGGTGCTTTTAGGGACGATGCCGATGCAGGCGAGAGATAGCCCGCGAGCGTCTCTTCTACCCGGGGCATCGCCGCATAACCATGCTGTTTCAGCCCCACGATGTTACTGTAGATCGAGGTCTGGGGGCTGAAAACCCGATGTTGAACGGGTCTGTTCCAAGATCTAGACACCTCAGTGTGCAGATCTGGAAAAAATGGTAAGCACCGACGTGGGGGTAGTGACCGCGCGGGGAGAAAGCGTTCATCAAGCTTGCTTTTTGGTCTAACGTCTCCCCGCTCTGCTTCTGACCAGCTGATATTCAATTTGGCTACAGCTCTGGTCACTACCTCCAAGAGCTCCTCATGTGCGGGGGAAGAGGATGGCGGTTCCTCTTCCCCTGCTTCGACGCTCATCACATCAACCTCCTCAGATGAAGATAGATGAAGCGCCGATGTCTCTCCCCGCGGGGAAGAAACCGCTGAGCGTGCTTCCACCACGGCAGGAGAGACACTGGGTCTGGCGGCTGAAGGGAGAGATAGGGCGGGGCCCGTCTCAACCCCCGCCGCCAGATCCATCTGTGAACCCCACGAATGGAGTCTTCGCTCTGCCTCGGCAGCAGCGGGACCCGATCCGCGGGGAACACCAACCGAGGCACCCTCCTTATTATCAAAGATCTCAACACTCTCAGGGTGAGCTTCTCACAGTGCACGCAGACAGCCCCCTCGAGAGCTGCCTGCGCGTGCTCAACCCCTAGGCAAACGACACACATATCGTGTGTATCCCCGTCAGGAATATAGCGAGTGCAGGGAAAAGCACACTTCCTGAATCGCTTGCCTTCATCCGCCATTTTATATATATATATATATTGTGTCTAGTGTGTGTATATGTATGTAGTGTTGTGAAACTCTTGTCCTCGGACAAAGAGGGGAGACAAACAAACACTAAATAGGACGCACAAACAGCGATCACAAATATACACACGAGTGTTGCTGAAAACTCTTGTCCTCAGACAAAGAGTGAAACCACAATATTGGGTAGACAGACAAACACTAAATAAGACACATGGGATAACATGGAGCGCTTGCTGAAGATAGCAGAAGCTAGTGTTCTCTGCATCCGGGCATGCTTTATAGTTTCCTGGTCCGTGACGTCACCCGTCTCTGACGTCTCGTTACACGATTGGTTGGATACAGGAGTGCTTCAATGACGATATCACGCAGAAGGTTCCCAATGCGTTTCACGCAGCGTCGATAGTTCCCACGAAAGGGAACCCTTTAAGATTAATCATGCATTTGTAGCATAATGTTGATTACCACAAAAACATTTTCTTTTCCATTACCATGATTAAAATAATTAAAATGAGGAAACAAATTAGTACAGTGTTACCATGATTTAACCTAAATGAGAAAACAAATTACTCAAACATGACCATAAATTAACAAATCAAGGGAGAGAATCCTTAATATGTGGCCATGATATTTTTTCCACACTACAGGCTCCATAGTGACCCAGATTTTAGCTATTTTTTCCAAGTGGAAATTCAGTTTGCTAGAAATGCTTACACTTGAACTAAACTTGCACCCAGAATATTCCTTTCACTGCATTTTGAATTAGGTAAAATGTTGGATGAGTGATATATGTCACTCACCTGCTCTGAGAGACTCTGAGAATGTACAACATGTGCACTCATAAATATCAATGAGTCTGATAAGATAAGGATTCCTATCAATGACAGATATGATACACATAAACACTGAGGGAGTTCTAAGAAAAACACACACACACACAAGCAGACAATGCGTTGGAAGCACACAAATAGCACAAGCGTCACAAGTCAACTGTAAGTTGTTCATAAGTTTTGCTGCTTTTTTAATGAAGAGAAACACCCATTTGTCCTAATGATCTTGATGTGCATATTGGGAGACGAGGTTTATCCCACAGGAAAGTAGTGTCTAAACTGCCTGTGATTCACACAGACTAAACATACATAACTGCACATGCAACAGCACATTACTCCCACATCTACAGACAGATGACCAGCAGTGATGGGAAGCTCCTTTGAAATTGCAGACTGTTAAGCTTCAAGGTACTTATAATTTAAAAGTGGTTCAAGTACAGTTAAACCAACCATTTGCATTCATTTATTTACGCCTTTATCAAAAGTGACTTAAAATGAGAATAATACAAACTAAAGCAAGAGACAACATACAAATAGTGCTATAATAGCAAAATTGCTGAGAACTTGCAAAAAAATACGAATTTTCGTTTTGAATGTAAGTGCAAAAAGCCAAAAAAAGCAAAACGTCAGTCAAGTGCTCAAGAGGCATGTCTTTAGTCAATGCTGCTCTTCATTCTGAAACATGCAGCGCAACAGACTATATACTTCTTCAATAAAAAGCCTTTGATACTCGCAATTTGATTTAAATTTATTGTACAGCCCTATTCTTTTATTTTACATTGGCTTTAATTAAGTAGCTTTTCATCAACACTCAAATGCCCTGCAGTTCCCTCACAAGACGCTGTTTGGTAAACCCATATGTAGATGGACCTGATTGACTCAGGCAGCGTGTGCAATATAAGATTACAAATAATAACAATGTAATGTTCTTTAAGAGATGTAAGAAATGATGAAAGTAGAAAGGGGAGAGAGAGCTTAACTTGTATGAAACCGGAATATTTAACAGTCATTAGACTGTGGGGGTGAGAAGGCCGGTAAAACTGCCTCCCTCTACTTTCCAACACATCAATAATCTCTGCCCACCGACAGCCACTGCCGCTGCAATTAATCTCTACTTATTTATGGCCAGGCAAATATTTCCTTTTCCTCTGTCTGCCAAGAGACATGGCTTCAAATGAACCTCAGAAACAAAACAAAAAAGAAGGGACAAAAACGGCATGAAAGGCAGACTGCGAAGAGAATTTCAGGCATGTAGAGATTTTTCCTGTGAGGCCACAGAGGGATTGGTCACATGCCACTGTACTGTGATCATCACTGAACATATCGCCTCACATCCTGCAGACTGCTGAAGCTGCAGGTTGCTGGAAATTATTCCTTTTTTTTTTTTTTTTTTTTGATAGCATTGGTCTTAAGGGTGGTCACTAGGGTGTTGCAAAGTCGTTGCTAAACTAGTCTGGATCAAAAGAGCCCACCCCCAAATCTCTATGATATTCTTTTTCGCATTTTGATATGTATTTGTCAATCAATATATCAGCAAAGACAATATAACAGTTTTTTTTTTTTTCTTTTTTGTGTACATTTTGCAGGTGCCATTATCAACTGATATGCTTTTTCTATTCGGCCAGTAAGTGTCGGAGTAGGACTTTTAATTTGACATCGCTGAGAAAAACAGCACCTGAGTGCAAACGCACAGAAGTCCAATTCTCCGTGTTTATTAGTTTACTGTCTTGTTTGACAGCTCTTTCTAATTATTAATAACAAAAAGGCACTAGCATTCTCTCTTATACCGTCGGTTAATTCCACAAACCTTGTAAACTTTAGCAAACCCAGCTGTTAGATCCTCTGGAGTGCAATTGAAGCCTGCATAAAAATGCATGTACTCCTCTGTGTGAATCGAATATGGACAGGAGAGTTCACCTGTCAGTGGACACGCACAAGTGACAATTTTTTTTTTCCTATTTATTTTGCAGGGGGGTTTTTTTATAATATAAGTTTTTGATAAGTTTTTTTTTTTTCAAACTATTCAAATATTGCAATGCAAATATTATGTAAAATAAATATAAATTTCATTGCATTATGTGTTATTCAGATTAAATACTGTGATATCATATTAACTTTATATCAACTATCAGACACCTTTACTTTCTGATATCGGCAACAGCCATCAAAAAAATCTATATTAAAACTCTTTTAAAAAGATAAGTAAACTCTCCCAAATATACCACTAAACTGCCAAAAGCAATGTTTTGTTTTACTCCTGAGTTTTGTTTTACCTAAAAATAGATGGAATATAAGAAAGTATTTTAGTGGAAAATGTACATACTTAAGCTTTATGAAAAGACAAACAGTTCCCATTAGCACATACATTATATAAAATATGATAAAAATGTCTCTACGGCCCCGTACCAGTTTTCTGACATGTAGATACAGCTAGTGTAACATCCTGCATTAGGGCTGTCACAATATTAAATTTTTCACTACATGATTATCGTTGCTAAAATAATTCACAATAACGATATTCCATGATATTCGGAAGAGGATTAGGGCCAAGCAATAATAAAAAAATAAAACCATCTCGAGATTAAAGTTGTTAAATTTCGAGAAAAAACTCATTAAATTTCGAGAAAAAAGTCGAAATAAAATGTTGAGAATAAACTCGTTAAATTACGAGAAAAAAAGTCGTTAGATTATGATAACAAATCCATTAAATTATGAGAAAAAAAGTCGTTAAATTTCGAGAAAAAAAGTCGAGATAAAATGTTGAGAATAAAGTCATTAAATTACGAGAAAAAAGTCGTTAAATTATGAGAACAAATTCGTAATTTAACGAATTTGTTCTCTTAATTTAACGCCCTTTTTCTCTTTTTTTTTATTATTGCTTGGCCCTAATCCTCTTCCGTAGCGATATCTATGGAAATCTTGAAAAAAATAATAATAATGCTATCAAATTAATTTTTACTTTGTTTATTTTTATTTATTTTGTATTTCCCTTGGTAGGATTTTGGTAGAATATGGTAGAATTTTTCTTCTATCTATCTATCTATCTATCTATCTATCTATCTATCTATCTATCTATCTATCTATCTATCTATCTATCTATCTATCTATCTATCTATCTATTTATTTATTTATTTATTTATTTATTTAAATCACACTGTTGCATCCAAAAGGAGCAATTACACTTAAAGGCAACCAGTTTGAAATAACTTCTTTCTGTGAGCTGATGTGGCTTCTTATCACAGAATGAGGCAGAAATTATAGTATTTTATAGAATTCTATTCAGTGATAAAGGCTATGTCGATTGTTATTGCCGTATAAATAAAAAAAATATTCTTATGAAAATATATAAGCAAGAATTAACATATATTAACCCTATACTGTCACAATGGTGTGTTAATTCTCTTCATGTTTAATCTGTCAAAATGTCTTTTATAAAATGCATTTTATTCAGCTACAGCGACATCTTTGTCCAAATTATGGATTTCTTGGAATGTTATAAGTTTTATCACTCCTGTGAGTCTCACTTGTTGGTAAACAGGTTGGTGGTATCCTGCAGACTGTTTCACAGAATCCAAAAAACTTCCACACGGGCGAGCTAACTTTCTTGGAATGTGGGTAGAATGTCTCATCTGTCATATCCGACAACGTGCTTTTACAAACTCAATATACCGCCCAGCCCTTTGTACTGTTCATTTTAAATATCGCGATTATCGTCAATACCACTATGCCTATATCGTGACATCGCTGTTCAGCATTATACAAATAGGCAAAATAAATAAATAAAGTTAAAGAATAAAAGAATATTTATGACAGTCCTTCTTCAAATAAACACATGCATACTCTTAAAAAACACACATAAACAGAACAAAAATTATGCACTGGATCCCACGATTGACATCCATTGTCAGTGTGAGAAAGAAAGCCAGGAATGTGATCTGAGATGACCCACTTAAAGGAGGTGAAATAGGCCAGTGTGACAGGGGCCAGGTAACCCACACACAGAGCTCTGATACTCACCAGATAATCTTACCACACTCCTCTACAAAGGAAAAAAGAAAAAAGCCCATCCATAGTCAGATGTCCAAGCCCTGATTTTGACTCCAAGGGTGGACATTACACTCATAAAAAGCACTTCCTGTCTCCTGTTAGTCAATTAGTGACTGTAAGATTTGAACTGGCCCCTTTCCCAGAGGAGAGAGCTGCTGAGGGTACACAACAACACAGGATTCAGACACTCTTATCAACCCTATTACTGTTAAACAAATCTGACTGCTGTCAGGAGACCATAACTGCACAAGATATCCGACAGATTCAGCCACGAGGGAGATCTGTGAACGCCTTATGTTCCAAGTGTCTCAGTGTTATTGTGTGCGTGTTCATAATATTTGCCTGTATTATCACAGCAAAGCACAGTTACAGTAGAACAAAAAAGTATAAATATGTATATATATATATATATATATATATATATATATATAAAGTATATATAAAATGTTGTGTTTTAGTTGCATTTTCAGAGTAGTTCTTTTAATTAATTTGAATGATATATTTCGCCTTTTAAATATCTTTTGACATTAATATAATAACAAAAAAAATCACACATACAATCTGCAAAACATTATCAACAAAAAATTTTTACTATGACTTTAGCATGTTGCTAAGCTAATCACTTCTAAAGGTGCGTTCACAGCATTTCCGAAATACCGTAATTAAAGGATTCCAACTTATAAAAAGAGTTGACGTCCTCGTAGAACTCGTAACAACTTCCAACTTGTACCATGTGACCGCTGTACCACCTGACCACTACAGATTCATTTTGGCTCTGAGGATGTGAACAGCTCCAAAAAGAATGTCACGAGTTGTCATCTCGTAATTATGGTAATTACAACAAATAACTCTAACAAGCTTTCAAACTCATTTCATTTTTTGGTGTTGCATGAAATGCATAGTTCTGGCATGAATCTCTAGATGGAGCAGGCTGATAGGTCTTAAAGCTAGCTGATGATAATTACAGCATTAACTACTTGGCACAAGCTGATTGGTCCATGTCACATCTGCAGCCAATGAGCTAGTTGCTCACACATTTAAATGGCTGGTTACATTCACTATAGCAGTTTGCAGTGCGCTTCAGAGTTCCTCTAAAACCCTCCACCTTCCCCAGCTCCACCTGTATAGATCTGCTATGGGTTATTGATGCTATTTGTGCAGCAGCACTATGTCTTACTCGCAGCAGTGTATCACCGCATGTATTGGCAGTAGCAAGTTCCTATACTTGCTCTGCAGCAGCAGCAATAATCTACAACAACAGCAATAATCTACAGCAGCTGCAATTCAGCAGCAGCGTAGCAGATCTACTCCACCAAGACCAAATACATTAACATTGTCATATCCATTACCATGCTAACAATTTTCTGAGAGTTGTCATGCTAGAAATGTACTTATTAACAGCACTTCTCACAACAGAGCCACCATCTCATCTTATAAGCACAATGCATTCAGGAAATGCTCTGCTGACTTGTGTCTTTAAAGTCACAATTATAATCCTTTGGCAGTTACATCAGGAGCATGTCTAAAATACTTAAAAATGCTGCCTATGTAAGGCAAGGTAATTTTATTTGTACAGCATATTTCATACACAATGGTAATTCAAAGTGCTTTACATAAAGAAGAACTAAATACATACGAATAAAAATTGAATGCATAAGAAATAAAAATAGAGTAAAAACAGAGAATACCACTATCTGGATGGAAGAGTTCGAAAGTTTCAGTGAGTTTTTTGTTGTTCATCAGAGCGGATCTAAATGGATCTTCCTCACGCGGAGGGATAACTGTAAAAATATTTATATTTGTTAGGTAGCTGTGCGTTTAAACAGTACCCTTACAGACAAATCTTCCTGGACTAACTCTGTCAGGGCTCCATCCAGGGATAACAAATGCATACTTCCTAATTCTCCCAGCTCTTTCAACCAGACAGCAAGATTTAAAGGTGCCGTAGAACGTCTTTTTAAAAGATGTAATATAAGTCTAAGGTGTCCCCTGAATGTGTCTGTGAAGTTTCAGCTCAAAATACCCCATAGATTTTGTTTAAATAAATTTTTTTAACTGCCTATTTTGGGGTATAATTAAATATGAGCCGATTTAGGCTGCGGTCCCTTTAAATGCTCACGCTCCCTGCCCCCCGAGCTCTCGACTATAATACAGTGCATAAACAAAGTTCACACAGCTAATATAACCCTCAAAATGGATCTTTACAAAGTGTTCGTCATGCAACATGTCTAATCGCGTAAGTACAGTGTTTATTTGGATGTTTACATTTGATTCTGAATGAGTTTGATAGTGCTCCGTGGCTAAAGCTAACATTACAGACTGTTGGAGAGATTTATAAAGAATGAAGTTGTGTTTATGAATTATACAGACTGCAAGTGTTTAAAAAATGAAAATAACGACAGTCTTGTCTCCGTGAATATAGTAAGAAACGATGGTAACTTTAACCACATTTAACAGTACATTAGCAACATGCTAACGAAACATTTAGAAAGACAATTTACAAATATCACTAAAAATATCATGTTATCATGGATCATGTCAGTTATTATTGCTCCATCTGCCATTTTTCGCTGTTGTCCTTGCTTGCTTACCTAGTCTGATGATTCAGCTGTGCACATCCAGATGTCCTGCCCTTGTCTAATGCTTGAACATGGGCTGGCATATGCAAATATTGGGGGCGTACACCCCGACTGTTACGTAACAGTCGGTGTTATGTTGAGATTCGCCTGTTCGTCGGAGGTCTTTTAAACAAATGAGATTTACACAAGAAGGAGGAAACAATGGTGTTTGAGACTCACTGTATGTCATTTCCATGTACTGAACTCTTGTTATTCAACTATGCCAAGATAAATTCAACTTTTAATTCTAGGGCACCTTTAAAATGCATTAAAAAATGAAATAAAACAAGAAAAAGAATTAAAAGAATAAAAAGATAATATGTATAAAATAAAGTGCAAACAGTTCGGACATAGCACAGTGCTCAATCAGTAAATGCATAGCTAAAAAGATGTTTTGAGTCTGGATTTGAATGTGGCTACTGTTGGAGCACATCTGATCTCTATGTAGGTAGCTCACCAGGTTTTGGAACATAGCTGTGTGCACAACATATGACTGATTCAGGCAGCAGACACACAGGTAGATCCTGTATTCTCTCCACTGTAACACTCAGTTCCTTTGTTTTTCACTGCTCTTCTAGGAAGGTTTCTCCCTATTTTTCCCCAAATGAAGTCATAACCAGGAACCGGCTCTACAAGTCACCAGGTGCAACAGTTGGCATGATGACACCACAAAAGCATAATTCACTATCATGAAGGAGACTGTCCATTGTTTTGTTTTTGTTTTTTTGCTTCTTTTTTTTTTATGAGCTTGTGATATTTTCTAGCCCCTAAACCTAATCCTGAAAGTAACTGCTCTGCATTTTTTGATTTTCAGTTAAAGGTGATAGAGAGGATTTTTTCATCGACAGAGAATCCAAAGACTGTTACTGAGTTTTTGAAATGAGTGAATGCGTAAGAACAGCCCCCCTCCTTCACAGCTCATTTCAAGAGAACGCCTCCCCAAAACTCGTGCACGAGTATTGGAACACGAGTGTTTACCACCGGCATTCGCTGTGTCGTGTTTGTGGATTCATTATGTCGGACTCGCCGCAGGTAACTCATAATCTGCTGTTGTTGCTCCTGTCTCCTGACAAAAACATTGCATGTGGCGCCTGTGGAGTGTGGAAAGTTACTGGAGCGAGCAGCCGTGCACGTCTCTCACAAGGAACGTCACGGCAGTGATTGACAAGCCAGAGGGCCAATGGCTGATGTTTTTAAGGCCCTACCTCATGCACAGATGATGTATATTAATATTATTACTTTCAGTGCACCTAATAAATAGTATTTTATCAGTTAGTAAAGACAGTTTCAAGTAATATTGCAAAAATGTATAAAACAAAACATCCTCTTTAGCACCTTTAAGTTAAAACAAAATTTAATGCACCTTTTTGGTCTTATAGTGAATTATTCATCAGTGAAAAATTGTTTGTCTTGTAGTTTTTTAAGTAAACAGTGTTCTTTTTTTGCTGACGTTGCTTAAGCCTCAAACTGGGGTCCGAGGAACCACATGGTGCAGCAAAGGGGTCAATGGAAATTTGAGAGAGAAAAAAAAGTGTAATGTTATTATTAAATGTTAAAGGGAATGTTTGACTTGTACTGAAGAGATCTTGTATTACTCTAATTGTAAAAATAAAATATAAAAAACGTTAACAGATTTTACTACTTTTGTGGTCCATTTTGTCTCCCCAGTGTAGGCAAAACATGACCCCCCCCCCCCACACACACACACACACACACACACACACACACATACAGGAACAAGGAACTACAAAGTTATCTGTGGTCAGCACCCACACTAACAGACAGAGAGAACAACAAATCCTAAATGAAGCACTTCCTCATTTTCCTGTGGGGCGCACTACAACACACATGATCAAAAACACCAGTCCTACAAAGCCAAGTAACATCACTTCCTGCCAGGCCACGCCTGTCTGTTCTTCAGGCCGGTTTGCACGGATGTTGAGTGAGTGTGTCTGTGTGGAGGATGTGGGATAGTGCGAGTCTACGTGCTTGTGAGGGGGGAGCTTAAAGAATGGCAGACGGAACTCAACCACATCCATTTAATGCAATGCCCATATATGTGCAGGTGTTTGCGAAACAGGAAGGTAGAGATGCCTTGCATGGGAATGGCCTGTAATAAAGCAATCACGAGGTGATGTGTCATTTTTCACTTTGACATCCAGTGTCATTTTAGTCTTTCATAGTAATAGTTTTTATTGTTTTAGTTAATTTTAATCACATTTTTATTATTATTTATCATATTTTTTATCACATTTTTAATAGTTTTAGACAATAACAGCACTGTTCACATCTTGTATGATCCTAGAAGACAAAAACACATATAAACTTGTGCAAATGCATGTCTCCTGCAGGCGCACAAATGCACTCTCATTCTGCTTGAAAACAGCTGCAGAACACCCAGCGTTCTTGCCAGTTCTCTTATACTTACAATACGTCCCACCGACGGATACTGACATCCGCCATGTCCGTTAGATATAGCATATCATTAATGCAAGCCCACCAGCCAAGAGCGTACACGGTTATGAGTTCTGAGAAAGAGTAAGCCATCGATCCACACAAAAGATAGACTGAAACTAAAACCTGCTGCACTTGTTTTCCTACAAGAGAAAGGAATTTTTCCCACACTTCTTCCAGCAGGGGTGAAAACAACCTTTCTCGGCCAAGAGCCTCCCTCCTCCAAAGTAGCTCAATATGACACTCCATCACAGATTGTGTTACACTTTATGCATTCCAGACTGCTCTCTTTATAAGCATTTAATACACTTTTATACACATGAACTATGGCTGTGTTCTGAGTAACTATAAGCACCTGTCCTGCCTTCACTGCTATCCTGAGTATGTTCTTACAACACTAGGCTAGTTTTTACAGTGAAACTTCAGATTTTCACAAAAAAATTTTTTTAGTTTTCCACAACAGAGCCTTTACTCAGAAAAACACTATTCCACTGTGAGAAGTGGAGGACAGCTGGAGGAGCGAGTATGTGCTCACACCTGTGCCGTAATCAACATAAACATAGTCCAGTATAATGCTGCATAATGGTATTAATTGTATAATCATTGTACAATCAGTATTACCTATTGTAAATATATGGACCTGGTGTATTAATAAAAAAGTCCAGTCTAAGATGTTGATGGAAACTTGGGTGTTTTTGAAGGAGCATAAACTCTTCTATAGTTCAGTGGCTCCCCCTAGTGGAAAATGGGCACAGTTTAACGAAATCCTTGTAAATCAGTGAAATCAAATTCCTTTAGCCACCAACTGTAGCTAAAGCAATTATATCTGTCACAGGAACTAGAAACACACCAGAAAATGTGTCCCAGAGGAATTGACTATATATATATATTTTTGATCCCCATGATCCCTTTGCAAGAGGACCTTAAATTTCCTTTCCTAAAATATAAAGGTAGCTTAATTAAATAGTTGTTTTATATTGACAATGGCTAATAAAGTGATTAAAACATTACTTGGAAAATATTTGTTTTCAAGTAGGTTTATAAATATATTTTATTTCTACCTTCTGTTAAATAAATGTTTGATGCATCAACTTGAAAAGAAACATTTTATTTCAATTCTAAATTCATTGTAGAGTGATTTTCATAGTGAAAGTGACATGTGAAGGCCAAATATGGTAACCCATACTCGGAATTTCAATGCATTTAACCCATTCAGTTAGTGCACACACATTAGGAGTAGCGAGTAGTGAACACACGCTGCAAATCGTGGAGACACACACCTGGAGCAGTGGGCACACATTTTTGGTGTGGCACCCAGGGAACAATTGGGGGTTGGGTGCCTTGCTCAAGGGCACCTCAGTCATTTCCTGTCGGTACTGAGAATCAAACCCACAACTTTCATGGTACCTAGTATGGCTCTCTAACCATTAGGCCATGACTGCCCCTATTCTAAAGCAGTTTTCCAGAGAATATTACTCTGCAACGTGCAGTGAGTAATCTAAAGTAAACAAGGCATGATACAAGAGATGAACACGTAAGATTTTGTTGTTGTTCATTAAAAAAATAACTAGCTAAAAAGATTAATTTCATGATTTTTTTTTTTTTACCAGTCTACAGAAAGCACATTTTGAACATATTAACTGTTTTTCTCTGAAATTTCCATGCATGTTAGAAAGAGCTTGACAATATTAATAGCCTATATCATTGTGTAGTTGTACTCATGCAGTGCTGTCTTTATCCCATTAGGGGTCAGTGTTCCCCAGCGGGAGATTTCATCACTATAGACACTGCAGGGGGAAAGGGGTTCCAATAACAGAATATGAGTAGTACATTTTAAAAGTAAATGTTAAATACATTATAAAGATGACCCCTTCTCTGTATATAAACTACTGTTTAAAAAAAAACATTTTTTTAGAAGGAAATTATTAATACTTTTATTTAGCATCAAGGATGCATTTTGGACAAAAGTGGCAGGAAAGACATTTCTGAAGGCTCATGCAACACTGAAGATTGGAGTAATTCAGTTTTCCCATTAAAAGAATAAAGGACATTTTACATTTATATTACTTTAAAAAAAAAAAAAAAAAAAAAAAAAAACTGCTTAAAAAAATAGTTATTTTAAATTAGTGTTGTACTCTATTTTCAGTCCAATAAATTCAGCCTTTGTGAGCAGAGCTGGGTAGATTACTTATGAATTGTAATCAGTTGATTACAAATTACATGAAAAAAAAATTAATCAGTAATATTATCTCTTAGATTACACATTTTTGTTAACATAATCTGACTACTTTTGGATTAAATTTAGATTACTTTTGTGCTAACCCTTATTTGATGTCACATATATTGTAGGATAATCTTTTGACACTTTTTTGTAAAATATTTTGACAGATACACAGAAAAAATATATTCCAAAAAATATATTCTATTCACCAACAAGAGCCTCAACAGATTCTTTTTAAAGTGCAATGTATGGAGAGTTAATACCTCAAAATACTAACACTAATGTACCTGTTAGTGTTTGCTGATAGTAACACTGAATAAAACAAAATCACATCTTATGATTTTAAAACATATTTACTTCAAATTAAGTACATTTAGAAAACAGCAACATTACAAAAACAAATATTGAAAAATTTGAAATTCACAGCAATATCACTGCTACATCAAATATTTCATCTATATTTCATATATTATTATTATATTATTACAAACCCGATTCCAAAAAAGTTGAGACACTGTACAAATTGTGAATAAAAACAGAATGCAATGATGTGGAAGTTTCAAATTTCAATATTTTATTCAGAATACAACATAGATGACATATCAAATGTTTAAACTGAGAAAATGTATAATTTTAAGGGAAAAATAAGTTGATTTTAAATTTCATGGCATCAACACATCTCAAAAAAGTTGGGACAAGGCCATGTTTACCACTGTGTGGCATCCCCTCTTCTTTTTATAACAGTCTGCAAACGTCTGGGGACTGAGGAGACAAGTTGCTCAAGTTTAGGAATAGGAATGTTGTCCCATTCTTGTCTAATACAGGCTTCTAGTTGCTCAACTGTCTTAGGTCTTCTTTGTCGCATCTTCCTCTTTATGATGCGGATCTGGACTGCAGGCTGGCCATTTCAGTACCCGGATCCTTCTTCTACGCAGCCATGATGTTGTAATTGATGCAGTATGTGGTCTGGCATTGTCATGTTGGAAAATGCAAGGTCTTCCCTGAAACAAACGAGGTCTGGATGGGAGCATATGTTGTTCTAGAACTTGGATATACCTTTCAGCATTGATGGTGCCTTTCCAGATGTGTAAGCTGCCCATGCCACACGTACTCATGCAACCCCATACCATCAGAGATGCAGGCTTCTGAACTGAGCACTGATAACTTGGGTTGTCCTTGTCCTCTTTAGTCCGGATGACATGGCATCCCAGTTTTCCAAAAAGAACTTCAAATTTTGATTCGTCTGACCACAGAACAGTTTTCCACTTTGCCACAGTCCATTTTAAATGAGCCTTGGCCCAGAGAAAACGCCTGCGCTTCTGGATCATGTTTAGATATGGCTTCTTTTTTGACCTATAGAGTTTTAGCCGGCAACGGCGAATGGCACCACGGTGGATTGTGTTCACCGACAATGTTTTCTGGAAGTATTCCTGAGCCCATGTTGTGATTTCCATTACAGTAGCATTCCTGTATGTGATGCAGTGCCGTCTAAGGGCCCGAAGATCACGGGCATCCAGTATGGTTTTCCGGCTTTGACCCTTACGCACAGAGATTGTTCCAGATTCTCTGAAACTTTGGATGATATTATGCACTGTAGATGATGATAACGTCAAACTCTTTGCAATTTTTCTCTGAGAAACTCCTTTCTGATATTGCTCCACTATTTTTCGCCGCAGCATTGGGGGAATTGGTGATCCTCTGCCCATCTTGACTTCTGAGAGACACTGCCACTCTGAGAGGCTCTTTTTATATCCAATCATGTTGCCAATTGACCTAATAAGTTGCAAATTGGTCCTCCAGCTGTTCCTTATATGTACTTCTGTCCCAACTTTTTTGGAATGTGTAGCTCTCATGAAATCCAAAATGAGCCAATATTTGGCATGACATTTCAAAATGTCTCACTTTCAGCATTTGATATGTTATCTATATTCTATTGTGAATAAAATATAAGTTTAAGAGATTTGTAAATTATTGCATTCCTTTTTTATTCACAATTTGTGTCCCAACTTTTTTGGAATCGGGTTTGTATTTCATATATATTTCATCTATATTTCCCCCTCATCGCCGGAAAAACTAAAAGAATCATGAACATATATAAGCGGCAGGTTTATTATGAAACAAATATAAACGTTAAAAAAATGAAAAAATAGGAGAATCATTGAATTGTGAACAACTTACTGCCATTGTATAAATAATATGTAATCCATAAAAAAGTAACTGTAGTCTGATTGCGAGTGTTTTAAAAAGTAGTTTACTCTAATTACAAGTACTTGATTTTTGGAATCTGATTACATAATCCAGATTACATGTAATCCGTTACTACCCAGCTCTGTTGGTGAGCATAAGAAACTTCTTTCAAAACCATTAAAAAATTTTCCTACTCCAAATTTTTGAACAGTATTGTAAATATATTATCATGATTATTACTATGAAACGTGCTCACTGAAGGATTTAAAATGGATGTCTCTGAATGTCCATAATGAACAGAGAGACAATGTGAATGGTAGTTCTACTTGTAACAACAAAAATATTCCAAGGGGATAAAACACTTGGAAAGAGATTGAAACCCTGATTATTTGGCTCTGATTGGTCATCAGATTGGACATTATCAGGAAGATGATCTGACCACATTCTAGTGAAACCAGTTTAACCTCTAAGGCTCTCCATTCGTCAACCAACAGATGCTGTTTGTCATAAATACAGAAGCGTGATAAAACCTGAGAATGGAAAATCCCTATGGTCTTTATTTCCTCTAATGTTTCTGTACAGACTGTCTAACTTGTTCATATTTGGCATGATTTCATTGGAAATCAGTGATGGCCAAAGGTGCAGTTTTATCCCTATATAAGGGCTGCTTTACAAATACAATTATTTTCATGGTTTTAAAAAATATTTTACCATTTTAATAAAAATAATCTAATTTTATTTGATCAAATGTGATATTACCATCAAGAAAAAATTAATAGCATATATGCCTCACACCTTAAATGAGTGTGAGTGTACATCTTAATCATTATTTTCAAAACTGTTTTAAAATATATTTCTGCCATGACAACTCTCTTGAGTATTTGGCATGGTAATGGATATGACAATTTTGTTATGTTTGGTCTTGGTGGAATAGATCTGATACGCTGCTGTTGCTGCTAATGCGTGTCAATAGAAACTCCATCTATAGTGGAGTCAAAAAAACACGCACAGACAAATCCAAATTAAACCCTGCGGCACGTGACGACACGTTGTAGTCCTAAGACACGAAATGATTGGTTTGTGCAAGAAACCAAACAGTATTTATATATTTTTTTTTTACCTCTAATACTCCACTACATCCAACTGCGTTCAGAATCCGGTTAGTGAGGTCTGAATGCGCTCTGACAACGGAAGTGATCTCTCGCACTCATTGAAGCAAAGTGCGAGACATCACTGCCGTCATCAGAATGCGTTTTTTGACCTCACTAACCGGATGCTGAATGCAGTTGGACATGCATTGTGGTGTTTTAGAGGTAAAAAATTATATAAATACTGTTCGGTTTCTCGCACAAACCGATCGTTTCGTGTCTTAGGACATCAATGTGTTGTCACGAGCCGCAGGGTTTAATTTGGATTTGTCTGTGCATGTTTTTTTACTCTTATAGATGGAGTTCCTATTGTTGGCACACATTATAAGACTGACAGACGGCAACGGTTGGAGTTAAAGGGTTAGTTTTAGTACCTTTATGGATCTTGAGAGAGGACATGTCATTGCTCCCTATGAAGGCCTCACAGAGCGATCGGATTTCAACTCAAAAAACCTTAATTTGTGTTCCGAAGATTAACAAAGGTCTTACGGGTGTGGAACGGCATGAGGGCAAGTAATAATTGACAGAATTTTCATTTTTGGGTGAACTAACCCTTTAAAAATCATCATCTGTGTTCTACTGAAGAAACAAAATCATCTACATCTTGGATGCCCTGGGGGTAAACAGATAAACATCAAATTTTCATTTTTGGGTGAACTATCCCTTTAAATGTCCTAAAAGGCCTAATTAAAAGGCCTAATCTTGGCTTAATCAAATTTCTGTGAAACCGAGCCTACTTTTTGCAACTTTAACCTTACCTTGCCATATAAAGGTCAAATTATCTGCAATTTTTAAGAAATTTATTGACCTTGACACACAATCATTTCTTCAGTGTTTTTATTTTTTTTTTACTATGCATGTTCCAGCACATTGAACCAGATGCCTTGGATTTGGCATACATTTTTATTTATTTATTTAATTATTAAAAAACAAAAAAAAAAAAAAACAACTGCTATATTTCTAATAATTAATATTAACTTTACACCCCCAAAAATATCAAAATTAATTTTAATTCATAAATTCAAAATATGTTCATCAAAGAAAAAAAATCAAGTCATTGTATGTATGAATTATTATGAACAAAAAAAAGTGCATCATGTTACTTCATGTTACTGACTCAATTAAATAAGAGATCTTTGCAGTAAATCTCTGTTATCATTTCACTGCCAAGATGTGCAAGCTTGTGAATGCTGGCAGTAAATGCACTAGTAAGTAACAGCAACATAAAACTGAGAGTGCGGCTCTACAGAGAAACTTTAGACAGGGGCTGCAGCCAATTCTAGGTTTATAGATTGCTAGGCAACAAAGCAGGAAACTCGTCATGGAGACAGGAGATGGGGGGACAGAAAGCACTCCATATGAAATGGCTTAATAAAACAAGAAGTCATAAAGTAGAGGCAAAGTCCAAATACTATGTCTCACTGCTGATTTAATGTCAGTATAAATCACTATTATGCTTTTTTTTTGTCAGCTTAAAATCTATTCAAATTCATTTAGGACTCATTTTCCCTCTATGTGTCTGCAATTTGAGTAATCTAGTTGTCACAACACAACACTGTGACAGGAGATAAGGCTTTGTAGATGGTGAGAACTGAGTGCTAAGGTCATTCACAGTCACGCTTACACAAAACACAAGCTCAGATCTCTTTATTCATTCTGAGGGAAATCAAGGCATAAGTATAAACAGAAGTATAAAATCTGATGGAGTTAGTGTGTCCTATCTCTGTTTTCAAAGCACATCCACAATCTCTCATTCTTCAACACTTCAATCATCTACTTGATCATATTTGTCTCATAGATGAAAGACGCTTATCTACACCCAAACATCATGGTGTGTGCTGTTTTGGCTTAGGTGCTGAACCTATTCTGTTTCTTTATTACCTACTGTGTTTTACAGTTTCTAGGCAACCAGTTACTGCCCTTGTCGTGAGTTTATACAGGGTTCTCCTTTTTCTGCCTTTCAATGAAGGCAATAACATGATGACGGCATTCATCTGCCGACACCTAATTAACCAGCTCTCGGCAAATGACCCTGTGCATCATTATACAAGTGATTCCTGCAGTCCATTTACCTCCTTGTCAATAAGCTTCCCCACAAGCAGCTTGGAGGTCCTCAACTTGACATCTCAGATGACAAGAGCATCTGGTACATTACTTTGTGACCTCAATAAATACTGCATTTACCATCTTCTGAGGCTCCATGTCTTGTAAGTGAAAGGGATTCTATGGGCTTTAGACATTTAGGGTTGATTTGGTAATCAGCATTTGTAAACACAATTGACCTTCGATAGATAAATGACTTACAAGCCAACCAAATCACTACTCTGATAAGCGTTGTTGTTATCCGCCGTTATCCGTCAAACTTTCTGAACTGTCTGTGACATACAAACCTTTTTTTTTGCCAAATTTCCAACATTATGATAAAGTTGTGTTGTTATTACATGTAATTCTGAAAAAATATATATGTTATTTACCCATCTACAGAACATGTCTGCTACACATTTTTTTTCTTTGTGTTAAAGTCAATTTTAATTACATGTGTGACTTCTTGATACTTCTTGGGTAAATTTCCTTGGCTAACGTCACTAACTTCATTGTTTTTTGTTTTCTACCATGTTTCTATGTAGTATTTCTATAGGCTGAAACTAAAGCTTGTGATTTGTTTGTGTGTGTGTGTGCTATTATGAACTGCATTTGAAGTAATTTATTCCAAAATCAATAGGTACATCAGAGAGCAAGCCGACTCATGACATCATTGTGTTTAATGGACATAGACAGAGTACCCACACACTTGAAACCGGCTGGTGTGGTTATGTAACCATTGTCATGAGGTCAATAAAATGACCAATAAAATAAAGTCCACTGTGGCAAATATGGAGGCAGGACAGGAAAGCTGCTTTTGGAAAATGTTTTGAAATCTAGTTGCAAATTGGTATAGGGAGTTTGAGCTTTTAAATAGGTGTGATCCTTTAAGTGCCTTACAGGGCGCAATTACCAGTGCCTCAGACTGAGTACAGCAAAGCCTTCTGGGAGATTAATGAATTGAAGTGAGTCAATGAGTGAGGTAAAGTACTCTCTGATGGTTAGACTAATGAGTTTTACCTTCAATCCCCTAAGCCAATGTGCACTGGTACCTGAATGGCTGCAGAAAGCCAGGAGTTGAGTTCAGATACACAGTTCCACTGAGAAAAATAAGCTTTTAATTGCATTGACTGTAGTATTCAGCATCTTCATTCATTCATTCATTCACTCATTCATTCATTCATGTACATGACAGACAGTACAAGAGTTTGCAGGATGGACATGAATCATTTGATGTCAGAATTGGTTAATATGGTTGGTGGGCTGAAGAACCACACCCAGGGCCATTTGAAAATGTGTCTGGAGTATGATTAATCCAAATTAAACATCTTTAATCTACACACCTTTTGTCCTTATTAAAGAATCAAGTCTGTGAGTAACAGTTAAAGGGATGGTTCACCCAAAAATGGTAGAATTCTGACATTAATTACTCACCCTCATGTCATTCCAATTTCCAATTTTTGTCCCTCCTTTGACAATCTATGGAACCACTACTTTGTCGCTTCAAAAAGTTCATAAAAGATCATAAAACTAATCCATATGAATTTGAGTGGTTTAGTCCAAAGTTTCTTAATAGACACGATCACTTTATATGCTGAACAGATTTAATTTAGGCTTTAATTCACATGAACGAAAGTCTTATGGGATTGGATCAACATGAGGGTGAATAAATGATGACAGAATTTTTATTCCAGAAATGGAAATTCTGTCATTTATTACTCACCCTTGTGTCGTTCCACATCTGTAAGACCTTCGTTCATCTTCGGAACAAAAATTAAGATATGTCTGATGAAGTCTGAGAGGTTTCTGTCTCTCCATAGAGATCCAATGCAACTAACACTCCAAGGTCCAGAAAGGTTGGAAAAAGACATCATTAAAGTACTCTATGTGACTCCAGTGGCTTAAACTCAATTTTATGAAGTGACATGAGTTATTTCTTTCTTTTTTTCTTTTTCAGAACAGAATTTTCAGTTTTGGGTGAACCCTTTAACTGTGATTGTACCTTAGAAGTTAGCTGCCTATGTAAACAGACAGTTAAGAGCATCCGTCTTGTCCCTAACACATTGTTCTTAATGTAATTCCAGTGTAATTCCAGTTTTCTTCTGCTATGCTATGTAGGATTAAAATGATTCAATGAATTAAGTTCAAAATAGCAAACAATGTCTCCATACAGCAATCACAAGCATCACTAGAGACAACTAACACTGCTGATAGCTGCTTCCAAAAAAATCTGAACTCCGAACCCCCACCCCTCCAGACCTGCTTCCAATCTGCTCACCATTCTGGGGGATTAAAAATGAGCAATCTTCTGGGTTTTACCTACTGTTAACAGTTATTTGCATAACTGAATTAAACTTACAATGACTAATGTTTCTGCTACCAAAGTATGAAATCAGATGCTATTAAAAGAGTCTGCTAACGATTAGCAGGTTAGCATTCTTATACTCACAAGATGAGGGAAAATGTTAGGTTAGTCAGGTTAGTCTAGGAATCACACCATCTAAGATTAAACCTGCATATTATGTTATTAACTAAGATGTAGCCTTACGTGTATTTATCTGCAGACATTGCAATAAAGATGTGCTAAATTAACTATTTGCATAAGCGAAACATAACTTTCTGTTTTCATCTTTCCTAAACTCTGAGTCACACATAACTTATTGCTGACTTCCAGGAAACATGAGGTAACTTTACACAGAACTTGTAGCAACCAAAACCTCATTGCTTAATCATATATAGCCACATACATGCTGCAGCAAAATTTGGTTGTCAATTCACCTTTTAGTGCTTAATCCTGTTCTGAACACACAGAGTTCAGTCATTTACAGGAGTGACAACCTCATTCTACAACTGAATTAACTCCCTAAAAATGCAGCAAGTGACAACCGCATTTACAAAAACTCTACGCAGTGTGTATAGAACTGAACAACTAGTTGTTAATGACATATTTTACATGCACATCACATCTCAAAAACTGAGCTGATAAATGCTCAACAATGGCCTGACACTGGCCAACAGCAGACCGTTGGCTTGGTGTGTCACGGCCTCAAACCGGCCAAGATACCGGCAACACATTAAGCAAGTCATCTAATTATCATTATCTACAAAATTCCAGAAAATATCAAAATATAACTTGTGTTAATATTATACACCCCTATTTAGGGAGAGATAAGCAAATGACCTCAAAGCAAACACATACAGACTAAAAACTTTAAAGTTGATGCGTGTAATTTATGGCCATGAATGATACTCATTCTTTGGAGAAACAATCCTGCTTCAAACTCTTAGAGATCAAACCAAGTCTCCACAGGCCAGTGGTAGAATGTGTCATTCTTGTGTGTGTGTGTGTGTGTGTGTGTGTGTGTGTGTGTGTGTGTGTGTGTGTGTGTGTGTGTGTGTGTGTGTGTGTGTGTGTACAGGGTGTGTTTGTAAAAAAAATCAATAGGTAAAAGAAAGCAAGTGTGTCTGTTATAACACATTTATTGCCTTGTGTGGGTTAATCATAAATTGGAAGAAAAATGACCATAAATATATGCTGAAACTGAGCCCTGTTTACATCTGGTATTAAGATGCGTTTGGTCGATCGGATCACAATTCAATGACGCTGAATACAAGTGTAAACGGGGTCTAAAACATTTTGAGCTTGTCCACTTTTGACCACTTCCAGAAAACATTTGTGTTCAAACATGCGTTTGAACAGCAACAAAAGACCACCTATCTCCGCCTACTGACCCAATGCGTAGACATTATGAGAAGCGCGCTAGCCAGACGGGATTTAAACTGTCAACTAAAGACACAAGTTTGTTTTAAATACAAAAAAAAAAAAAACTTTCCAAGTACGATGTTATAAACCATTTCTGATTTCGAACACACACTCACAATGGCATGCCCTTGTGGCTATCAGAGCAGAAACAAAAGCTGCTGTTTTCCGCATGTTTTCCGTTGGAGTGATCACATTCATATGTAAATTGCGCAAGCTTATTTCGTCCATTACATCGAAAGATCTGAAAAAAAAAAACATAAATTTACCTGCCCATAGACCCTCCCCTCGAAGAAATCAGAACACAAGTGGATGAAAGTGGACAAAAGAGACAGCAGGTGTAAACGGGGAAGTACCTCCCTTGTCTACTTGTAATCCGATCAAGCAAAACTGATCTTAATACCAGGTGTAAACAGGGCCTGAGATTCAATTGCAACAGGATAAAATGATCACTAAACTTTGATTGAGAGTTATGCTTGGGAACAGGGTAGGTCTGTCAAATGATTAATCACGATTAATCACATACAAAATAAAAGTTTGAGTTTGCCTAATATATGTGGGTGTACTGTGTGTATTTATTATGTATATATAAATACAAACACATCCATGTATATATTTGAGAAATATTTACAATTATATGTATTTATTTATATTTTTATATAATTTATATTATATATAAATACATTTTTTTTGTACATAAATAACATATTTCTCTTAAATATATACATTAATTTGTGTGTATTTATATATATTATTTACACACATTACTCACACATATATTATGCAAACTCAAACTTTTATTTTGTATGCGATTAATCGCGATTAATCGTTTGACAGCCCTAGAACAGGGCCATTGCTAGAGGGGAAAAAGGTGGTGATGATTTTCTGTGCCACCGCAATTTCAACCAAACACTTGGCAGGTTTGGTTCAATTAAAACAAACTTTGCTGCAATTACTCAATTGCATTTGAGTAAGTGTAAATACTGCCATCTGAACCTTGGTGCACACCAAACTAGCGGACCAAGACCCCTGAGAAGGTGGCATCAGAAACACAGTCTCCTTGCAGCAGATCTTTGTTTGTGTTCAACAGAAGAATTCCTGGTACTGTTTTGACTCGCCTTAGACGTTTTATAAGCTCTTCGCAATTTCTCTGCAGCACAGCATTGTATTGGATGTTCAGTAAGTTCTGTCACAAAATTAACGTCATAAAAGTAATTTTTTTGGTGTTGTTTTGTATCTTAAGGTTCATTCTTAAAAATGTGTGAATGTTAAGTAAATCAGGACTAAATGTATAATTTTTTCTTTTGGTCTGGACCGGTTTTTAGTTTTATTTTGGCCAATCTCTATTCCAGACTTAAACACAAACTGCATTGCAATAATTTCCCAAAATGTAATATGTGTGGAAATTACAAAGTCTGTAAACATTACAGTAACACAGGCCAGACAGTACAGACTGAAGACAGACGCAAAGAGGAGAACGGAGACGTGCTATCAACATATAGCATATTTTAGTATTTAGTTGATAGCATGTTTAATATTTTGCTGTTAAAACGTGCATTTTTAGCAAATTTGTCAAGCCAACAGCACAGCAGTGTCTAGTGAAGTTCTTCTCAAACCAAATTAAATAATTAATCTTTAAAAACACAATTTAATAACATTGTTAAAGCTTTAGCAAATCCTAAAATTAATACCCATTGCAGAGCAATCAGATTATGATCAAAGGGAAAGCCAATGGCTAACTTTGCGACTTGTGTTGAACTAAAGCTGGACCAAACTGGTAAATCCACATTCACTAATTAACTGGCCTGATAACATCTAGTGATCGGATTGTAATCTGACTTAACGTTCAGTATGAATTTATGAAATGAACACTAAATATTTATAAGAAATAATCCAACCGAATGTTACGGCATGCAATTCTGCATTATAGATAAAAAGATAAAAATGATATTACAAACATGCTGCAAAGTAGGGCAAATAAAGGTTGTGTGATAAGTGTTTATCGACTGTCTCTGTGGTGCTATTTGAGGATCCCAACCAAGGAGGTCTTTGATACCTGAAGAAAGGTATCCGGTAAAATAGCTTTTCAAATTGCATATCTGTGACCAGCCAAACCTTGACCCCTAGAGCACAACTAAGCAACACAGACTCAAGCAATGGCATGAGTCTGGGGTGGAACTTTATGTTTGTCCAATCAATAACAGATAGGGGGAGTGCTCATTAAACCTGTTTGAGGTGTGTATTTTTGAAAATCTATATTGGAACCACTTCTGGCACCCTCCTTCAAAGCAATAGTTCGTTCACCCAAAAATTATAATTCAGTCATCATTTACTCAACCTCTAGTTGTTTCAAACCTTTATGACTTTCTCTTCTGTGGAACACAAAAGAAGATATTTTGAATGTTCTGTGTATTTTTCTGTTTTGTACATACAATGAAAGTCTATGGGGTCCAGTGTTGTTTTGGACCCCACTGACTTTTATTGTATGGACAAAAAAGGGCTTTTCACACTGCACTTAGCCTCGGGTTATAATCGTTCCAAACCCCACATTTAACCCCAGGTACATATTTCACACTAATTTAGAAGTTATTAGTGGTGCTTTTTGACCAGGTTTTGAATCCCTGGGTTTGGGAAGGAACTGCAGGGGGTTCATACATTTATAAAAAAAAGCTTACTTAAATCATAAAAAATTAAATCTAAAATAAATAAATAAAACAATCAAAACACAAACTAAAAAATATTAAATATTTTATTTGTTTATTCTCTGCAGCCTCTCCATTTGTAAGTATAGTTGCTTGACTAGTTGGCAATCTGCGTGTGCAATTCCACAAAACTTTTGGGAAAGGAAAATTTAAGAGATAAAAAAATAATTCAATGAATTCTGAATAATTTACGGCCATTTTGTGAATATTAAGTAATCATGTACTCAAAAAAAAACATTTGAGTGTCAATTTCTGTGAAGGAGAGACTTCTTCATTCTTACCTTTATAGTCTAAAAAATCCATTCCGGAAGAACTTGGTAGCAGTTGCTGGCAATATGAGGATGAGCAATGCTAGAGTCTCTATGTAAACATGTTGTGTGCTGCATTCGTAGATCAGTCAATTCCTCTATAGACACCCTACAGGGTTCATGACTTAAAGAATGCTTAATGCCAAAAAGATTCTATATAATAGGGCCTATATAAGGAGAAATGTCTTAAATGATTGCATAATTTTTTCATGTTTAAGAGGTTATTTCATTTTTTTACAGTGATAAACTATAATTACAAGCTGTTCAGTTTATAATATTTAATTAAAATTAAAAATGGTTTTAAAACAAATTAATTAAAACTAAATCCATCAAGGCCTGGTTTCACAGACAGGGCTTAGCCTAAGCCAGGATTAGGCCTTAGTTCTATTTAAGTAGCTTTTAACAATGTACCCTAGAAAAAAAAAATTGTGCATCTTGAGACAAAACAATGCCACTGATATATTTTAAGATATGCCAGTGCAAGTTGCTTTTAGTTAAAACAGCTGAAATATACACCTGAAAGAACCCTTTTCGTCTAAGAGTGCACTACAGGAACACAGTGAAATGTGATCTTATGAATACCCAGGATTAATTGTTATCCCCTGGTAAATTATGAGCAGTGTGAAACATGAAACAAGATAACCTAGGATTTTGTTTACCCAGGGTTTAATATGACCCAGGGTTAACTTTCCCAAATGAAAAGCCCTAAATAGTTCTTTAAAATATCCTCCTTTGTGTTTCACAGAAGACAGAAAGTCATTCAGGTTTGGAAAGACATAAGAGTTAATAAATAATGACAAAAAAAATGGATGAACTATAACTGTACATTTTATTTTCATTAAATAAATTCAACCTGAAAGTACAATAAATGAATTAAGCGGGCAATACTGGTAAAGATTTAAGAGCCACTGCCCCCCCAAAAAAAGGAAAAAAAAAAAAAAAAACTTCACAGGAACAACAGACTACTATAAACATCCGTCACTGTTACAAATGGTATGTAAATACAATAGTATAAAAATATCTTGTATCAAAGTTTCCAAAAAAATAACTCCACTGAGAGAACAGGCTCAAATGTCAACATCAATTCCTATCTTTTCTTTTTTTCTGGTTATGAGAATACCCAGAACACCGATTCATGTCTAACCTGAAATGTATTGCCTGCATTTAATAGATCAATGTACAAAGTCCTTTACAGTAAGTTTACAGATCTGGTTCATGTCAGTCAGAATGATAACATTTCCTCTGGATAACATGAACAGTATGTTGTTGAATGTCCTGTGATATGATCAGTCTCTCATCATTAATGCCATAGCATAAAGAACAGAATATTACTAGTCATACTCTGTCTAATGACAGCTATATGCCATAGAGGACACATTTTAGCTGATCTTAAACTGACAAAAATCGTATCGTTCATAATGCATAAAATTCAATTTATCTATGTCAAATAAATAAATGCACCACATATCTTAACAGCAATAATATTCTTATTGTTAAACATGAAGCAACATACTGTAGCATTATAATATTAAGCAAAAGAAAATTAGAGCAACTATCAAACACGAGACAGATAAAAATCGACTAAAGCCAGATCAAAATGACTAACGTTACTGTACACAAATCAAACCGTGCAACGGTGTTTATAAACATTTACATGATTATTTACCTCTAAACAGAATAACACTTTACGAGAGTGATGCAGTATAAACACATATACATACAGTATACATGCAGTCAGATTGACACTTACCGTATCTCGGCTCAGTGGGAGAAAAAACGGGAATAAAAGAACAACCTTGTTGTATTACTGCCGACCCAGAACGATCTGTCGATAGCAATTCTTCACAAGTATATAAAGTTCTCCTTCTAACAACTGTTAACTCTTTTATTCTATTTGAACGCTCTGCACGACTGCCTTTTATTATTTGATACAGCCAAACTCAGACACCGATCGACCTTTCACTTCTGTACACGAACATAAAGCGGAATGGTGGGAACGGTGGAGGACTGGAGCGCAACAGTTTCTCTTCACGTCCACAGCGGGAATTTACGAATTCTACTATGACAGAGGCAGAGCTTATAAATATTAATTAGGTCATGACGACGTTGCTTGGTAACCTTCCGGTAGCGTCCAGTCACGTAAGCTACTGAGAGAACGTCACCTAGCGTCATTAATATTAATGTTTCGAGCCTTCGCCATAGTAAGACTCTCGTCTTTATTACGGCTACAGGAGCGCCATCTGTCAGATGCACCATAATACACCCACCACCACACAGTTCAAAGACTACAGGGCAGTATTTCCAAGTTCAGTCATAGAAACGTTCACAATTGACTTTTTGGGGGGGGGTTATACGTAGTTGCGATCATTTAATTTGCATTGGATGTTGGCCGGATGTTGATTTATTTATTTTTTTCACTTTTATTTAATGAAAATTAAATTATTATTTTAATCAAAAATGCCAAAGTCACGTGATTTCAGTAACGAGTCTTCGTTACGTCATAAGTGTTTCGAAATTTCAGTAGTTCACCACTGGGGAGCGTGACTTTGTCAGTTTGGTACCTGCTCCGAACCACTGATTTGAAACAAAAGATTCGTAAAGCTTCAAAGCAGTGTTTTGAAATCGCCCATCACTAGATATTGTTAAATAAAGTCGTTATTTTGTTTTTTTTGGCACACAAAAAGTATTCCTGTCACTTCATATCATTAATGTTAAGCCACTGTAGTTACATGAACTGTTTTAAATGTCTTCAGTAGCTTTCTGGGCATCTGAAAGTGTTAATTATCTTGCTGGCAATGGAGGCCTCACTGAGCCATTGGATTTCATCAAAAATATCTTAATTTGTGTTCTGAAGATGAACGACATGAGGGTGAGTAATTAATGACAGAATTTTAATTTTCAGGTGAACTAACCCTTTAAACCTCAAATTTTCCCTTCCTCTTGCAATGACATCTCTCCTCTAATGACGTATTTATTGGCACAAGGGTAAGACAACCTGTCACAATAACAACCATCCAACCAATTCCCAATGGACAAAATTAAGACCCACCTTACATTTTTCCTTGTTTGTGAAGCCGTTTCACTAAGACATATGTCACAAGGAAAGACAAACATAACTCCCATTCCATGTTTACTTTAAAACTTTTCATTAACCAAAAAAAAAGAAAAAAAAAAAGAACAGAACACAGGCTGTCTATAAAACGGGTTGACTTTATTGCTTAGAGAATACAGCTTACAGCTTTTGCAAAGGCATGTGAATACGCTTCTCAACTACACCTTACCAGTCATCACAAGATATGAATTAACCACACATTCACAACTCCACTTTTACACATTGCACCTGTAAAAAAATCTGCTATCAAAACATTGTACAAAGTGTGAGTTCGAGCGTTTAGCGCAGTCTGCACCAAAGCACTCGTGTCATACAGAGAGCAAATACCATGAGCAGATTTCCAAAGCCTATCTGGTGACTGAATTTATCATATTTTCTTCTATCTTTGGTACTATAAGACAGATATTATTCTGCACATGTAAATCTTTTCCTTGGAATACTGATGTGAACACAGGGCAGGTAAAAGCCTATCTACACAATCTTTATCCTGACTTGAACTAAAATGAACCAAAAAGCAACATCCTACATTACAAATCACGTTCTCTGATCTCACTCAGCAGAACAAAGAGAAATACGGAAGCGGGGATGAACGGCTGTAAAAATCACTTTGCAAAAATGTTCCCCAATTGTGTCTCTTCAAACTATATTACAAAGACAAATATAAGAGAAATACGCAAATCACCTAAAACAGGATGCAGCGATTCAAACAGCGGCTCCTGAATTTAACCAATGACGATTAATAACATGGCGCGTCTTACGTCACAGCCACATTACATGAATTAACATCCTTCCCACACACATACGGTGAAACTTATGACAACTGCCTTCAATTAAATCAGGAACAAACTAGAAAGGAAAGGGATTTTCAAAAGCTAATAATTCTAGTTAACAAGTGAATCGAGGCAAACATAGCAACAAATCACAGGAGAGCACCCATGACTGCCCCTGAACCGTCAGTATGAATTTATACTGGTGATCTGGGATTTAAAAGTTTATATAGGAGACAACACTGCAGAGGTCCTTCTCTGCTAAGGTTTACAGAGGACAGCTTGTGTGTGGGAGACCATACATGTCTGTATATATATATATATATATATATATATATATATATATATATATATATATATATATATATATATATATATATATATATATCTCAATCTATCTGTGTGCTTCTGAGAAAGCCTGCCAGGATTCACATGTCGTCCTCTTCATCTTCATCCTGGGAAGATCCGGCCTGCTGAGCGGAACTGGCTGAGGCCGCCGCTAACTGTGCCTGCTGGGCGGCCTGCTGCATCTGTAACCACTCCTGCTGTGCTAACTCAGCCTGCTGCTGTCGTGCCTGCAAGACAGCACAACTCATCAGAAGAGCCACTTGAAATCTTGTTACAAGGCTGCAGACAAACTGGAAAGCTACAGAGTGAAAAGCTAATTTATCTGTCTCATGAATAATTTAATAAGCTCTTCCAGGATATTTACCTTGGCAAATAATTCCTGCTGTTGACGAAGAAGCTCTTCCTCAGGAATGCCAAGGTTCTCTAGTCGGGAGCTGGCCTTTCTCCGTTTAAGTGCTACAGTTTTACACTCCTGCAGAACATCTTTTACTTCTGCGATGTATGACCCAAAACCTAGACTTTCAAGTGCTGAAGAAAAACAAAGAATTTGTTACATTGGTTTTCAGGAGAGATGTACAAGTTTGAAGTGAAATGCACAACTGCCAGTGAACAAAAAACTATTATCTTAACACTGTAAATCTTTTACATGACTGTAATACAATCATACCCATCCATGTGTTGTGGAAATGTGAGTTTAATACTGAATCTTGTGTATATTAAAGGGTTAGTTTACCCAAAAATGAAAATTGTCACACCCATTAGACCTTCATTCATCTTCAGAACACAAATTGAGATATTTTTGATGATATCAAAGAGGTATATGACTCGTTCATAGACAATAATATAATCAATACTTCCAAGGTCCAGAAAGGTACTAAAGACATCGTTAAAACAGTCCATGTGACTGCAGTGGTTCAACCTTAATATTTTGAAGTGACGAGAATACTTTTTTTGTGCAAAAATAAAACAATAAGACGACTTTATTCAACAATCTTCTTCTGTGTCACATTGCGCTTCCAGGTTCTGCATCCGAAAGCCGACTCATTATTGGCTGGCTCCCGTGTCAGCATCACACACATGCTGCTCACATGATCAGCTTTGGCCAAAATTGACACAAACACTGTGCTTACTGCCTCAACTGCATAAAGATAATGGCAAGGAAGAGAAGAGATTGTTGAATAAAGTCATTATTTTAATAAAGTATTCTCGTCGCTTTATAAAAATTAAGGTTGAACCATTGCAGTCACATCGACTGTTTTAACAATGTTTTTAGTACCTTTCTGGACCTTGAAAGTGTTGATTATATTGCCGTCTATTTACGAGTCATATACCTCTCGGATTTTATCAAAAATATCTTTATTTGTTTTCCAAAGATGAACGAAGGTCTTATGGGTTCGGAATGACATGAGGGTGAGTAATTAATGACAGAAATTTCATTTCTGGGTGAACTAACCCTTTAAAACAGCCTGGTTCAAGATCTGAGTAAAATGTAGTAGTTTCAAACCCACCACTGTGCTTTTGTTTAAAACATTTAAAAGGGATAGATCGCTTTATTTACAGGTTTGGAACAACATGAGGGTATGACTTACTTTCTACTACTATTATTTAGAACAACAGATTAGGAAGAACTGTATGATTATATATATATGTATGAACTGAAGAACTGTTTCTCTTCATACAATTTAAGTCACTGGGGTCCAAAACAACATTAGAACCAATTGACTTTCATTTTATAAACAAAAAGTCCAACATTTTTCAAAATATCTTCTTTTGTGTTCCACAGAAGAATGAAACGCATACAGGTTTGGAGTTTGTCAAACAATTTTAACAGCTGAATAGTGTCCAAAACCCCTTAAAATCAGTCATCCGACCACCCTGACAACATTGGGAGAGCATCTTAGACCAGTTTAGGCTGTTTTCAACAGTAATTGTATGGAAAATGAGGCGTTGAAAGTGAATGGTGACTGAGACTGTCAGTCCCTATCATTCAAACATCTCATTTTGTGTTCAACAGAAGCAAGCGAGAAATACAAGAGAAGTATGAGAGCGAGTACATAACAGAATGTTTATTTTTGAGTGAACTACCTCTTTAACTCCAGCTTACTGCACAAGAAGGTAATAAAACCCTCTTCCAAAATGAAAAATTAGCTGTTAGTGATCTCACAATCATCCTCACCGTTTATAACGTGTTCAGGGGATATAGTCTTCTTCTCTGATTTATTGCAGATCTCGTTGGCCTCTGATGAGACGAGGTGAATGAACTCTGTGCAGCAGTTCACCACCAGCTCTCTGGCATCGTTCGCTACTCGCACATTGGGAAGCGTTTCTTTAATCATCTTATTGATCGCCGCCCTCGGGATCGTCAGGTCATCGTCGTTCCCCGATGAAGAGGCCATGAGGGATGAGCTGCCGTGACGCTTCAGAGTTTAAAGGGAATCGAAACCAGGCGAGGAGGTTCAGTGGGTTGTTAATGATGATGATGATGCACCCGCAGCGACGGCTTTGTGTGGAGATTCAGGCGATGTAGTCGGCTTTCTTATCGTAGACCTCTAAAACACTGTCTGAGAGAGTGCAATTTTAAATATAGTTCTGAATTCAAATTCATGAAGAGAGTGTGTTTGGAGGATGAGGAGTCAGTACCTTTTGGTTGATCAGTTTACGCTGACTCTCCACATCCACACATCAGTGCTGCTGCTGCTGCTGCTGCTGTTCCTGTGCGCCTTTATATTCATGATTCACCTCCGATCACTCATTCTCAAGCTGCCTGGATAAACTAACAGACGCCGCGCTTGTTCTGCTAAAAGCACGGAGCGGAAATTTTTAAGCACCCGAAGCTCTTAATTCATTACTTTAACCATTCGGTCAGCGATCAACGAAATGAACCCCACAATGCAACACTTCCGGATATCCGGTGATTCTTCTGCTTGTTATTGTTTCATGGGATTGCTCGATACTGCCGCCTACTGTAAGAAATGAAAATGAATTTCATCTCGACCTTCGAAATCTCTAAAATATTAAAATATTCTGTGTACCCTCCTGGTATTTTAGCATTGAATTAAAACTTAATGTGGTTAAATAGTTGGGTCCAAGCAGCGTAGTTGTAAGAGCTCTGTTGTTTGTTATGGTTTTCTTTTCTTCCTTCTTATTTTACTACTGTGTATTATATTACTATACATTTACAATTGTACATTATTGTAATATTATAGGCCTATAATATTGTAGCCTATTGGTAAAAAGGAACCCAAAATGCTGATTTTGAAATTATTTGATGTTTTTCTTTGGTAGAATCACGTCTTAAAATATAAATAGAACAATTTAGAAAACTTGGTGAACAACCAGTCAAATCATAATCCATATGATCGTTTCAAATGCTATTTGATGATCATTATGACATTTAGGCAGTTTTTTGTGAGACCTGGCCACAAGGTGGTGCTGTAACAAGTGATTTGACATTTTTGTTTATATTTTAGAAGCTCTGTACAATCCTTTTCTCCCTCTGAATCCTTGATAGTTTGCAATCTAATATCAGCATGGTTTCATTTCTGCCTATAAAACTTTGTATCATTTTTAAAGTCTTTTCAATTGAAAAAAAAGAAGGAAAAAAAAAACTGTTGACCACACCCAGTCAGGTGATTTGCATTAAATTCAAATTGTAGTATTCAGGAGGGCCTCGTCAAGCCATTATGGAGAAAAATGCAAAACTTATTTTTTGGAAGTGGCCCATACACACTAGAGCTGGATGGTCAGATTTTAACCTCGCATAGCCAGACCTCTGAATTCACATCAAAAGGTATATGACCCACACTCCATAATGCAGCTTATTCTAGATAAGAACCGGCTTAAGGCTGGAATACACTACACGATTTTTGCCCTGATTTTCACCCCGATTTACAGTCTGAACAAGTTGACGCTAGTTGATAAAAGTCAGAGCCAGTCTGCAGATTTTAGCTTCAGATTTTGATTCCATCCAGCCGGAGGATATTAAATTTATATTTTATATTATATTTTATATTAAAAACTGTTTTATATTCTGAGCCGATTTTAGAACACATATCAGTGAACTATATGTGTTGCTAATAAATACAGTATAATTACACTGTACAGTCATACGCTGTCCAAGCAATGTAAATCAAGGGTGCGAAGTCACAAAGATCGAGAAAAAAATAAGACTACTGTACAAGATCGGGTAATAAGGAAAAACGTACCTCATTCAGCTCACGAATCACGGCGCTTGAAGAGTAATCATGTTGAGACACTATTACCGCTTACAGCCGCTAGATGGGGCCGCGAGCTCGCGCACGACATGCGTGAATCTTCTGCATTTGTTTCGCCTGTCTGTCATGCGTTTCCTAGCAACCAGGCGAGTGTTTCTGTTTGTGTTCCGAACGATTTTAAAGTCTGGTAGTGTATGATGCCCAGCTTTTCTGTAACCATTTCAGTGACAGTCAGTCAGTGACATTGACACCGCAAAATGCAGATAAGGACTTTATCCCGGGGTTTAGGAATGTGCAGTGTGAAACGGTAACTTAGGTTATGAATACCCAGGATTAACTGTTAACCCTGGGTATAGTATGAGCAGTATGAAACGTGAATAAAGATAACCCAGGATTTCGTTTAGCAGGTTTCATTTACTACAGGTAAGTTCAAGATTAGTTTGAGCAGACTCTGTTTTTTCGGGCGTATGAAAGGTGGATTGTTTTTCAGCGGGGTTCATTGCTATGGTAACTTACGCTACACGGCTAACCTGCTTTGGAGCAGGTTTTATTCTGAGCAAAGGGTATACCCAAGAGGTGACACTCTGATACTTTTTGGGTAACAGTCATTAGGTGGCGCTCCGGTAGCGCGGCCGCCATTATAGGTTGAAAATACTAAAGGCTGATTTATACTTCTGCGTCAGACCTACGCCGGAGCCTCTGCGCCGTAGGCTATGCGTCTGTTTTCATTTAGGCCGTGTGTCCACCAGAGCGTTTTTAGCCAGCTGAAAACGCTAGGCGCTCTGCTTACAACGCCCGTCTGTGAGCGCTTGAGAGCGCTTCTGCAGCGCAGCGTTTTTTTCCGTTGAGACGCTTTGTTGCTATGATACGGAATATCTGCGGCACTGTTACTTATAACTGATTTTGCAGGTAATTTGTTTCAGACTTAAAATGTTGACACAATGTGAAATTACTTTGCTATGTATTTTCGGAGAGCAGCAATATTAATTTCTCATCCATTTTGTTTCTGTTTGTTGATGTCGCTGTACAGCAAGAATGTGACAGTTGGTCGGAGTTGTATTTGTCCCGCCCCTCCTCCACTCTGATTGGACGGCTGGCTAAAAAGTGACAGTGATGAGCGCAGCGTTTTACTCAAAGTTGAGAATTCTTCAACTCGAGGCGACCAGTAAAAAACGCTGAGCTCTCAGCGCTTGAGCGTGAAAAAGACGCTGAAAAACTCCTGGCGTTTAAAAAACGCGGCGCTCCCATTGAAAACAATTGAAAAAGTAGAAGTGAATCAAACTGACGTTTCCCTTGTTCCGTGTGACTGGCTGTTTGCCGCACGTGTCACACTTTCAGGTGCACGCGCTTTGCAAACTCTGGATTAAACCTGAGTTGACAGAGAAAGTTTATACCGAGCGTTGTATAACAGTTGATCCTGATCTAAAACAAAGTTGGATTTATCTGGATTTGTCAACTCCAAACCTACTCTGAAACTCAGAGTTTGTTCACATAGCTTCATGCAACAGGCCACAGGGGTTTAGAATGACCCAGGGTTAACTACTTCAAGTGCAAAAAGCCCTAATGTGAACGCATACCTTCACTCTAGGGGTCAAACAACTAAAAATCAAGTCAGCAATCTTGGTGTGATTTTGGAGTCAGACCTTAGTATCAGTTGTCAAGTAAAAGCAATAAGTGAGCATACTATCATCTTAAAAATATTGCAAGGATTAGATGCTTTGTTTCCAGTCAAGACTTAGAGAAACTTGTTCATTAAGCAGGGTGGAATATTGTAATGGACTCCTCACTGGCCTTTCCAAAAAGACCATAAGACAGCTGCAGCTCATACAGAACGCTGCTGCCAGGATTCTGAGCAGAACCAGAAAATATGAACATATCACACCAGTTCTCAGGTCTTTGCACTGGCTTCCAGTTGCATTTAGAATTGATTTTAAAGTACTGAAACCTAACAGATCACTAAGGTCGTCAGGATCAAGTCACAAGGGTTCACTCAAAGCAAGGAGAGTCTGCTTGTAGCTGTTATGAAGAGATCAGTCCAGAAGAGATCAGATGTGCTCCAACAGTAGTCGCATTCAAATCCAGACTCAAAACATATCTGTTTAGCTGTGCATTTACTGACTGACCACTGTGCTACCTACAAAAAGATTGCACTTTTTGATACATTATATGTATTATCTTTTTATTCTTTTAATTCTTTTTCTTTCTTTTTTTTCTTTTTAATGCATTTTATATCAATCTCTCATGCATCCTCTTTTTATTTCTGACTGTTTTAATGCATTTTAAATCTTCCTGCCTGGTTGGAAGAGCTGGGAGAATTAGGAAGTAAGCCTTTGTGCTGTTAGCCCTGGTGTTCCTGGAAGATCTGTTTAGATCCGCTCTGATGGATAGTCCTTTGTAGATCCACTCTGATGGAAAACAAAGTTGAGTTAGCTCATAATAGGTATAGTTATCCCTTAATGGAGCTATGGACAGAGTTAGTACAGGAAGATTTGTCTGTAAGGGTACTGTTTAAACGCACAGCTACCTGACAAATGTAAGTATTTTTACAGTTATCCTCACATGAGAAGTGGAATCAAAGCAGCTTCCACGTCTGTTTTCAGGCCTTCCCACTTAGCTCTCTCCAGCACTGGAAAGCTTTTCTAATATAAACGCGGTCCTAAAGTGCTTGCCCAGGCATAAACCTTCATTCCAGTGATATTCTTTTCAGCTGTTTTGTATTGTCCCATTTCTCGTTCTGCAGTTTTTTTTTTTCTTATCTTCAAATCTCCCTCTTGCTTGTTCTCTCTCCTTGACCATCATACGCCCCCTAATGCTGATTGGTTAGTTGATGGTATCGCTAACTTCCAAACAGTGTATTTGAAATATTATTGAGTCCCCCTTTAAGAAGTGAAAAGGAGTCACCAAAACAACACCAGAATCTGAATGCATCTGTCAAATAGAAATATTTGTGTAATGCCAACACCAGGCTGAAAAGAATACAAAATAAACAAGGAAATTGAATTTTTGAAATACATTATGGAAATAAAATATGAACTTCTACATGATGTTTGTGATACAACTGACCAATTTTAGAGAAATTTTAGATCACAGTGAACTAACAGAATGAGAGTTTAACACAGTGATATCACAGTGGTCTTACATGGTGAGCTCACAGTATGAGCACACTGTGAGTGCGCTGTGGCCTCATATTGACCATAGTATGAGCACACAGTGAGTGCACTGTAAGGTTACGCTTTTAGCTCACTGTGACCTCACATTGTGACCACATTATGAGTATCCTGGGAGCTCATGGTGAGATCACTGTGAGATCAAATTTTTGACTAGGATGGATGCTAGATGCTGAAAGTCAGAGCTAGTAGGCTAAGCAGATTTTGGTAACACTTTATTTTACAGTGTCATTGTCAGTGTACAGTACATGCAGTTACTAACTGCTATAACTGTTATAGTAATAACTCTAAATTATGCGTAGTTACATACAACTAACCCTAAACCAAACCCTAATATTACTTAAATGTAACAAAGACACCTTAAAATGAAGTGAAATCCAGATTTTCAGCAGTCAGAGTTGACAGATTTTCCAGAAAATCACATAGTGTATGACGAGCACAGTTTTTTAAGCTTCAGACTTTGATTCCATCCAGTAGGAGGATATCAAACATGTTTCACATATTACAACACATATTGTTTTGTCAACGAGTTTATTGCGTTCAAAACTACTTGAATGTCTGGTAGTGTGTGATACTCTTGTCTAGTGTATGATGCCCAGTTTATCTCTGTAACCATTTATGAGGTTGATAAGTGTATAATGACAGTATGAAAACAGTCTTTGCTTGCAAAGATAATATGGTTGTATAATAGGGGTGTCCCATCCAGTTCTTGGAAGCACACCATCCAGCAGGGTTTATCCAGAGATCTTCTCATTATGAGGAAATACCAACTACCGCTGCTCTACTATTGGCAATTACAATCCTATTATAGCCTTGAACCCTGAACCTTAAAGGCTCATCTCAAAGCGGCTCTGGTTATCTCCAGCTCCAATTAAACACAGCTGAACCAGCTAATCAAAGTCATTAGGATCACTGGAAATGTCTTGGCAGGTGTGTTGAAGCTAAACTCTACAGCAGAGGTCTTCAACCCTGCTCCAAGTGACCAACTGTCTGGCAAAGTTTATTTCCAAACTGCTTCAGCACGCCTGCTTATGATTTTCAAGTGATCATGAAGAGCTTAACTAGCTGGTTCAGGTGTGCTTGATTAGGGTTGAAGCTAAACTCTACAGTACAGGGTCCCCAGGAACAGGGCTGAAGACCTCTGCTCTACAGGAAAGTGGCCCTCCAGGAGCAAGATTAGACAACCCTTTCTGTATATGTATAGATCTTTTTGATTTAGCACTTTTACTTACACTTTGGTGATACTGCCTGGAACCTAAACTGCTCTGGAGAAAGTTATGTTCAGACAGTAAGATTCTATGTGGCTACATACCCTGAAAGTTACTTTAGCTTTTGGAACTGAAAGTTATCCAGTTACTCTAAGTAAACATACCCAGGTAAATAGCTCAACCTGCCTCCACCTCCCTTTCTAGCAGAATATTCTTTAAGAGGTTGTCTTTACTTTCCCAAAGTGACACTCTTACGGCTTCTCCAGCGCAAGATCTTGAGGATATTGAGACTTGCAGTGAACACCTTGTCATGTTCAAACACCATCTTGTAGAAGGTTCCAATGGGAAGGTCACCATTTGGATCTGCATATTTCATGGTGGTCATGGGTGTGTACAGACTGTTAGTCTGATGGCGAAATGGTGGGTTCTTCATGGTAATCATTTTGAATGTGTGCTGATTAGAGAAGAAATGACATATAACACACTATTAGTAATTCAGAGACGAAACAAAACATCCATTGGAATGGTAGATTGCTGCATGAAACATTTTGGAAGTGTTTTGATGGGCCGTGAAAGTACCTCTGCAACTTCTTCTGGTGTTTGTCCAAGACTCTCAAATATCTGCTTGTAATTCTTCAAGTAGATGTTGTTGAACATATCTGCAGTCACTTTATCAGCTTTGGAGAGGTCTATCTTCAAGCTTTCTTCATACGCCTTATGCTCAAACTCTGTGATGACAGGTCCTGGTTCAATGAGGCTGATACTGCACAGATGCAAAAAAAATAGACCTAAAATGACATCTTAAATGTGAGGGCCAAGGCATTCAATGCTTTCAAAAACACATCAGAACAGAAGTTTCTAAATGAATCAATACATTATCATGCACTAGAACTGAGCTCTTTTTTGAAATTTAGAGATCTGAATGAATTAGGGGAACCGTAAGTTGATTCTAACTCACATGTTTAAAGAGTTATTATTATAAATGTAAATTCATTACATAGTTTTGGATGGATGCGTAAATGTAGGCTACTCACTGCACCTCTGTTTTAGCGTGTTTACTAGTCTTATACTGAACCTGGTATTGTATACTATGAATATTGCTTGTTTTGGATAGAAGCATCTTCTAAAGGAATAAATGTACTCCTCAGTACTTCTCAGTATACTATAGCCCAAAGTATACGTCACTTTTTATGCGTACGTGAGGGTCAGCGTACAGTGCGCAGTTGAAGAAAACCTGCATAAACAGAACAGATCGGAACACATGCAAGCTACAGCAACAATGGAGGGCTATATAGATGACAGATTGAGCAAAGAGGTTAGAAAGTATCCTAATTTGTACAACTCTAGCATGAAAGAATACAAATATATTTACATTGCTTGTAACTCATGGCAAGAGATTTCTCAAAACTGCACGTGTCGAAAGCGTACGGGTCAAGTGAAGTATACTGTGCAAGGCTGTGCGTTCGACTGTGCTGAAGTATACCCAGGGCTTCAGATCACTTACTTTAGATTAAATCTCAGAGCTTGAACTGCCAGACTCTCACAGAACCCTTCAACAGCAAACTTGGAAGCAGCGTAAATATCGTTAAACAAAATACCTGTGTACATGAACACAACAGTGATTAGAGATCCTGTTGAATCCTCTCAGATCTTCAAGTCGTTGTTGTTAATCCTTTAAGTATCCAAAGTTTGATCTCACACATACTGGGGTAAAGAGCTCAAATGTAAATATCAAATGGTTGTTTTTTCTTTCTTTTCTTTTCTTTTTTACTTTTATTGTATGGCTCACCCTGAATCCCCATGACACTGCTAATGACCACTATGTGGCCACTTTTTCTCTTCTTCATATCAGGCAAAACCTCCTTCATGAGTCGCACAAGCCCAAAGAAGTTGGTGTCCATGACAGTTTTCATCTCATCAATGGTCCGACACTCAATGGGGCCAACCATTCCCATTCCAGCATTACTAACTGAAACACAAAGTACAGAAGAGTAGAAACAACGATACTGATTCAGGATAAATTAAAGAAATCATTAAGTATTCATAAGTCTTAAATATTGGCTTTTTCTTTCTCTTTCTTTCTTTCTTTCTTTCTTTCTTTCTTTTTACAAATATCTACAATTTCAAAAGCAATTTGTAAATAACCTGATTCTGCATGTTCATTGCTGTATGATCAGTGATCTTAAAACACACTTTATTTGGTAAATCACTAACCCCGGATGCAAATGTGTAATCAGCTAATCATGTGGCAGTAACTCAATGCATAAAGGTATGCGAATATGGTTAAGTTCAAACATCAGAATGGATAAGAAATCTGATTTAAGTGATCTTGTAAACTGCTGGGATTTTCATGCACAGTTCAAAAATTAAAAATAATACCTTGTGAGAGATGTCAGGGCTGAATGGCAAGACAGATTAAAGGTGACAGGAAGGTTACAGTAATTGAGTGTTACAACAGTGCAATGTAGGAGAGCAATGTTGAATGCAAATTGTTGAACCTTAAACTGGGTGAAGTCCAAATTGTCTCTTATCGGAACAAACATGACACTAAATTCAATGTACTCTAATGGCCAAATGTACAGCAAATGTATGGTGTTATAAAGTCAACATGAACCAGTGTGTTGTGTAAACAGACCCTAAAACGAGGGAACAAATTAATAATTTGTGGGAACTAATTCTTAATTTGTGGCCACAATGTTTTTCAACTAAATGTCATTTGCAGGGCTCCATATCTCTGATCCTACCTAGTATTATAAAGATTAGTATTGTTACTACTTACTATTACTAATATCAGTAGTAGTATTAGAGCTACCAAATGCATTGGCCAATAAGTGTATATAGTGTTCATTTTAATATACAACATAGCATTTTATTTATTGAGATAATATTGTTTAGAGCACAGAGACAATTGAAAATGGCAATGAAGCATTTGCGTTTGTAAGAAGTACATCTAATAATCTTACTGAGAATGTCGACTCTGGGCAGACTCTTCACACAGGCTTTGATAGAGTTCTCATCACACACATCGAGCTGCTTGATCTCCAGTGTGCGTCCCAAAGTACAACCTGCTGCCTCCACCAAAGCTTCTTTTTTAGCCAGGTTCCTCATGGTGGCATACACTGCCAAGGTAAAAATATTTAGCTTAATTTCCATTTAAACTAAAATCTGCTGACATTTGCCGTGACCAGTGATTCAGGTAACAGATGGGGGACACAGTCATCGTTTAATGACTAATAGATTAAAGCTTCTCAGCTACTTACGTTGAGAAAATCTTCAAGCCAAGTCAATTTATTGAGAACAATCCATGTTACACAATAAGAAATATTATGAGAAATTTTCTCAGCATATCAAGCAAACAGAGCACAGTTGTTGTAACTATGTGAATATTTCCATTCTTCAAACTGACATAATCCGTGTGCACTTTCACAATGATATAATGACTCCTCCAAAGCTTCTCCTTTAAAAAGTTTCCTCATGGTGGCATACACTTCCAAGGCTAAAACATGTAGTCTAATGTTCATTTGAATTAAAATGTTAACATTTGCATGTAAACATGGTGAACAGTCATAATTTAATGACTAATTAATTAATGCTACTCAGCTGCTTACTTGGAAGAATTCAACATGCAAAGTCAATGTATTTAGAAGAAATTTTAAAAAGTTACACATAAAGAAACATTATGAGAATTTTTTTTTCTTTTTTTAACTGCAATTATTCAGAATATTGGGTAGGCTGAGTACAGTTGTAACAGGGTAGCATTTTTGGTACATGCTGGTGTGCGAAGTTGCTTTGAAAATCAGGCAAACTTCCAAGGTGATCAGTGAGAAGAGTTGTAACTGTTGTTTCACCACTGAAAATTATTAAGAGCATAAAATTCACAAAAATATTGAACATACTGATACATATGCATACATTATTACACTGATTTAAACATTTTTACACATCTTATACTGAGAATAGATTTTTTACACCATTTTTTTCCATGAGATTTCTGTTTATTCTGAACCGTATTTGTGCAATACAGAAGCAAAATTTTACAACTGTAAGTGGTCTACACCACTATTATACTACTTTAACCTATAAACACAATATTTGTATGTATTTTATTTACTGGCCTTACCCATAAACCTCTTCTTCTCATCTCTTGCAATACGAACAGCAAGTGCCAATCCAATGCCAGAAGAACAACCAGTGATAAGTACAACCTTTTGATTCATGGCTGTAACAAAAATCTTGCTTTCTCTGACTATACAGCGAGACAAAGTATAGAAAGTAAAAGACAGCTAAGAAGCACTGGAAACAAGATAAAGAGACAGAATGAGTGGGAGCTTGAGAGATGAGCTAAAACTTAGTTGCTAATCCAGTACATAAAGACTCAGCAGAATGGCCCACGTGTAACTCCATCCTAGACATGTGGTAGGCAATACATAACAATACGACTGGTGGGACAGAAGTTCTATGCACCACTGTGGTCTAAAAGAAATATCTGATAAAACACAATTTCACTGTGATTTTGTAAAACATAAAATCATATATGCATACTACTGTTTAAATGTTTAACAATAAGTAATACTTCAGTCCAGTGGCGTAGCCAGAATTTTATTTTTGGGGGGGCCCATCTAAAAATGAGGGGGCCGCTATATTATATATAATAATTTCTAAAAGAAATGCAAAATCAATCGGTAGTTATTAATAGAATAACGAGACACAAACCTTTACATTCAATCGCGTTTGGTCCCATTTATTTTTGATCACAGTGCATACTACAAATACAAACTTTTACTCTCAAAGTGCATTTGTAGAAATACACGTTTACCTCAGATTTCATTCGATGGAATTTAAAGAACATGTACGCTGGGTTTCATAATTACCCAGGTCATAAAATGTAGTTTCCTAGGGGGGTACGGGGGCATGCTCCCCCGAGAAAATTTAGATTTCCCTGGTGTACATATGTGCATTTTTAAGACGTTAAAGACCAACAAATTGTTTAACAATAGTTTTAAAACCACGTAAACAAATACATGCATGCATGCACAGTTTTGAGGCAGCTTCAATCGCATGTTTGGCAATTTCATTTTCAAACGACGGTCATTGCTCGTAGTTTCTATTGCGCTTTATTTTAGTTATAATAAAGTAATTATGCAGCGCGCGCCGGCGCATTTGCGCATGCAATTCTTGAGTGCGCGCCACGAGCACAGTATAATGACTGATTGGACAGTCGTGTTATTTTTTCTGAGTTTTACCGACATAGCCTGACAACATCTCATCTGTTCACTGTTGTTCAACTGAAGCTCCCTCGTCATCACCTGCACCTTTCCCGCGCTCGTTTGACTGGCGCCTGGCGCTGAGGCGGGAATGCGTGTCTGAAAAGTGTCCCGTTTGTTGTATATAAACGCAGCGTTTTACTTGGCAATGTTTTAAAAAAACGATTTTTATTTTATTTTATATGCTCTGTTGGTGGTTTGTGGAGTAGCATCACTCGGGAGGGATATATTTTTTTATCCCCACCAGGGATAAAAATAATTCAGCAGAGGCAGGGATACATAGACCAGACCATAAACTATTTTGATTACACTCATGCTGATATTGTACTATTTGATGATCAGTAGTGGTTCGCTAAATATAATAATTCAATAAGCATTTAGGCTACAATAAGCACTTAACTTTTAATATATAACTTTAAAAATATATATTAAATAGATAATAAAAATATCTAGATAGCTGGCTGACTAAAGTAGGCTAAGTTTGAAAATGATATCATTTGTACATGGAGTTATTATATAAAAAGATACTTAATTTCTTTACAATTTATAGGTGTTGTTTTAACAGTCAGTTATGTAAGTTTGATGGTTAATAGCTTCTAGCAACATTAAATCCAGGAGAGAAGACAATTCTAAAGAAAAAGCATGTTTGATTTACATATAACAATTTACATATTGAGCGCGCACAGCCGAGCACGCAATATCTGAGCGAGAGCAAATACGCCACGGAAACTGCCTCAAATTAACTATAATGACGAGAAGAAAGCTGTGTGCGCTGCAGTCAGAGGTTCTTGATTCTCTAACGATTTTTTATTGGTTAAAACGAATGTAGAGTTAGAAGCCCGAGCACCCACCGGATTTCACTGCATTGAGATGCGCGTAACGGGAAGCCTCGGGTGCCGCTTCACATTGTCACTCACCGCATAATAACGAACTCTCACGCGCAAAGATAATAACAGCAGAATACGCGCAACACGTGAAATAATCAAACCAATAAGTCTAAAAACAGCTGTTGCATTTTACCGCGCAGCATATGCATCAGTGTAACAAATCAACATAAAAAATAAAAAATCGCTCAGAAATCTGGGGGGGCCTGCATAATAATGAGGGGGCCTAGGCCCCCTCAGGCCCCCCCGTGGCTACGCCACTGCTTCAGTCTTATCCGAATTTAATAATTTTCTTGTAATAAATTCAGATAAGACTGAAGTATTACTTAATGGGCCAAAAACCTGTACACAGAATCTCTCAGACTACAATCTGCATTTAGAAGGATGTACTGTTACTCCATCCTCGACAGTAAAAGACCTGGGTGTTATATTAGACAGCAACTTGTCCTTTGAAAATCATATTTCATGTGTTACAAAAACAGCCTTCTTCCACCTCAGAAACATTGCTAAGCTACGGAATATGTTATCTATTTATGATGCAGAAAAGTTAGTTCATGCATTCATGATGTCTCGACTAGATTACTGTAATGCATTATTAGCTGGTTGTCCTGCTTCCTCAATAAACAAGCTACAATTAGTCCAAAATGCAGCTGCTAGAGTTCTTACCAGGTCAAGAAAATATGATCATATAACACCAATTTTATCATCTCTACACTGGTTACCTATTAAGTTCCGTATAAAGATTATAAAGTTTTGCTAATGACCTATAAGGCTCTTAATGGTTTAGCTCCTGTGTACTTTAACGATCTTCTATCGCCCCACAATCCTTCACGCTCTTTAAGATCCCAAAGCTCTGGACTTCTGGTTGTACCTAGGATATCTAAGTCCACTAAATGAGGGAGAGTGTTTTCACATTTGGCTCCGAAACCTTGGAATAGCCTTCCTAATAATGTTCGGGGCTCAGACTCGCTTACCTAGTTTAAAGGTCCCGTTTTTCGTGGTTTTTTGAAGCTTTAATTGTGTTTATAGTGTGCAATATAACATGTGTTCATGTTTCGCGTGTAAAAAAACACAATATTTTTCACATAATTTACTTATCTGTATACCGCTGTTTCCACTGTCATAAAAACGGGCTGATGACTTCCTTGTTCTATGAAGTCCCTCCTTCAGAAATACGTAACGAGTTCTGATTGTGCCAGCGGTTCCTGTGTTGTGATTCGACAGCAGTTTAGCGCACCGTGCCCGGAAAGGTCACGCCTCTTACCATAACGTGGAGATGCACGCGCTCAGTGTTATTGTAAACATGTCTTTAATTTTACCCTATCAATTTGAGCCGGAATCAGACCCGGTGATTGGACTGCGGGATGAAAATAACAGCGTTTCGACGACATGGCGACAAACACACTCTACAAACCCAACTCTTGTGTATTCCTGTGGGCGGAGGTTAGTCAAAAAACTGTTTTAGTGACGTCATTAAAGAAGGAAGTAGAGGGATGTAGTCCAAACTGGCCGTTCGATGTAGGCGACTTCTGTTAAATAAAATATCTCACTTGGCATTGAACTTTGAGCTTTAAAATTTTACAGATTTTATTTATACTCTAACAACAACATTACACACTAACTAAAGTTTGAAACATGGGATCACGAAGAACGGGACCTTTAAATCTAGATTAAAGACGCATCTCTTTAGCCAAGCATTCACATAATGCATCTCATATCAGATCAATTGCACATGACTATCTTTGCTTAATGTTATGAACAGCAACTACGCTAATTATTCTCCATTTGCATTTCTGTTTTACCTCGGGACTCCCGTTCCCGAGGTGACTAGAGAGTACATCAGTTTCAGTTTGGATCCAGCCTCTTAAGAAGACCTCAGATGACTAACACCTATGAAGAGACAGCGCCAACTACTGCGAGGACTTCAGAAGATGCAACATCTGGATCAACATGCACATTCCCAAATTTCTATATATCCTAATTATTGTTAATATGTAATTAATTTTTCCAGGAGCTCATTGCTTCTACCTTCAAGTAAATTGCTAACAGTGTTTGTAAATTAATTGCCTAAAATATGACATTATTTGCTAACTGCATTCTTTAAATCGTAATGTTGACATGCATTTTCTGTAAAGCTGCTTTGAAAAGATATTTCACGAGTTCACACTTTCAAATAAGTCAGATAAAATAAATGGTATACGTATTTGGCGTGCTGTCTGGGGAGAGGGCTCCGAATTTGGCCCGAACACAGAGTACGAGTTTATTACCTGCATTCTATTTAACTTTAATCCTTATGTTTCATTGTTTTTTTTATTCTTTTAAAGTTTTGTGCCTTCATTTTATTGTTTGTTTACTATGGCTTTTGTAAAGCACTTTTGTCAACACCAGTTGTTTTTAAATGTGCTATATAAATAAAATTTGTATTGTATTGTATTGTATTCAGAATTAGCATTTTCCTTCAGGTCAGCCCTATGTTCAGAATTAAAAAAAAATCAGTTTAAATGTCCAATGTATTATCTTGTCCTTTTAACTGTTGAGGGGTTTTCCCATGACTGACAGCGCTAGTCAAAGCATTTGTCAGTTGCGTCTTGTTCCGTGTTCCCAACAATTTTTTAATGTAAAAGTCTTCACTACTGGCTGACACACTCATAAAGACAGTCTTTGCTACCATCTAATGGTGTAATAATGTAACTTCTGTTGCTGTTCACAGTCAGGGACTATTTTGTCCAGCAGAAGGAAGGCTTTTAATGAAACTTTACTTGATGAAAGTTGCATTGATACATATTTTTGGCTTTAATACTTGAATTGTGTGGTAACCGTTTTATAAAAGCAATAAGGAACTTGAGACTAGTTCTGTATCGTGAATAAGTCACGGCTGAAGGGGTTGCTGGCACTCCGCTTCTCATCGTGCCTAACAATGCCCTTCAGCCATGACTTTTTCATGATACAGCACAGCCTCTCGTATTTTATTGCTTACATAAACTTATGTAACAATGTAAAAGTTTTTAATGTCACTTTTGGTCAATTTGACACATCCTTTTTTTTTTTCGTTCGTTCTGTTACGTTCAGTTTGGTTCAGTTTCATTTTCATGAACTTTTCCTTTAGTTTGAGTCATTCTTTGTCCAGTCTCATTTATTTTTAGTTGGTTGTTATCCTCCTGCGTTCCAGTTTTTTTTGGTTTGTTAAAATTAAAAAATGTAAATTGTTAAAAAAAAAAAAGTGACTGCCGAGTATAGATCCTACTCTTCCTTGCCGCAACCAACAATCTTACTATAACCCCAAACTTTTGAATGCTACTGTATAATTGACCCTTCAAACAATGCCAACATCTACAAACACATAACTCATAGTTTTTTGAAGTTTTTTTTTATTATATACTGGGAATCAGAATAATTGTAGACGTACATTAAAATCTTTTAGCAACTACAATATATTCTCAGATTACATTTCATTTTGCATATTTGTGATGTTTATGCATTATCCATACACTTGTACAGTTTCACTTGTACAGTTTTTAATAATCCAAAAGTCTGTCAATTGCAAATAAAAGTTGTCTTGCATATAAAATTCTACATTTTCCTTTTTCATTCCTTTTAATAGCCATTTAAAAAAAAAAAAAATCTTAATGATCATGTGGTTGAAAACATCACTGGAATACAGAATTATACAAAAAAAAAAAAGATATATAAAAGAGTTTAAAGGTATAACAAGGCAAAGTCAAGGCACAGAAACAACAAGGCAAAAAGTCGTTAATAGTAGCAAAATACGGTACATAGTGGCTTATCATGCAGTATTTTTGCAAACTGTGTTCCTTCAGCATCCCTTGCAGACCACCAATGCATTAAAGACACAAGGTGAGTATTCTGGAAGCTATGCAAAAATATATAGCAGTTTGTATGTTTTAGAAACGAGCACGGATGCGATCCATTGGGTCTGTGTCCCACATCTTTGAGTCCCAAGCCTGGAACCAGCCAGTGAAGGTTGGGGGCTCAAAGCCTTGCTTTATAGTGATGACTGGGGTGCCACGGCGACCAGAGGGGTCAGAGTCCACATATTCTTTAGCTGATGACAAAGAAACATTTTATGACATTTAACAATCAGGTATTACATTCAGTGCCAATGCTAGATCAAACTTAATCCTCCATTATTGGTACATATGTACTGTTCCAGTTGAGATTTTGGTATTTGGTGCCTTAACTGAGTTTTCCTAAAAATATAATGGTAATTTTTATAGGTATGTGGGAATATTATGTTGTTTAGTGCTTCAGCATCTTGACTTACCTATGTTAGCTGATCCAGTCTTCTCTACCTCGTTGGCATCATTACCAATCCAAAGAAAGATCTAAGGGAAGAAGATTCAAAAATTGAAGCTTACATTTATAGTTCTGCAATAGATCTTAGTCACATTAGACACCATATTAAATTTAAAGGAACACTCCACTTTTTTTTGAAAATAGGCTAATTTTCCAACTCCTAGAGTTAAACAGAGTTTGAGCTAGATGCTAACGGTCTAATCAGATTCAATGAACTATGCTAAGCTATGCTAAAAGTAGTACCGCCAGACCCGGAGATAGGCTGAATGGATTCGAAAATGGTAAAACTCAACTGTTTAACTCTAGGGGAGTTGGAAAATGAGCCTATTTTCTAAAAAAGTGGAGTGTTCCTTTAACACAGATGAAAACAAGGCTGTAAAAGACAGATTTACAGTCTTTACAATGGCACCCACTGTAATAATTTTCCACAATATACATAATTTTCACAACTTTCAAAACTGCTTTATGTAGTTTTTGTTAACAGTTTTTTTTTTTTTTTTTAAAACAATCTATGTATGTATGTTAGTATACAACAGTACAAGTCACTGAAAGCACTGCACTTTTTTCCCTCACAGCCTTGTTTTCATTCCTGTTTTTAAAATATGGTGCCACCCTGATTAAGGTCTTTAACTGAACTATTCTGTGCTCCATTCTGGTTTATAACACCCACTTTTCAAGAACCAATCATATGATTATGTATAACATCTATTCTCATCCTGATTTTTTTCTGGTTGGAAATCCTGTTTCACTCAGAAGTTTATCAGATTACAAAATTAATGTGTGTTCTAAACATACTGTAATTTCATCTTGACTTAAACTTAAGTCATCAGTACTTCAAATGCTAACCTGATCCCCGGTATCCAGAAGCATGACATCATCAGTGGCCAAATCAGACTGGGTGAAATCTCCAGGAACTTCCTCAGCCTGAAATGGAAAAGGAGAGGTATAGTAAAGTGAATGTAGCCATTTAACAAAGAAAATTGAACTAGTTGCAAATTAAATCTGTTAACTCACAATTAGACGTCCAGTCTTGTTGGAGCAGCCAAACAGACGAGGAGGTTTAACACTCTTCTGCAGACTTTTGGAGGTCTGATAGTCCTTCTTTCCACCCAAAGCAGACCAAAATGCAGCTAAAAGGAGCAAAGAGACAGATAAAACCGACCAATCAGTGCAAAGTAGGAGGAAATGTGATTAGGTTAGGAATGCCTTTTAACTGTATAAATTACAGTGTCTGAACATTTATAAAAGGCAGACACCCACCCGGCTCTTTGCCCTCTGAAATTTCCGTAACACTGCCTCCAAGGAAGCTGCTGACATATTTTGCAGCAGCCATTTCTTCCTCTGAAGCGGCCACTCCTTTCCACACAAACAGGCCGTCAGGAAACTTCAGCACAAACACATCATTAGTGTTCAGTTTAGATGCAGAAGGTTCCACCTGGGTGAGAAGAAAGACAGAAAAAGTCAGAGAGGACAATTATTGCCTGATGATCATTCCTGACTGTGCCCACATATGTGTTTTTCGCCATCACCGACCTCCACAGCGCGTGTTGCACGGGTGGAGCTCTGGCGGATGTGGAAGAGCCGTGTGCTGCCAGCCCGACTCTGACCACCTTTACGTGAAGTCCCACCCAGGTGGATGACCATGGGTTTCCCCTTGAACAGACTCATCAAATGGGCCGGTTCCTGGCCCTGAGTGACACGTACCTGCAGGGTGACATAACAGTTAATTGTAAATCAAGTTATTTCCTTGAAAAAAAACCCAAAGAATCCTTTATAAAAATGGAAACTAGAGATGTGCATAATTTCTCTGAAAAATATTTAAGATTGTAAAATATATAAGATCTGCCATAATTATCTGATTATCAAATGTTGATTGCAGCATTTCATTTCATTTTTTTTTTTTTTTTTTTAGTTTGACCAATGCAAGTAATCTTTTTATATTATTAGTTATTTATTTTTAAAGATTACCTTTAAGTGAGCATTAGATGATGGCAAATTAATCTAAAAATGAATTATTATTAAAAATTAAATATTCAACCAATATGCACTGCTGGTTTGGGGTCAGTAAGATTTTTTTTAAAGAAAATTAATACTTTTATTCAGCAAGGACATTTTAAATTGAACAAATGTGATGGTAAAGACTTTCATAATGTTACAAAATATTTATATTTCAAACAAATGCTGTTCTTTTGAACAAAGCTGAATGAGTTGAAATGTATCACGTTTTTTTCAAAAATATTAAGCAGCATAAATGTTTTCAACAGTGATAATAATAAATGTTTCTTGAGCATCAAATCACCACATTAAAATGATTAATGAAAGATCACGTGACACTGAAGACTAGAGTAATGATGCTAAAAATTCCTCTATGCCATCACAGGAACAAATTACATTTTAAAATAGAAAAATTAATTAATATATAAAAATAGAAAACACTTATATAATTACAATTTATGTAAATTTTATATTTTAAATATTACCGTTTTACTGTTTGTTAGATCAAATTGCATTGTTGAGAGACTTATTAAAAAAAAATAAAAAATAAAATGATAACAGCACAGTACAGATATATTGTGTATGCCTAGAAACAGAAACATTTTAGAATCAAAGTGAAAAGCATCAGACTATTTTGCTCTGGTCAATTGAAAAGTTGACGGTATAATACCCAATATATACTACAAGTGAGCAGTATGACCAAACTAGAAAACTCCCATTATAATCAACAAGGTAAATTAAAAAATGACAATTGCTTGACAGTTATATTAATATAATATTGGAAAATTATGATTTTTATAATAATTGAGCAGCCCTATATTTAAGCATGGAATAATGACCAGACTCAAGAAATTTGGCCTGTGTTTGGTAGTACCTGGACAGGGGAACCGCCCATGGAATCATCCAGCTTGACAGTTAGGAAAGCTGAGGCAGCCAGCTCATCTTGTGTACACTTCAGTCCTTGCCTGAAAAGAAAATCAATAAATCGAATCAGAATATTAAACATTGACTTGATTGTGTAAATATTGGCTAATCAGGTGGTTAATGAGTACATTCCGGCATGTCATCCTGTGACTGTCTTGACTTACCAGGTGTAGATAATGTGTTGCTCTCTGCTTCCTTGGCGATAGGTGTAGAGAATCAGGTAACAGTCTCCACCATAAAACTGCCCATAGCTAGAAGGGTCCACAGGAACTTTATCCCCACCCTCGACGCGCCATACCTGGCAAGATCCAGAGAAATGGACTTCATACAAGTGCAGTGTTGTAGTTAACAATCTAAAATCAACAGTAATCTTGAATTTTAAGCAACTATAGTTCAGCCATTTCGAATGGGTATTTAGAATAGTGCTTCATTTAAGAGTTTGTAGTTAACTTTAAATAAATGTTATAGTAGCATTAGCAATTTATGCTAACAGTTTGACACAAGTTTTAGAACCACAGTCTTATTCATCAATATTTATTTAGCAACTTGTTAGTTATTCAAAAATCTGGTTTGACATGTTGTAGGACAGATTACTTTAAAGTCTCTTCAAGCAATGTTAACCAAAGATTTTCACAATGGAAATCGAGTCATTTCAATAGAAATCTGTGGTATCTGAGCGAAACATTTCCCCACGCGAATTTGTTGCGTTCACCAACAGAAAGCTGCTTGGTTTGAAAGTGACTTCTGTATGTGCTGTGCTTCATACATTGCTACACTATTGACAATGAACAATAAACCTTTTTGCCCACAAAATTTCAACAAAATTTCTGTAATGTGACCGCACCTTTAAATTGAAAACGTAATTCTAAAAACCCATTAACAATTCCTGAGATAATTCCTGGCTCAAAAACACTAAAGGCCCATTCATACCAAAAAAATTGTACTAAATATAAAAGAATAGCAGAATCTAGATCACAATTATAACAATAATGTCACAAAGAAATATTAGTGTTGGTATCACTTTCGTAACGATTTTTCCAGCTGATAAACAATAAAAACAGCCAATCAGAATCCACCTGACTTTGAAGAGCTTATCCCAGACAGCAACATAGCGTGGCTGAGATCCGGCCCACATCTGGTACATGTGGATTACATACGGACCAGATGTGGGCCGGATCTGGGCCGACTCTATGTTGCCGTCTGGGTATAAGCATTTAAAAGATGACATGCAACTGCAGTGTATACTTATAATAAACAATGTTATCGTGCATTGGTGTAGACGCTAATATAGTTATCGTTATCATAATAGTTATCGTTCGTGGTGTGAACAGGCCTTAATTATTCTCTGGGTTTAAGGACTGAACAGCCTTATGGTCCATGGGGTGATGTCATGAGCGTTAATATTTTTACCTGAACCTTGCCAGAGCCGTCATCCACCATACCGTGCTGAGCAGCCATTGTTTTGTTGGAGTGCAGACTGGAGGCGTCAAAAGGAACCTGCGAAACACGGGCAATGCGGCCAATGCTGTAGGCCTGGCCTGGACCTGTGGTTTGATCCTTATCCTTCCAGTTACTGAAGAACTGTTTGAACAGTGTGGTCTCACCTCCAGCTGGCATAACCTGGATCTGATCAGAAAAAGTTAGATAGACTGGTTAGAATTTGTCTTCTATTTAATCTACTTCCATGAACAGGCTAGAGTCTGATACCTGTGTGTTTTTAGGGTAGTTCTTCTCTTTGATAAACTGCTCTGCGACCTTCATGGCTGTCTTACGTTCTTCAATGTTTGCACTTGGTCCTGAGATGTTAAAATGGTAATGAAATTGTCAATAAGCAGCCATTTAAGGTATATATTTCACTTTGCAGCTTTAATATATATGTAATATAAGGACTTCAGAAGAAAATTTGACCATACCTTTCCAAAGAAAGATCTTGCTGTCCACTCCATTGTCCAGGATGTAGCACTCGGTGGGAGTAAGCATCTCCTGTTTGAAAGGGCTGCTCTGGGCCACCAGTGTTGTCTTCATAGAGCCTGCAGCATCTGATACCTAACCCATTCAAAACACACAAATGCATAGATTTATAAAATGCCATGAATACTACACTGTTTGCATAATACAGTGCTTGTGGTAACTCTGATATGTGCATAATACATAAAGGTACCATGTAGAGTGAGCCCTTTTTCTGATTGCTTCTGTCAGTCGTCTCATCGTCAGGACTTCCTGCTGGGATGTTGGGCTTGGGTCCAAGAGCCTAAAAATAAACAAACACATAAGAGTTTCCACCAGTTTTCTCCATGGCAGCAGTCAACTCAGGATACAAAAAAAGACCATTATGCAGAACCTCAAGCAAAAAGTCAAAATCAAAACCAGATGAACTGGCATTCTATGCCGACTGCAACACTTGTTCCCTTAAAAATGTACCGTTTACTAATATTTACCGTGACAAACTTATTCCAGCTTTCTTTTAGTGTTTCTGTACCTTAAACACTAGAGCATGGTGCTAACGATGAGTTCAATTCCCAGAGAATGCATGAATTTGAATACACTGTAAATTAGATAAATGTGCCAGTAAATGTTTACAGATTCTTTCTGTTGTAATTTATCTAGTGTCTTCGTTTTTTTGTTCTGCCTATGTCTTTTTTTGTATTACTGAAGCCTTTTTATGTAGCTACAAAGATGGTCTATGATAATTGGAGAAAATTATCTGTTAGCAGTCCCATTCATTTCAACAACAGTTGCTCAGAACTCCTGATGATAGTTGAGGCTGGTAGATGCTGTAATTGAATGATGCTTAATCAGACAAAACTTGTCCCTTGAAAGCTACAGATGATGTAAAGGCAAATGTTTGGACATAAACTGAGTTTAAAGTTGCAATGTAACACAAGCAGCGGCAGATCTATTCTTAAGTATTGTGACATACCTCCACGTAAAATTAATTATCAAAAAATGTAGGAGGGTTCAATCCAAAATTGTTGAAATTGTTAAAAATGAGATATAGTGTATGCATGGATGAATTGTTATGCATTTAGAAAATAGATTATAAACTCTTTCAAGGTGTGCAGTAGAACAGTTCATAGTCACCAGTATCCTTAGTTTACAATTCAAAAAGCCAAAACAAACTGATCAAGAAGGTCAGTGCTGTTATTGATCTCACTCTAAACCGTGTTTTATTTGAGTTCCATCAAATAAAGACTCTGAAGCATGCCACTACTGACCCAATTAATCATGTTTTCACTTCCTGCCACAGCAGATCCAAAGACATGCTTATTCTTCTTACACACTGCATGTTTAAACCTGCAACAGTGGTACATAGGTTTTGAAGTAGAAGAAGAAGATAAGACTTACACTAAGGACAGCCTCTGGCTCAGAACCATCCTCAACCATTTGCAGACTGGCGCGCCCATTTCTCTCATTATCACGAATGCCGATTGCCAACTCGGAGGCTTTCAACCGCTCAAAACGGTTGCATTCACTCCCACACCATTGGTAGATGTCCTAGGAAAATCATAATAAGAGTTGTGGGGTTGGGAATTTTGGATTTCTCAAAAGGACAGCACTAAAGAGATTGATTATTCACTTCACCCCAACATATTTCTAACCTTGCCAAGATCAATGATGAAGCAGTCTCCACGATTGAAGCTGGCCCAAGACATATTGACCTCAGTGGCGCGAATGGCACGTCGCCCTTTAATGTGAAGCAGACGCTTCACGTTCATGTCATTGGTCACCACATGCTGGAACCCAGAGGCCACACCACCTTGCTGTGAAGTGGGAAAAAGAAATGTCTTAAGGCTCTCACATTACAATTAAAAAGAAATTCTCCTGATACACAGAAAAATAATTGGAGATGGCATTATAGCCAAAAGTAAAATGCACTTAATCTGAAAGGGAAAATGTCACATTTGTAAAAGGGAGCAAAGGAATATTTATCAAAGCAATACGCTATGAAATTTTCTGCTGGATCCATTCTTATTTCTAAATTATTAAAACCATCTCAGAGAAAAAGTACATCAAACCTGCCACAATATGGCAGATATATGCAAGGGAAAAGCTGATTTGAATGTGGTTTGTGAGATCCTCTTACATAAACAAATTTGTTATCTGTAGAAAAAATAATAATAATCCTTGACAGTAATAATAACTCTCATAAACTACTATAGCCACCATAGACATTAATGTTGATGCATCCACATTATTATTATTATATATTTATTTATTTATATTTTTTTTTTCAATAGTGGTCCATCAATATAGGATTTCAAAGAAATGATTACTGAAATGTAACATACAGTATAGTGATGCCAGCAGAGATTAAATTATTCTTCTGACAGCATATTTTTAACCAATGAGAAAAAGTGTGGGTTATAATGGAGCACTGAATGTAAAATTAAGCATGTTACTAAACTGACCCATTTGTCAGATTTAGCAACAAATATGACAGATCTGGGTTTATTTTTTCAATCAGCTATCTGTAAGGGTTATTATTACCTTGTACTTAATTCCAGTTTTAAAGTAGCCAAGGAAGGTGACGGACTCGTTGTTCTGAACCTCACGGTACTGGACTGGTGCTCCACCCAGATGATCGTCCAGCTGCATAGCAAAGATGGCAGCAGCTCCACCCTCATCCTGAGAGCACTCATTACCTGCAGTTTAAACAGACACAGACAAAAATCCTAAATAAAAACAGCATCAAGGTGTGTTTCTGTATCTGCTAACCTACCTGACAAGAAAGAAAAGACATGTGCCATGTCCTTGAAAGGGCACAGATTTTTTTTTTTTTTTGGCATATTACAAATTTGGCAAAGGATTAAATTATTAAATGTAGTTACTTCTACTCACCCAACCACATGTGGACATTGTAGGATGGAGCAGGAGTGGTGTAAAGGACAACATAGGCATCTCCAGTGAAGAAGTTTCCTTGGAGCTGTTTGGGGACCGGTTTCAGGTCCATCTTCTCTATTCTCCAAATCTGCAGACCAGGCTCTTTACCTGCATTCTGGAACTCCTTGTGGAAAACCATGATTCCTGGAACATACAAGAATGCTGAACTATGAAACTGTAAACATCCATTTCATTCAAAATACCATTTTTATTTAAATATAAGGCAAATGTGCACATGCACATGGTAAAACATCACATGGAGCATCAGGCGCATTTATTCTCAGAGGACTACATTATTTTATATTATGTGCTTATATTTTCAATCACGTGAAAAAATGAATGAAGATTTGATCAGCTGTAGGCTGGATGTACTCAGTTGAAGTTGTATTCAGGGTGAGGCAGTCAACAAATGAGTCATGCTGCACGATTACAGCTGTGGGCAGACATGCGTGCCCCGTTCCTTTGAGTTTACCAGTCTGAGTTTGACTTTATGCAAAGCATACATTTTGCATGAGATCTTCCAGCTACAGATTCATGGCATCAAAAGAGATATCTGATAGTATGATTTACCTTAAACTATAAGAGATGATTTGAACAAAGCCACATGGTGCAAATGTAAACCCAGCAGTCATATATATATTGTACTTTAAATTTAATTTGATAAACTGTTAAAACTCATAAAAAGTAGACTAAATTAATTACATAATTTGACTTATTTGTGACTTTTTTGTGTTTGCCCCATGAATATTTTTATTTATTGCAGTTCTAATAGAACGTAGCCACGTTTATTCTTTTCTTTAAATAATTTAATTTACAAGCGTTATATGCCTAACTTTTTAATGTAAAGTATGGTTAACAATTATTGTAATGCCTTCATGTCCGTGTTTGAATGGACACGCCCACGCCCCAAATTCAAGCCGGGATTTTGAACAAAAAAATACAAAAAATAAATAAGACCTATTAGGTTGTTTTTTTGTTTGTTTGTTTGTTTGTTTTTTATTAAATAAGAACTAATGAAAGTATACATGCACATTTAGCAAACAAAATGTTATTTTTAGCCTGAAGTTTATCTGTTATGTTGTAAAAGTGCCGCGCATGATACAGTTGTCTGAAAAGTACAAAAACTAAAGGCAACTATATATTTGTTGTAGGAAATATATATAAAGAGTTGCCAGCAGTATGAAAACGGTCTGCAAGACTCCACGTCTCCATTAATAAACTATTATTTCCTGTGCTTCACTTTACGTCATTAAGCTGGGATCTGCGTAGTTGCCTATAAAATGCAAACAAAGAAATAAAATCCGCTACCGTGAAACACCCCATAAAGACTCCAGAAAGTTACATACCTATATAGTCTATATATAAAGTGCTGACCCAGAGAAATGCTAACATAGTTTATTCTGAGCTCAGCTGTCTTTCGGAGACTCAGTGAAGTAGCCTACGGAACTAAAAGTGATGGTTGTTCAGTTTCCTTACCTTACTGGTCAAAGAAATGCACAGAAGGCGATGAAGACAGATCTGGTTTGAGAAGCTGCTCCTGGTTTAGTCCAGATTCAGTTTCACAAGTTTCGATGGATGTAAACCGACTTTAAATGATCTGCCGTATTTTCAGGGGAGAGGCAGATGCGAGTCCTCAGCCAATGACACTCTCTGTTTCTCTTCCCCCTGAGGCTGGTCTCTAAACCCACATTATGCAACTTTATGGCACGAAGTCATCTCACTCCCCTAAACCAAATCACACCATAAAGCAGCATTACGCCTTCTTCTTTTTTCTTACATAGACATAGAACAGTGTAACATACATTACAGCCTATGATACAATTAAATACATTATAAAACTATATGGTGCAACAGGCAATTAAAAACGACAATGTACGCACCTGATGCATAACATTTTTTATTTTATTTTAGATTTTAGGTTAAAATTGATGTGAATGTGAAAGGGAATATGTAATTGTATATTGTGCATTTTTAGGTACTGTGACTGATTTATTTTATTATTTATAATAATAATGAATAGCCTATTAAAGAATTTGCAAAATGCTGTTTGAAAAACCGTCACACTGCAGGACATGTCAACTTCCCAAAAATGATTTCGTATTCAGTCTATTTCAACATTCCCATTTGCATGATGCTCAACTACACAATAGCTTATTTACAAATTTAGGCATGTATTTCGTGCTGTTGCACACTTTAAATGGTTCATCACACAGACGCATAAATAAAGTTCAATATTGTGCATTCCATGTCAATGTCAAATGCATTATTCATAATGCACAATGCAAAAGAAATTTAATAATGTCATTTAAATGTGTGATTCATGTCATCCACTTTGAGGAACAGCATTGTAAATGTCTCAAAGACTGTGTAAAAACACATTTTAGTGCATGCAAAGGACAAAGAAAGGTGTTCACCTCTTATTTTTTTTCCTTGATTTATTGATAATATGCATTATGCGTATCATTCAACATTATTTTTGCAGTTGGTAGTTGAATTGTTCCCACATTTAGGTTAAGCTCACAACACATATTTCCAGTGAGGTGGCATTCTGTCCTCAGTGAAAGAATGACCACACCTTTCATGTAATTATAGCTCCAGTCAGGTCTATTTGTTTGTGCTTCATGCACATTAAATTCACAGTACAGCTAACAATTCACTCTTCCCCATGTCAGTCATTCCCTCCATAAGGCTCTCTGACTATATGTGCCGCCCTACCCTGTTCTTGTATTTTCCTACACTTCTCCACCCAACCCTCATGGCTCTCCATTGTCATTACAATCTCAAGGCTTTCTCTGAGCTCTGCTACACCTGCAGACTTGTGAATCTACCTCATAGGAGCTGGCAGAAACCTTTTGCAACAAAAAGCTTGTAAGATTTACTGTAATATACTAGAGAATCTGAAATATTCCATCAAGACACCATTGAGCACCCAAGCTTTCTATTTAATATTCTCGTCAGATCCACCATGTAATGCCCTGTGCTTTGTCTGACTATGCTTTTGGTTTATGAAGCTACCAAGTAGGATTTCTCAGGCATTCCATAAAGTGAAGGGTAAAGAAATCATAGGTGCATCTCTTGAGGTTCGGAAAGCTCAAGGTGAAATCTGCCTAAAGATTTGCTCGAAACTAGGCCTGTGGATTTAAAACATTAAAGTCTGACTCTTTCTATAAAATGAGAGAATAACAAGAGGAGTGACATGATCTGGAGTGGAGTGAGTGAGTCAGAGTGAGTCAGAGTCACAGGCTCTCCGTGCTAAAGTTAGTCTTGTAGTGGTGTTTCCTCAACTGTCTATGGCTGTTTTCCATTGCAGAAACACGGTGCTCACAATTATGTATAAAACAGATTTTTGTCCACAGGGCCAAAATTATGGGCACATAGTTAGACATAGACATTACTAAATATAGTAATGTAGCACATAGACATTAGTAACTAAGTAACTTTGCAACTAAGTATGTCAACTAACTCATTAGAGTATGCTATTAGTAGACTGTCTGCTTAAAATCTGCTAACACTTTATTATGGTCGCTAACTAATGCTAACCCTAACCCTACTAACAGTCTACTGTCTCTAATGAGAGTTATATATATTTGATTAAAATATTTGATTAAAATGGCTTCTTTGTTTTGTTAAGGCTAACTTATTAGCTAGCATTAGCTAGCTAGCTAGCTGGTGTCCTAAATATACAAGTAAATAATTTTTTCACACTTTTTGCAAGTTTTGCATATTTTCTTCATACATATAATATTTAATAATATGATATTTAATCAAGCATGCTCTTGAAACAGCCTTGGTAAAGTACAATAACTTTAAAAAAAGGCATTAGTGACATGATTGTTGCTGATGGAAATGACACCACAACTGTTACACCACTGTGTTGTGAATGCATAAGAACACAAAGATCAGAATAATAGGGCAGTCTTTAATAAATGCACAGGTATATCCACAAACAGAGAACAGCAATCCAACACAACTTAACCATAGACGTCGGAACTGATTGATGAATCATATTAACAACCATGACAACATGACAACAAGTCCAATCCAAGTGAGACTGTGACAACAACTAAGTCATTATTTATGTTGGCTAAAAATGTATGGAATGTTTTTGTTTTTTTCACACAATTAATATTAAAATGGTTTTCATTTACTTTAGTCTTTGTTATGATTATCAAAGTTTTAAAATACTATTAAATACAAAGGCAAGGTGAGTCAGTTGCATGTTTTACTGTAGTAATAACAGTACATTTTGCATAATCACAAGTAACTAACCCTAAACCAGACCATAAACTTAGCCCTATAGTAAGTATATGTAGTTAATTAATATTGTGTAATTACACTGTAACATCACCTTCAAATTTTGTACTTTACACTTTGTATTCCTTATTTCTTAATATTTAAATGATGAAATACAGCTAGAGTATGCAGAACTACAAAACAAAACCACAACTCTGAAGTGATGAATGTGTATCAAGACCAGTTTTTATAACTTATCGTTATAACATCCTGTCTAAGGAAGCTGAACAAGTGTCTCTTGAAGCTGGTACTGCAATGATACAAACTCTTTCCTCTAACCACAGGCACAAACAAATGTTTCCAATGACTACAATAGTGGGTGTCAACAGAGCTTTTGCTGTATAAATAAAAGTAAACCTACAGGTATAACTGCACTTTATAGTACATTGTTTAGTACACTTTGTATCAATGAATAGCAGACTCTTGTGCTTTGTAATTATATTTGGTTACACTTTAATTCAGGATGTTGTTGTTACTGTACATTTTGCTGGTCAGTAAACACAATGATAGAAATTTCAATATGTAGACATTAATTAACTGACACTCAGAAGAATACAGGAACAGGAATGATAGACACTAACTTAACATGCAACGTTAACACAAGACAAAACAGTGAGGAGAACTAAGGGCTAAAATACACAAGGAGAGGTAATGAGGAAAGTAAATGAACAATAGGTGAATGTAATCAGTAACTAAGGGAACAAACTAGCACACACTAGGAAACAGGAACAGGGAAAACAGAACCAAAACACAATGAGACTAAAAAGAACATAACGTAATTTTAACTTCATATACTTAAGGGTTAGTTCACCCAAAAATGAAAATTCTGTCATTAATTACTCACCCTCATGACGTTCCACACCCGTAAGACCTTCGTTCATCTTCGGAACACAAATAAAGACATTTTTGATGAAATCCAAGAGGTATATGACTCATCCATAGCAATATAATCAACACATCTTTAAAACCTTTGATGTGATTGCAGTGGTTCAACCTTAATTGACGAGAATACTTTTTGTGCGCAAAAACAAAAAAATAATGACTTTATTCAACAATCTCTTCTCTTCTGTGTCATTCTCATACGCTGTTTACGTCCAGTGCTTCCAGGTTCTACATCAGAACACTGACTCATTATTGGCCGGCTCCTTCGTCAGCATCACACACATGTGTCGTGCTGCTCACATGATCAACTTTGGCCAATACAGAGCCAGCAATCGGATGTAATCACAGAAGCCTTTACTGCGTCACCTGCGTAAGGATAATGACAGGGAAGAGAAGAGATTGTTGAATAAAGTCGTTATTTTTGTTTTGTTTTTGCACACATAAAGTATTCTCGTCGCTTCATAAAATTAAAGGGTTAGTTCATCCAAAAATGAAACTTCTGTCATTAATTACTCACCCTCATGTCGTTCCACACCCGTAAGACCTTCGTTCATCTTCAAAACACAAATTAAGATATTTTTGATAAAATCCGATGGTTCAGTGAGGCCTGCATCACCACCAACAACACTCCCTTTTTCAATGCCCATAAAGCTACTAAAAACATATTTAAAACAGTTCATGTGACTATAATATTATAAAGTGACGAGAATACCTTTTGTTTTGAATCATTTGTTTTGAATCATTTGTTTTGAATCAGTGGTTCGGAGCGCGTATCACACGGCCACAGTCACGTGAACTACTGAAGTTTCAAAACACTTATGACGTAACGAAGCCTCATTTACTGAAATCATGTGATTTTGGCTCTCTGAACCACTGATTCGAAACAAATGATTTGTAAAGCTTCGAAGCTTAATGAAGCAGTGTTTTGAAATCGCCCATCACTAGATTTTGTTAAATAAAGTCGCTATTTTGTTATTTTTGGAGCACAAAAAGTATTGTAGTCGCTTTATAATATTAAGGTTGAACCACTGTAGTCACATGAACTGTTTCAAGTATGTTTTTAATACCATCTGGGCATTGAAAAAGGGAGTGTTATTGCTGGCAATGCGGGCCATACTGAGCCATCGGATTTTATAAAAAATATCTTAATTTGTGTTCTGAAGATGAACAAAGGTCTTACAGGTGTGGAAAGACATGAGGGTGAGTAATTAATGACATCATTTTCATTTTTGGGTGAACTAACCCTTTAATGTTGAACCACTGCATTCACGTCGACTGTTTTAACGATGTCTATACCGTTTTGGACCTTGAAAGTGTTGATTATATTGCTGTCTATGGACAAGTCATATACCTCTCGGATTTCATCAAAAATATATTAATTTGTGTTCCGAAGATGAATGACGGTCTTACAGGTGTAAAACGACACGAGGGTGAGTAATTAATGAATTTTCATTTTTGGGTGAACTAACCCTTTAACTTTAAAGGTGCTAAAGAGGATGTTTTGTTTTATACATTTTTGCAATATTACTTGAAACTGTCTTTACTAACTGATAAAAGACTATTTATTAGGTGCACTGAAAGGAATAATATTAATATACATCATCTGTTTACGAGGTAGGGCCTTAAAAACATCAGCCAATTGTTTACGCGATCATCACGTAAACGATTGGCCCTCTGGCTTGTCAATCAGTGCCATTATGTTCCTTGTGAAAGACGTGCTCGGATTGGCTCTCTGGCTTGTCAATCACTGCCATGACGTTCCTTGTGAGAGACGAGCGCGGCTGCGCGCTCCAGTAACTTTCTACACTCCACAGGCGCCACATGCAATGTTTTTGTCAAGAGACAGGAGTAACAACTGCAGATTATGAGTTACCTGCAGTGAGTCCGACATAATGAATCCACTAACACGACACAGCAAATGCTGGTGGTAAACAAACACTCATGTTCCAATACTCGTGCATGAGTTTTGGGAGGCGTTCCCTCCAAATGAGCTGTGAAGGAGGGGGGTTGTTCTTACGCATGCGCTCATTTCAAAAACTCACTAACAAGTCTTTGGTTTCTCAGTCGACGAAAAGATCCTCTTTAGCACCTTTAACAACATATACTTATATAATTTGGGTTAGGGTTTGGTTTAAGGTTAGTTGCAAATTATGCATAATTTACTGTCTTTACAACAGTAAGTACTGTATGTGTAACATAAGGACACAGTAAAGCAGGGTTCCTGAAATCTGGTCCTGGAGGGCATGCCCTGCAGATTTTAGTTCCAACCCTAATCACACATGAACAAGCAAGTCAAAGTCTTCAGAGTTACAAAAAAATTGCAGGTAAGTGAGTTCGATCATGGTTTGAACTAAACTCTGCAGGAAAGTGGCCCTCCAAGGGCTGGATTTGAGGAACCCTGCTGTAAAGTGTTACCTCATATTTTAAATATGATATATATATATATATATATATATATATATAGTTTTTATTTCAAATGCTATGATATATATATAGAAATCGTGCAGAATATGAAATATTTTTTAATAATAATTGAACAGTAGAAACATTCACTAACCATGCATACAACCAAATTATGTGTGTGAAATCTGTGTATGAACATTTCCACGATTATCCTTAATGTTGCTGTACTTATCCCCTGTGGAACTGAAAAACATGTTTTTTAAGGTATTGTATCAAAGATAGAAATTCCAGTATAGTGACAACACTAATGTTGTAAACGTGTCATGTATTAGGCATTTTTCATGAGGAGCTCTGCTTTTCGTATACAGTAAATATGAATTATCTACACAGTTATTAGTGAATCAAACCCATTCTTTTTATTTACAGATTTAAATTCAATTTTGAATCCCAGATTTTTAAAGTGGCTTCAGACTTTTGGACTTGTGGATCTCACTCTATGGCAATAACTGATTTGGTATATCTGAATCCGCCCTTTTTTTCGCCAGAACTTTTCACATGGCTGTTTGGCAGAGTGCACCTGCATGGACCACTGGCGGGAGGCCTGCAGAATTCCTAAGCCCCTCACCGCAACCTCAGCACTTTCTGCTATTGTCTGCCCTTTAAACACACACGCCCTTACATCTCACACACACAGAAATACATACCTATTCACATGCTTGCACACATGTGTATGTATACACTCTTAGACACTGACACACACATACCTCCTGAAGTGATCAGCAACACACTCCAGTTATCGAAACATACACAGACCGCTTTCACGCACATATTCACAAATACAAAACTGTGCTCTGGTGCCCACATGCAACAAAAGACAGGGATATAATGCTATTGTCTTCAGACCAGAGGAGTGTGAGCAGAGCGTGCGGTCAGGAATGTGGATGAATAAGGCTTCATGAGATTATTCAACAATTCCAGACAAAGTCTAATGGATGCTATTTCAAAATGATCTAAAATCTTGCTAGGTGTACCAGTTTTAGGTCATTATATCACAAACTGGCCTGTGAAGTGACTAAATGTCCAATTTCATTGAAGGATTGGATGTGAATCCCCGAAGAGAACGTTTATTCTCTCTGCAGCTCAAGATTTGTTCCAGGGCCAATGGAAATTTACCCTGGCTCCCTTTCCCAAACCTTGTTCCAAAAAAAAAAAAAAACCACATACAAATATTTCAAACTGCCACCGCTGGATTTGATAGTTATATTGTCCATCTCATGTAAAAGAAAAGTTTAGCTCAAATATGAGACAGCAATGACCCTCCCTATATCAGGCAAAATAAATAACGGTTAACCTGTATTCAAGTGCTCTGTGCCCTTGTGAATGTGGATATCAAAGAGATTTGGGAGCAACACATGTGCGGAATGGCCAACAGATGCTCCAGCACTTTCATTTCCTGTTGCTGACTTCTGGGATCTTACAGAACAGCCATACTAATTCCACCAGACTTCACAACAGGAGGGTAGCACTATGCCACACCTTACCCACATGACCACCATTCGAACATGTGTGAACAGATAATACGCTTCAGCTCTGACTATAAAAGGAAAACTTCTGTGACAGTAAAATTGAATTTTTTATTGAGTTCACTAGTACAGGAAGCCTAATTGGTTATTTATGAGGTATTCTGTCAACAAAACAAGAATGTTCTCACTCTTTGACCAAGATGTTTCATAAAACATCTGTGAAGAGTTTAACTATTATAATGCATTGCAGTCTGTTTATGACAAAGTAAACCATCCTAACTTAATGTAAACAGTTATCAAAAGGGCTGGCAAAAGGCTGCTTATACTGTATGACAGAGTGTGTGGTTTGTTTTGACGCTAATCTAAAAAACACAAGTCCTGTGTTCCTAGGAGAGCACTACAACTCTTTTCTTGGACTGCTGCAAAACAATTTTATGTCTAATTTGAAGAAAACATGCAACAATGGCTTGATTGTGATCATATGCAGTCACATAACTAAAATGTCTTAGGTCTAAAATTTAAAGTTGTCTTGGTCATTTAGAACCTCGTCACAGTCATTCTGTGTCCTGACTATAAGTAGAAATTACAAAGTCAAACAATAAACATGCTCAAACACTGGCTCCAAAAAACATTTCGACACTTAAAGGGTTAGTTCACACAAAAATGAAAATTCTGTCATTTATTACTCACCCTCATGCCGTTCCACACCCGTAAGGCCTTCGTTAATCTTCGAAACACAAATTAAGATATTTTCGTTGAAATCCTATGGCTCCGTGAGGCCTGCATAGGGAGCAATGATATTTCCTCTCTCAAGATCCATAAAGGTACAAAAAACATATCTAAATCAGTTCATGTGAGTACAGTATTAATATTATAAAGCGACGAGAATATTTTTGGCGCTCCAAAAAAACTAAATAACGACTTATATAGTGATGGCCAATTTGAAAAACACTGCTTCAGGAAGCATCGGAGAACAAATGAATCAGCGTGTCGAATCAGCTGTTCGAAGCGCCAAAGTCACGTGATTTCAGCAGTTTGGCGGTTTGACACGCAATCCGAATCATGATTCGATACGCTGATTCATTCATGCTCCGAAGCTTCCTGAAGCAGTGTTGTGAAATCGGCCATCACTAAATAAGTTGTTATTTTGTTTTTTTGGCACACCAAAAATATTCTCGTCGTTTTATAATATTAATATTGAACCACTGTACTCACATGAACTGATTTAAATATGTTTTTAGTACATTAATGGATCTTAGGAGAGAAAATGTCATTGTTGGCTATGGAGGCCTCACTGAGTCTTCGGATTTCAACAAAAATATCTTAATTTGTGTTCTGAAGATTAACGAAGGTCTTACGGGTGTGGAACGGCATGAGGGTGAGTAATTAATGACAGAATTTTCATTTTTGGGTGAACTAACTCTTTAAGTCCCCACTTACATACTGTAAATGAATGTCATTGCATTAGATACAAAAATATTAAACCAAGTGGTATTTGCAAAGAAATTATCAGATCTAACCATTCTTAGCCATTTTTGCAATATTTACCTAACTGGCCTAAAGTAATTTTAGTGGATGCATGAAGTAGGACACAGGTGCCCTATAACAGAGGTGTTGTTAACTTATAAGATGTTTGAATAATATAGCTATAATATAGCATTTTTAAATGCTTTGCTTGAAATGTGTGCTTGTGCTATCTTTTTTGAATAAAATATTATACTTGGAAAGGTTGTTTTCTAATGCATGGCATTCATAGGCCCGGTTTCACAGACAGGGCTTAAATTAAGCCAAAATTAGTCCTTTGTTAAATTAGGGCATTTAAGTGTCTTTTATAAAAGTGTCTTAGAAAAAAAAAAATTAACTGGTGTCCATCTTGAGACAAAACAATGACACTGACATATTTCAGTGCTTTCAGTTAAAACAGCTCAGACATGTATTTTAGTCTGGGATTAAGCTTAAGCCTTGTCTTATTAAGTTTCCATATGCCTATATTTATAAAGAATCATATGTCTAAAAGCTATATAGTTTAATCTAATAGCTCTGGTCATCTGTGTATTTTTGCTTTTTCATTAAAGGTAAAGGAATAGTTCACCCAAAAATGAAAATTATCCCATGCATGATTTACTCACACTCAAGCCATCCTAGGTGTATATCTTCTTTCAGAGAAAAACAATCGGAAATATATTTTAAAAATATCCTTAGTTCTCCAAGGTTTATAATGGTTGTGAATGGGAACCCAAATGTAAAAAAAAAAAAAAAAAAAAAAAAAAAATGCATCCATCCATAAAAAAAGTTATCCATACGACTCCAGAGGGTTAATGAAGGCCTTTTGAATGCGTTTTTGTAAGAAAAATATCCATATTTAAAACTTTATAAATTTAAATAATTAGCCAGTCAACTTGCGCAGTATGCGTACGGTCGTCTGGCAGAAGCTAGTTATTTGAATTTCGAAAGTTTTAAATATGGATGTTTTTCTTACAAGTACGCATCCCTTTGCTTCAAAAGGCCTTTATTAACCCTCTGGAGTCGTATGGATATATTTTATTTTTATGGATAGATGCATTTCTTTTTTTTAGATTTGGGTTCCCATTCACAACCATTATAAACCTTGGAGGACTAAGGATATTTTTAAATATATCTCCGATTATGTTTATCTGAAAGAATATAGTCATATACACCTAGGATGGCTTAAGGGTGAGTAAATAATGAGATGATTTTCATTTTTGGGTGAACTATCCCTTTAAAGGTAGGGTAGGCAACTTCGGAGAGGCTAGCAATAGCAAGCTAGCTTTGAAAGCATACGATCCCACTCCTCAGAGCACTCTCCAAAGCCACGCAACTGTCTGTCTACAACGCTTAGCTTCATGAAACACGCTGATGGCTACCGCAAGCAGGGTGTGCGGAGGTATGCAAATACAGGTTGACAGGCAGATAGGACATCCTATCATTGCATTCGGACTGAATGCAATTATTGGATGAACATTTTTTGGTCCTGAGACTTCCACAGAAGATATATGCACATTTAATTTTATATTGGGACCACATCTATTATTGATTGCTATCAGGATGTTAATACAGTTTCAACCAGTATAACAAAAAGTGAAAAACCATACATTTAATGAGTCTAATACCCTTTATGTATGCAGATTGGATTAGGGCCAGCCTTGTGAAAAAGAAGTGCGCTAAAATATGTTTCAAATGTACACTTGTACTTCAAATCTTAAAAGTGTACTCGCACATAATATAACATTAATATAATAAAAGGCTACTTAATTGTACATTTTCATGACTATGTTTCTTAACAAACATAACACAATAAAAATTTGACACTTAGCATACACTCAATCTTCCTTCAGCACATCCACATAAAATACAACAAATAAACATACACACAACATCTCATAGGTGCACTGCAGTGTTGCATAAAATTCATGCAAGTTTCCTGCATAGTCTGAGCATGTATCGGCATGAATAGTGGTGTCTGGTGCTGCTGGTAGTGTGTGGAGGTTTTGGATGAGTGTGTTTCTAAATCTAAAATCTTTTTATCTCTCATTCTTTGCATTCATTGTTTGCAGGTCCTCTTCCAAATGTTTCATCTCACTCTTAAATCCACAAGACAAGGTTATTTACATTTTTTTTTTTTTTCAGCAATAGATCCAACTCTTGATTTTAATTCACACTACAAGACACATTATACCACATGAAAAACAAGTACTCATTACATTATTATGACAGTGATGACCATAAAACATTTCAGGGAGACCATAGTATGAGTAGAACATTAAAAAAATTATTAAACATACTCTTTGAAGTTGGTAAACATATAGATAGATTTGCAATTGAAACTCTTCTGTAAGGATCCATTCACACATTTAATAAAGGTGTGAATGGATCACACACTAATAAATATTTTTTTAAATGTTTGTTTTTCTTTTATAATATCAGACTATTTGCTTTCATCACCATTATAATTACAAAATAATAAAAATAAAAGAAATGAGCACAAGTGGCATGTTGCCTGAGAATGACCCAAGTTCTACAGTCTCCAATATTGTAATATTCCATTCTCTGAGCAGTGACCTGAGAGGGTTTATAATGTAATTAGAGAGTTTGGTTTGGATAAAGCACCTGAGATTTTAGTATATATTAATAATATTATTGATGATATTCATTCACATGCCATCCAGAGTTCTGTACTGTTGATGCTTATCAGCTAACAGATAAGTTGATATTCTGAGATTCATAATGACTGCCAGAGGGAACCTGACATAGGCATAATGCAATTTTTGGAATACTAAAGATTCAATTTATATATCCCATAAGATTACTTGGATTCAACAGTCCATGTTCTCACTGCCCTGCACATGACCTTACAACTTAGACCCTATCTAAACGTATGCACATTTTCAACAATTAAAAAACAAAAAAATAAACATAACTTGAGAGCATGCATTGAATTCCTTTTATTTTCATACCAGTTTTTCTTATTTGATTTAAAAGCACACTTTCTGGGTACAGTTTTTCCAGCTCCACCTCAAAAACTCCATTCTGTCATCATTTACTCACCCTCAAGTAGTTCCAAACCTGTATGAATTTCTTTCTTCTGCTGCACACAAAAGAAGATATCTGAAAGAATGTCAGTAACCAAACAGATCTTGCCCCCCACTGACTATTTATTTTTCCTACTATGGTAGTAAATGGGGGGCGAGATCTGTTTGGTATCTGTTTGACATAATTTTCCATCATTTATGAGACAACAGTTCCTGCACTGTTATATGGTAGGGGGCGCTATCTTGTAAAAAAGTAGAGAATCTCACAATCAAAACAGGCAAAAAAAGGAGTAGAAACAAGTGATAAAAGCATTGCTTATGCTTTGGGAAAATATGATTTTCTTTTTGTTCAAAATGTTGCTTTTTTTATGAAATGTAATCACATTCAGGTGTTAATAAAAAAAAAAGAATTCATGAAGCTAAAATTATTATTATTATTATTATTTTTTTAAGCAGAGGCTCTGTTCTTTCTTTTGATATATTGCATGTTAAGATATGCATAAAACAACATATTCTGGGGACCATTACATTTTTCTGAAAATGATAAAAATGTTGGCAGTGGCTGACAACTTTTTTTTAAAAACGCTGGCGGGAAAGAGTTAATACACTACAAGAACTGTGTGAGGCAGTTAGAAAACTTCAGTTGGTACAAAAAAAGGAGAAAACAACCATCTAAATCTGTTTGCATTTAAATCTGTTTGCACTAAAAAAGATATTGTGGCATGGCCACAAATTAAGAATACCCTCATTTTAGTTAAATCGACATACTAATTTGTTTAATCTTTTTCGAAAATCATGGCCACGATTTAACTAAATTAAAATGAGGGAACAGATTTGTATACAACATGGCCACAGTTTAACTAAAAAAAGAGAACAAATTAATAAGCAGTTACTATATCTTTTTTTTTCCCATTTTCATTCATACATTTAATTGTAGTATGTATAGGAAATGTTTAGGGTCATATTTTTAGTGATTTATTTGTGATGGGCATTAAACCACTGCCCAAATTCACAGAAAAGGCTTAAGCCTTGCACTGACAGATCTTAAAAGATGCACATCACCAGTGATTTTTTTTCTAAGGCACATTTATAAAAGTTACTTAATTGTCCTAATTGAACTAAGGCCTAATCATAGCTTAATCTAAGCCAAAGTCCCTTTAAAGTAAAGTCTGTTCACTTGGCGGCCATATTTGCAACGCCTCTGTGCAACTATTCCGGTATCCATGACCAAGTCCTATCTATTTGAACGAGGGAATCCTAAAAATCTCAAAAACTGCTGGGCAAACCCACAATTAAAGGTGCTCTAAGTGATCCTGGGCGGTGTAACTTCCTGTTGACATTCGAAGTGTTGTCAAACAAAACAGAGGCTAGCTAGACCCTCCCTCCTCCTCCTCCTCCCCCTCCCCTCCGTGCTTCCTGAAACAGTCATGAACGCGCATTTAAAATAATTTTTGTCAGTTATTGGCTGGAGCATGTTTATTATGATTTGTTGTCCAGGCTGCACCAGTTTGTTTTTATTGCCATTTTCGGAGCCGTGGTTCGGAGTTAGTTCACCCAAAAATGAAAATTATGTCATTAATGACTCACCCTTATGTCGTTCCAAACCCGTAAGACCTCCGTTCATCTTCGGAACACAGTTTAAGGTATTTTAGGTATTTAGTATTTTAGAACGCGGATTGACAACAGACCCGGAAGAGAAGACAATGCTGAATAAAGTTGTAGTTTTTGTTATTTTTGGACCAAAATGTATTTTAGATGCTTCAAAAAATTCTAACTAATCCACTGATGTCACATGGACTACTTTGATGATGTTTTTATTACCTTTCTGGACATGGACAGTATACCATACAAACATTTTCAATGGAGGGACAGAAAGTTCTCGGACTAAATCTAAAATACCTTAAACTGTGTTCCGAAGATGAACGGAGGTCTTACGGGTTTGGAACGACATAAGGGTGAGTCATTAATGACATCATTTTCATTTTTGGGTGAACTAACCCATTTCAACCCAAGGTGAAGTGAGGACAGGTCAGTCGGTGATGTTATATCTCACTACCAAGAGGGGAATGAGGTCATGAAGTATGAGAGAACTTCAGTCAAAGCAGAGGATCTGAAAAGTAGATTTAGGATTGAATCTTATACTAAAGCTCCTCAAAGCAACATGAAAAAGTGATCTTTAGGATATAAGGGGAGGAAATCCACAACTGAAATGGATATAAAGTTTCTGTTTTCTTTTCATAAAGTACAACCTAGAGGACATATCAATATTTTAATGAATAAAATCATAAACACACACAATCTTTAAAGTGTACCTACATTACTGAATTGGTGATTAAAAATAATGTTGAAAAAGCATGTAGGCTACTGTAATATTACAAATCATGTAAAAGTTCACAGGAATAAACCTTATAATTAATAATAAGGCAAAAGCAGCTATGAATATAGGTGACTAAAGCATCCATATCAAGAAATGCTGGACACATTTGACACTTTCCTTATACCACATATAAAGCAACTTAAGACAATGTACACAATCTGTTTTGTCTTACAAAACAAATCCAGTGAAAAAAAAACAAACAAAAAAACACTTGCCTGAAGCCATCACACACACGGTTAATTGTTACCATAACGTGTCAAAAATGACAGGGTGTGAAATTTATTTCACAAGTTAACAGGACATTGAGTGGATGTCTATGTACTTAAATTGTAAATTGTGGTTTAAGGCTACATTTCAGTGAAAACAGGAAATAACAACAGGATGCTACGATACACACACATCAGAGATCTTGGCAACCAAATGAGAGAACTGTGTCTATCTTTGGAGGGTAAACACGCCCTTTAAATAATTGTGGCTTGCTTTAATTATTTACCAGAGATATTACGACAGCATTTGGTTGCACAGGAATGTGTGAGCCAATGTGAAAAATTATGTCATTCTGGATGCGCAGTCAAACAAATATTTCAGATGAACAGTGGTGTCTCAAAGTCTTCACGATGAGCGGTTTGGTAACCCATGACCTGAAGGTGGACAGGTGGTGTCTCACCTCAGGCCTGCAGCAAGTTTTTGCATGGCTGCATCCCGTTCTTCTGATTTCTGCTGTGAGCGTCGCAATATGTTGCGCAGTTCCTCCAGGTGGTCCAGCGTGCCCACGAGCTCACCGCGAACCGTCTTCATCTGACTCTCCAGCAGCTGTGTGCGATGGAGGGAGTTACGACGGTCTCGCTTGCTGCGCTGGACCTTCTGCTCCAGATCAGACACTAAGACCAGAGCAAAAACACTGAATACACATTCATTTGTCAAAATGAAAATCGTGAAATATAGCCTGTATAAGATTTCTGGGAACATTTTCTTACCATTTCCATTAAGTGATGAAAATATTTGTGAATGTTCTCTGAAGATAGCAAGCAACAACAATCCAATACATTCCTGACAGACAAAATCAAGTCCCATCCTACATAATAAGACTATTGCAACTTCTATTTCAAGACAACTTTAAAAAGTTTTTTCGTGGTTATACAGAAATTAATGGAACATTCCATTTTATTATTTTGCAAACATTACGGAGAAAGTTACTTCTACATGATCTCAACATTCTGAAACAAGTAATAGCCTACCATTTTAAAAACGTTAAACGACTGTCCAAAGTTCCATGTTTTTGTGCTACCATTTTGAGAACAATAAAAAAGACCAGATAAGTTTTAACAAACATTCTATTTAAATTACTGGAACAATGTTTGTTCATAACTTTAAACCTTATGAGAATGTTCCCTGTTAGCTGAGTATTAAAAAGAGGGAAATGCAGTGCAAAAAGTTTTTTTTTTTTTTTTGTCTGAGACAGCAGAGAGAAGCTGGTCAAGCAAACGTGCTCTGTAGAGCAGTTTGTCCGGTTAGGGCTACTGTAGAAACATATCGGCGCAAAATGGCGATTTAACGCGTAAGGCGATCAGACAGAAGGGGCTTGCACTGCCTTTTTTTTTTTTCTTTTGATTTTAGAATTATTTTTTTGAGTTGCTCGTCAACCACTGAATCAGCTGTCCTGTCAATGTAGCGCGGGCGCTCTTTGGTTTGCTGTTAAACTGTCATATTATTTACATCTCCGGGTAACCCGCGACAGCCACAACAAGTTTCTCCTCCATCATTGCAGTGTCCAAGCAACTGTAAACTTTCGTCAGCACAACGGAAGGCCTGCCTCTCCATTCATTCGATTGGACAATGGAAAAAAACGCGAATGATGTCGGGCGTTGCTTTTTTTTCAACTTCAGGCGCTCAGAGCGCTCCTGCAAAAACGCGAGGCGCTGCAAGCGGTTAAAACACGGAGCGCCTGGGCCACATAAACAGTGCGCTAAACGCTCACTAATGAAAATGTAGCTAAACGTAGCTATAAATGGCTCATTCTAAGATAATAAAAACATAACGGTTCATTATGTAATGTCTTTATACACCACTGAAAACATAGTTATGTATATTATATTGGTTTGTGCTGTCAATAGATCCTCCTAAAATTTACACATTGCACCTTTAAGAATGTTTAGATATTTCTAGTGGAAAATGATTTTTGTATGTTGTGTATCACTTTGATATATATTTTTTTAATTCATTGCCTATAGATATATCCCAAGAAAATGTTTCTTGTTTTAAGATATTTATACTGTAAAACAAGAAAAAACAAAGTACTTTTTGTAGTTACATTATTTTGACTTAGTAATGCAAGGCTCACATTCACAGGCATTACATTTGAAGATAGTTCGATAACATTTTACAATAAGGTTCATTTGTTAACATTAACTAACCGCAAGCAATACATTTGTTACTGTATTTGTTAATCTTTGTTAACGTTAGTTAAAAATACAGCAGATCATTGTTTGTTCATCTTAGTTGCATTAACTAATGTTAACAAATATAACTCTTAATTTTAATAATGTATTAGGAAATGTTGAAATTAACATTAACAAAGATTAATAAATGCTGTAGAAGTGCAGTTCATTATTAGTTCATGCTAACTAATGAACCTTATTGTAAAGTGTTACAGATAGTTATATACATACCCATAGTGTCACCACAGGCTTTGCTATCTGAATCCGGCTCTGTCTTCTTCTCCAGCAGGCCTTTGGTTTCTTGTAGCATCTTCTCCATATGAGCCAGCTGAGAGGCGTTGGCTCCGCTGGCCCTGCGGATGAGCAACCGTTCTTTCTCTCTCTCACTCAGATCTCTCTTACACTTACTCATCCTCTCTGTTAGTGGCCAGTGTACAAAAGCAGCACACAGTCAAACTCTAGAATGCTAGTATAAAGACTCCAGATGGAATAATTTTTTACCTATACTAAGCCTGATTTCCCTGCTACTTTGTACAAAATAATTCAAGAAAGACAATGATGTTCAACCGAACACCTTGTCATTTTGTTTCCTGTGATAGTTTCCCATTGCATTTTTTTTTCCTAATGCTTGCCTCTTTTCCCAAGTCTTCTGTATCATCCGCAGCAGTTCTGTAACTGAAAGTATTCTCTTTGATAGGAAGGAGAAGATGGTGTTCTTTTATACTTGTTATCGAGAGCAAATTTAGCCTGCAGGCAAACAAACAAAGAGTGAATAGAGAGTCGTGGCAGTCATGAGACCAGCCTGATTCACAGCCTTCAGCAACACGGCCTTTTACACTTCACGCACTGATGGACAATACAACTAGGTATTCTGGGGAACTCAACTTTAAAAACACTTTTGGTCAATGAATGCTCCTGTTAAATATCATTTTTACACAATACCAGAAGGCACTTGCACTGCACTTCTCCATCTACTTTCGAACACATTTCTTCTTCTACAGTTTATTGATCATAAACTCTAGGTAAGTGCTGTCAGATGCAGAACCTGATTTCACCAAGTGCAACATGTTCCTCGATCAACATCTTTGTTGATCTTGGAACAACATTCCAATCAACCATTTAGATTTAAGGGACAAGTTTACAGTTTATGTCAAGTTTAGGCTTAGGGGTTAGGTGCTTCTACATCAGTGTTATATCATTTCCTTCTGATTGAAGGGAGAACTTATATGTAGGGTTACAGTAGGTTTAAGGGTTGGGAATACATTTTTGGACAGGAATGTTGTTCCAGGATCAACAAAATCTTTTTTTAAATCTCTCACATATAGGTTCCCAAGAAAGCTAATCATAATTTAATGAGGATTTTAAAATGTTTACAGTGCAGTTGTGTCTCTCACATAATTTATGAAGATCTGAACACACTTTAGGACTTTAAGACTCTCTCTTCTACCCGATAGCGCCACAGCACAGAGCACAGCAGCTTTCCATGTCAATAAGTACAAAAAATAAATGGTCTTAAGTTGCCATAGGCTATTTATCAAAGAAGCCCTGGCTCTGTCAAGAGTGTTTCCTTCCATGTTCTAGTTCTTACTGAGGACAGTGTAGTCACTTAGTAATGAAACAGTCTTGTGATGAATCACGAACACTGTTGCTATAGCATGTATGGTCAGCAGGAGACAAAGGATGGGTGTCCTCCTCACATGCTGGGACAGGAGTTTCAGTATCTGGGACAGCATGAGCACTTTATTGGCTTAATTATGTTAAGTAACTGGTGAATATTACAGTTTAATAAGTGTAGGATTCAGGGATCTTTAGATTCTGGAGTTCTGCCATACTTTTGTGAATGTAAAATGTAAAAGTTGATGTTAATGTGAATGTAAAGGTTGTGTTTACTTACTGTGGTGTCAGCGTTGTTATTGTTTAGTAAAACTAAAACAATTTTCAGTAATTGAAATAAAGCTGAAATAAAATATAAATATTAGTTGAAAACTTGACAACTAACTGAAATAAATAAGATGAAGAACTAAAATTACTGAAATTAAAACTGAAATAAAATTAGTTAAAGCTATATAGAAACAATATAAATGACAAAAAGCAGAAATCAAAATTACTAAAACAAACTAAAAAAAAAAAAAAAAAACTGATAATATAAAGCCAACAAAATGTGAACAATGTTGGGTTTTACCTGCAACCTCGTTCATTTTAAAACTATATATGTATCCAAAATAAGTTTAAATAAATTATTTATATACAAATAAATGAGTGAAAATAATAATTAAAAAGCAATTTTATTAAACATTTGATATTTAATACTTTTATTAAAACACACACACACATACACACACACACACACACAATATATATATATATTAGGGCTGTCAAATGATTAACATTTTTAATCAAATTAATCAGAATTTTCAGTGGATTAATCAGGATTAATCACTATTTGCAATTACACCTGAATCCTAACCATTTTTTTTTCTGAAATGCATACCAAAAGATAAATAACATAAATAACAGTTAATTTAGTCTTAGTCTTAGTCTTGTGCCAAATGTCCTTGTTAGTTTTAGTCATATTTAGTCATTCACATATCTTTTTTTGTTAGTTTCTTGATAACAGACCGCTGCTAACTATAACACACCGTCGCCACGAAAAACAGAGCGTTGCCATGAACACAGGATTCTAACCGTAGAGACGGAGCGCACTATTTTCTTTAGCGGAAGCAATACAATCGTTTTTAAATCAAACTCCTTTTTAAATCATAATTTTGTGTCAAATTATTGATTTATTTGGTAGGTAGCAATGTAATAAGCGGGATCCGAACTCGTTCTGAATATTTTAAAGGTGTAACAGCTGATGAAAAAGCAGAGACGATTGTAGACGAAAATTAAGAGAGATTTTATCTTAGTTTTTATTTTATGCAAAACATTTTCGTCTCGTCTTTTTTCGTCAAATTCATGTTAATTTAGTCTTAGTGAGCGTTTTTGGACAGTGGTGCAGTCTTGCCATCGTCTCGTTTTAGTCATGGAAAAAAAGGTCGTTGACGAACATATTTCGTCTTGTCTGACGAAATAAACACTCGACTTGGTTTAATTCATTCCAGAAAATAATCAAAGCAATGTTATTTGATAAGTTACAGACTGATTTACCTGCATGGGTAGGATTTACCATACAAGCTTGAACAGCTCCGGTGAAATTGAAACTCCTTGTTACAAATCTTGCAAATAACCTTGTACTTGTTAACTGTACCATCATCATTCTTTTTATATTTGAATCCACTTCCCTGACTTTCCTGACCTGAATAATTTGTCACACTGCGCATGCGTGAAATGCGTTAAAAAAATTGACGTAATTAACAACAAACAACTAATTAACGTCGTTAACGCGCTATTTTTGACAGCCCTATATATATATATATACAGTCAAACCAAAAATTATTCTGACATTTTTGATACCCAAAAACTCTTCATAATGTGGACTACCAGTAAAATTGATAAAAATTTGGAACCAAAAATTATTCAGACACTTTGACCTGACCATGTTTTGCTTAAGTGTTATCTGACATAATTAAGATTCATTTTTTCTGACACATTTGTCATATTTTATTACCATTAGTGAATAAACTGTAGGCCTATTAATGAATGAAATGTTCAAGGTGTCTGAATAAATTTTGGTTTGACTGTGTGTGTGTGTGTTTAAAATATACACATATAAAATAGTCAAATTATTTCAGGCCTGCCAGAACTGTGGGTTATTCTAAGTTTCTGTTTCTAATATGAACTGCAATTGTGTATGTGTGTATGTGGGCTTTGTCACACCAACTGAACCCACACTTGACTTTATATCTGAACACTGGGAGTATTGTCCCATCACCAATAAGATCTACTGATTAAAGGAAAATAGGCAAATTTAGACTCAGGGCCTCAGGCGTGTGCTTCAGTGTAAAAAGCTTCCTTTATTTGCTTTGATATTGTCATATCAAGTTATAGTTAAAAGTAGCTTGACATACAAGGCAAAACATTTTGAGGTGTTGTAAACACATAGAAAAAGAAATAGATGAAAAAAAAAAAAGTTTAAGGCAAATATATCATCTTGGAGTTTTACATTAACACTGACCAATCTAAACTGTCATTTGTCCAAAATATTAAAGTCTCTCCACCTAACACACTTAGTAATTTCTCATTCTTGTCAATATCACAGCTGAAAAGTGAAATGATTTTTTGAAAGAACTTGGATGCTTTATGGGCTGGTTTATTATTATGGCATTTTCTGAACTTTCTAAAGGAAAGTGACTATTTCTCTCACAGGAAATGAGGAATAAATAAGGATGTCCACTTTATTCTTCTTCAGCTGCAGCTGCTGCAGGCCCAACCTTCGCTACATCTTCATTCCATCTGCTTCAGACTAAATTCCTCCCGACAGTGAAACTTTAGAAACTTCACTTGCAATTAAAAAGACAAATGAGTTTAGCTGAACGGCAGCGGGTGTCATAATTCTAAAGAGGATTACTGTGTTTTATAAGAGAACGGATGAGATGGAGATTAAGTAACTTGCACCATCAGCCTCCTCAGTTGCTCGAAGTTGCGGTTGCTAATGGGCTGTGTCTCATTATCATATTAGGGAGGTGTCATTACATTACATTACATTAGTGTAAGTTCTTCCAAGGGAAAATAATAAATAAAAAGTTTGAGTGACACTTATAATTCTATTATACAATCAGTGGTATGAACATCCAGTTTTTACACTCAATCCACTAATAATAATCTCTGCTTTTCCCATCAAAAGCATTTTTTAACATTGGATATTCTTCTAAAAAGTACCTTGCAAAATTACATGGGAAGGTCTCCATGGATCTCCTAACATAATAACTTTGTTTTGAGTCATTACAGATTTTGGTTAAGCACAAGTATTTTTACCATTACCAGAGCATTTTTCTCTGCCATTCTTGTGGTCATCCTCTTGAACTGTCAGTATATCTCCACTAGGTGGAGACAAAGATAGATAAGACCACCACAAGCATATCAGAGGGTAATTTTAATGTTAATTATAAATGAACCCATTTAAATCATTAAATGTTTGAAATTATACTATACTATAATATAATATCCTCCGCCAATTGAAACAGTGAATAAGAAATAAATAAGAATGCCAGCATTATAGTTTTCTGCAGGCATTTTAGACCTTTTCAGTGTAGGTTTGTCAGGATTTGCCTGAACCTGGTCCAGTTTCTCCAGCAGTGTTTGGCTTTGAATCAAATGTATGTACATCCAGACAAAAGCACATTAACACAAATTCGTTAGGAGACATTCCAGGAACTCTCACTCTTCTTGTCACGCTGACCTGATTATGTTGTAATTATCTGTGTAGTCGCAGAACCTGTTTGATGTTTTGTTTATTGTCACCCTGGCCCAGATTTTTAGCTGACGTGGTCTGGCACCTCCTTTCTGTAACAAATGAAGTGAATAAGAATTGCACACTTTCCCACACTCATTTCAGTGAACTTAAATATTACGTAAAAAGGATATCTATTCAAAAAGCTTTGGAGCTGTTTATATGGGGGGAAGTTTACAATACTGTACACCTCTTGGAGCAGCAGCATTTTATGGATGGCCTGCTCTGCTCTTAAGTGCTTGCTTATTGTATTCTTCTAAATACACTTTTACTTTTCCTCTGCAAGAACACGGAATGATTTTCCCTTCAGCGCTTCATCTATCACACTCAGCTAATCTAAGCAGTGGAGAACAGACTCATTTATAGCATGGGCAACTTTTTTGTCCTCCAAGTCCACAGTGTCCTGATTTAACTGTCCAAGAGATACAGAAATACACAGGCCTTAAATGCTATTTTCATGTTTGAAGTGATAAGGTATGGTTTTGAAGCATTTTTAGATGAAGGTCTTTGTAATGGTCATGTAAGTGTAGCACAATCGAAATGTCAGTTACTTTTGTTAGTCAAATCCAAATCATCTAGCTAGGCTGTTTTATGTCCTGCTTTTATTTGATGTCACAAAAAAATGAAACTGCAGATTTATTTCCAACTCTTTCAAATAAAGGTGATACAATTTATTTTTGATTTAATAAATTGGGTAGTAATAATATATAAAAACAAAATGGGTTAAGCAATAAGGTACGAGAAGCTGTGCTGTATATCGTGAATAAGTCACCTTCAGCTGTGACTTATTCACGATACAGCACTAGCCTCGAGTATCTTATTGATTTTATAAAACGGTTACCACACAATACAAATATTAAAGCCAAAAATATGTATCAATGCAACTCTCATGAAGTAAACTTTCACTAAAGCCTTTTCCTGCCGGAAAAAAAATAGTCCCTGACCGTGAACAGCAACAAAAGTTACATTATTATGCCATTAGATGGCGGCAAAGACTGAGTGTGTCAGTCAGTAGCCAAGACTTTTACATTGAAAAGAATGAATTGTTGTGAACACGGAACTAGAAGCAACTGACAAATGCTTTGACCAGCGCTGTCAGTCACGGGAAAACCCCTTAAATGTTAAAAGGACAAGATGATACATCAGAAATTTAAACAGATTTTTTATTATGAACATAGGACTTACCTGAAGGAAAATGCTAAATCTGAATGCAGGTAATAAACTCGCTCACTCAATCTTTTTCTCACAACACTCTTCTACATAATAGGCGAGAGAGAGCAAGCGCATATCCTGCCTGAAGAAATCCGTGGCAGCTGCCAGAAAAAATCCGTGGCAGCTGCCACCAACTCTGCGGATTTCTTCAGGCAGCTGCCACGGTCTTTCTAGGAGTTTCACGATGTTGCTGCTGTTTGCGGTTTGTATAGACAAAACAGCGTATGAGTATTGGAGGGCTTTAGTTTTGGAATTCAGCAGCACACAGTGTCAGGCTTTGAGGTGTGCTGGAGGTCGTTTTGTAGGGCTCTGGCAGTGCTCATCCTGTTCCTCCTTGCACAAAGGAGCAGATACTGGTCCTGCTGATGGGTTAAGGACCTTCCATGCCCCTGTCCAGCTCTCCTAACTGCCGATGCCACCGGAAGTGACGCTGCGACCTGCCGCTGCCAGAGGGAGCGCCAGGCCCTGCTGGAATAGGCTACAGAAAGATTCAATGAACAATATCAATTGAGAACAGTTACGTTGCTAAGAGTGGTTGCTAAGGGTGTTGTGTAGTGATACACAGAACCGTTGGGTGAAGCGGTTGTAGCGGTGTTTTATAGAGTGCCCCAGGGATGACGCGTTTTTGTAGGCCAACCCGGAAGTTAGCGGCGCACGGGTTCCCTCGGTTGAAAGCCTATGCATTTTTCCCATAGACTTTTGGAAAATCGCAGAAAATAAGCTCTGTGCTTAACAAAGGGTTATGACACTTACACGTTTTGTCTGTCAATATAATCTTTACAAGTGAACACAACATTTATAGATTTTGAAGCCTAAATAAAGTCGTCAGATATAAAAGGCTAACATTAGGCTATAAACGGACTACAGCACACCATGGTCGCGGATCAACGTCGTCACCACCAAGCTTCCTCAAACTGTATTTAAAAAACAACTTTATTTACAAACATGCTCGCTGATTATGATATGCACTGTGTATGAATACTTATCCACTTTTTCATGAGAAATGCTGTCCAAATGTCCTGTTTTTAATGATGACGTCTAAAGTCCCCGCCAAAGGAAGTAGTCCCTTTTAGCAATTTGTTAACAACCGTCGATTTTAAGACACAGTAAAAGTTTAAAAAAATCACAAGTGGGTTATAACTGGTGTGTTTTATATCATAGATCAAAATGTGAAAGTATTTAGAGGCTTTATTAACCACAGACCTTATTTCAGGCGATTTAGCAAAAACCCATTCAAAAAACCCATAGACTTTATGGCGTTGGAACCGGAAGTCCAGAAATGCTAACTCGCTTCCGGGTTTTGCCTACAAAAATGCGTCATCCCTGAGGCACTCTTGTGAATAAAACACAGCATTTGACCAATCAGAATCAAGGACAGGAACTAACCGTTTATACATTATAAAACGGATAGTTCCGGCCCTTGATTCTGATTGGTTGAGCCACTTTCAAAGCTGTTGTAAAATTCCCAAAAACATACAGCATGTATCGCTGCGCCACTGAGTGTCTTAGCAACCACTCTTAGCAACGTAAACATATGTTTGTTCTCTATTGATTTTGTTCACTGAAGCTTAGAAGAGTATTGTAAGAGAGATATCGAGTGACCGAGTGTATCTGCATTCAGATTTAGCATTTTCCTTCAGGTCAGTCCTATGTTCATAATAAAAAATCCATTTGAATGTACGCTGCGATCTTGTCCTTGTAACATTTAATGGGATTTCCCGTGCGCTGCTGACACTGACAGCGCTGGTCAAAGCATTTGTCATTTGCGTCTGTGTAATAAATGCAACTTCTGTTGCTGTTCACGGTCAGGGACTATTTTTTCTAGCGGAAGGAAGGCTTTTAATGATTTTACTTCATGAAAGTTGCATTGATACATATTTTTTGGCTTTAATATTTGTATTGTGTGGTAACTGTTTTATAAAAGCAATAATCCCCGTGAAGCTTTGGTTTACAGTGAAGTTATAACAGCTAAGGGGGTTTTAGGGTAACAACGCCCCTTAACTGTTATAAATTCACTGTAAACCATGGCTTCTTGGGACTTATTGCTTTATTAAACCATATAACCCATAACACAAAATATCATTGCCATACTCTTTTTATGATTGGATATAATAATTGGATATAATTGTGTAATTACAGCTTTTAATGTGTTTTTGCAATATTATTTGCAAAAAAAAAAAAAAAAAAAAGTTATTATTTGAATAGACGAAATTACTGATTTATATTCAAAAAGATATAGGCAGAAATTTTTAAAAATGCATCATTCTATTACCTTTAAAAGAAAACAGCAACAAAATTCAAACATCACGGCTTTTATTGTTTTAAATACAACAAATGTAAACCAGAACCACTTACATACTCTCTAAACTCATTTTAGAAGCGTCATCATTCAGAGACAAAAAGAGCAACAAGAAAATGCATTTTTGGTATTCTACAAAGATTCAAGCAACACCCATCAAGTAAACAGTATAACTTAGAAAATTGCCCACATGCAAAATAACTGCACTGAGGTCATTATTCCACTCCTTCATATAGTACCTGTACAATGAGTACAAATTGACATGTAACTTCGCTCCACTTAAGCTGCAACTGGTCTGTATTTCTCCCCGAAACAAATAAGAAGCACGGAAAGGAGGAAACGATGCAGTAATCCAAATAGTCCTATCAAAACAGTGGCTGTATTCAAGTCCAGGACGCCATCAGTGATGTGTTTCCAGCTCCACGATGGTCCACTCGCCCTGTGGAGAGGCAGCATCCTCAGGGGAGAAGCTGGTCACAGTGATGCTGGTGGTGGAGTCCTCCAGTGGAGAAATAAGCTCAGCCCAGCGCTTAAATGTGTCCTTTTCATGATACAAGTAGTCCTGTTCATTCAAGCAGTCTCGAGACAAGGACAGTGTCTGCTTGATAAGGTACTGTGCAAGGTTTAAATCCTCTGGGACTGAGTTTATGATGCCCAGATTGGACTCTTGGTCAGACAGTAGCTGTCGAAGCAGACTCCAGTCTTTCTCTGCAAATTTACTGTCTCCATTGCCCACTTCCTCTTTAACATCCCCTGTCTCTACTCCTTTACCATCCCAATGTGACTCCTGTTGGGGATCATTGCTCCTGTCTGCATCCATGCTTTGTTCGAGGGCTTCTCCCAGGTCCATCTCGTAAATGGGGGACAGGGCTTTAGACGACCGCCGGTCATGTGTGCAGGTTTGATCCAATGTGTCACAACCATCAATGTCCCCTAAAAATAATTGACAATACTGCACAATGACCAAGTGTTTTATCCGTATGTGGGCTTTTTTTTTAAAAAAAAAAAGAAAAAGAAAAAAAAAAAGCAGGAATTTTCTTGAAGACATGCGTTGTATCTAGCTTCACATGATGAACAGAATCACCCCTAGTGCAACTGTGTCCTCCATGATGCAGTTAAGACAAGCTTGAAATACGAATCCTTTTAAAGACTAAATAGATGAAAAAAATATATTCTGTCTTAGGCAGTAATCACTTTTTATTGTCATTAATCAAGATTTGATTAAATGACACATGCATTACAATTAAGCAGATGTGCAAATCCAAAGTTTTCCATGGAGCAACGCTTGACTTTCCATGAAGTTTCCATGTTATCCATGGAACAACTTCTGAATTTAGGATAAGGATGGACAGCTGCCATAAAGGTGATGCACAGAGGAAAATCTACACTGAATGTGTCTCTTTTGTTCACAAGTGCTATAACAGTAAAAGGCATGTTTTTGCCAGCCGCTGTATCTCCAGTATAACTTATGTTTTATTCACACACAAAAGATATGAATTCTCTAGTTCTGATCAAACTGAGCATTTTTTTCTCTTAAATATACACACTGAAATGTAAGCAAGCACTAGAGCTTTTCAGTTCATTTCTTATGTTTTAACTTAAAGCTACACTGAAAATATGAGGGACATGCTGGCAAATAAGTGCTTATTGCTTTACTTGGCAAACTCAAGATATGCTTCTTGTAAAGATAAAACTCGAGCAAAACCATTAACAGTGATTGGAATCATGATACAAGTGTGAAAAAAGAGAGACACAAGGAGGACCTTGGAGATTTTTTTCTAGAAACATACAGAAAAAAACTACTACTTCTACAGAAATACATTGAATAAAATGAAATCTATAATGTAAAAATCTAGAGTTGAGAAAATGGTTACCTATACAGAACTACAAATGGTGTGATATATTGTGAATGAGAAATAAAAGAAAAAACAAACACGCAAGGATGGATACAAACATAGATGGGATTTCATAAATTAATAAAATCAATAACAAAGCCTAGTATTAGCATGCAAGATTCCCTGGTTTGGATGACTAAACAGATAGTCTTGAAAAGACAACACTCAACATCAATACTGAGTATAAGAAAAAAATCTATATCTAACACATTCAAAGCATCGTGGCCTCTGTATAAGGTGTGGTCCTTTATGTGCAGTATTAAAAGGAAGCTTAGCTCACTGTATGTTTGTGCATATATATGTATATAGTTGAAGGCCAAGTCACATGGTGCTTGTCTTTTGCATAAAGATCTCTTATGGAAAAGTCAATATATAAAGGACTTGGCCTGAGAGGAAGAAGCTTACTGTTCAGTATGGATATTGACAAACAAACAAAAATTTTGTCTATATATTAAGTGTTCTAGTACAGTGCTTCCCAACCCTGTTCCTGGAGGCACACCAACAGTACATGTTTTGGATGTCTCCCTAAAGCCAAGTTCAGACTGCACGATTTTAGCCACGATTTTGCCTCGCCGACAGGTTTTGAGAAATCGCCGACAAATGCCCGAAATCACAGGCAAATCGGTGCTCGTTCACGCGAGTGACAATCACGCAGTGTGAATGAGCAAAGACGCGATCTGAGAGAATCGCCGACGAGTCGCCGACGCCCGTGAGATATTTGGCATGCTAAATATCTGGACCTGTCGGCGATTCAAACTCCTGCTGTGTGAAAAGTGTTCTGACTGAAAACTACATCGGCGATGACCGACAGCCAATGAGAGAGCAAGATACAGAGCAGCGGGGAATTCGGGGAGGAGTTATAGACCACAACATCAGCCAGCATGGCTTCATTCACATAAACATTACAATTCTATCAAACGGAAACAAAACACAAACATTTGCTTGGCCATCCACAACAGCAGCACATTGAAAAGTTAAGTATTTACCTCCAACTCTCGTTGCAGAACACACAATCCACAGTCTACCCAACCATTTCCTGCTCCATATTTTTCTTTTCTTTTTCTTATATTCGCTGCAAATCAGCGCACAGGCAACTCGTATTGCAAGCTTCTTGCGGACTACCGTTTTTAATAATAATAATAACTCCGGTCCTGCACGCGTGATATCGCGTTGTTTCCTTGTCACATCTTGCGTGTGTTTGGTTGTGAAACGTAGTTTGCGTGCCAGACAGAGTTGTCGGCGATTCTTCCTATTGTAAAGTCATGCAGTGTGAAACCCTCTGTCGCCGATCCATCGTGCAGTTTGAACACAGCAGCGACTGAATGCTGGCCAAGATAGTCATGCAGTGTGAAAAGAACAGTGACCCGACTACTTTGAAAATCGTGCAGTCTGAACTCGGCTTTATCTGATCCATATATTTCTAGTCTTGGAGTTTCTACTAACGAGCTGATGAGTTGAATCAGGTGTGTTTGATTAGGAAGAGTTGGAAAATGCATAGTGTTGGTGTGCCTCCAGGAACAGGGTTGGGAAACACTGCTCTAGTACAACTGAGATTGCCCAGCCATACCACATAACAGATGGCCTGACTCAGCATACTACACCACACACATATAGATATTTTACTGTAAAAATTAAGCTTGTAAACTTGTTTGCTGAGTTACTATAGCGCCTCAGAGAAGGCAGTTTAGTTGTGTATATAACTATTTATTAGCAAACAACAGACATTTAAAGAAGAGGATTAAATGAAGGGGAAAAAGAGGCAGTAGTGTGCTACTATCTAAATCAATGAAATCAGGATTTACCCCATTGAAAAAGAATTGTCTGAACATTTGAGTTGAATGTGTCAGGATGGGAAACTGAGTGGATATTTCTGAGACTGCAGTCAGGGGGGATGGGCTCTAACATTATACATTACCTGCTGGAGAGTGTGCAGGTGAGCTCGCATTCAGCTGCGGCTCAGGTAAGTCTAGCCGCAGGTCAGCTTTCCTGCTGTCTATATGTTTGGCCTGGAGATTGCCATACTGTTCTGTCAGCCGGAGGTCCAGGTGACTAGGGCGCTCCTGAGCAGGAACGTCACTGGTGTTTTTGTCTTGCACAGGGGCATCTGATTGATTATATGCACAATACTCCTGTGGAGATCCCTGGACCTCTGTCAGGAATACTGCAGGTTTGGGCTCCCGTTCATTTTCTTGGTGGTTAGAGATATGGTTTCCCCTCACTGTGCTTGTGGATTGTTGGGAGCAGCAGTCTATCTGAGAATTTTGAGGTTCACTGTCGAAGACATCACCTGACTGGTGTGTCGGAGTCTGGGCGCTTCCTTCTTCGCATCCAAGCTCCTCACACTCATCCACCGAGAGCAAAACAGAGCGACGGAAGTTAGAAGCTGACTGGTACTCTGCTTGCTCATTCTCTTGGTCTGCAGGGTCTTCAAATGCAAGGTTGACAATACCTTGGAATTGTGGAGGTGGCTCGTTAAGTGGGGGAGCCATTCCTCTTGGTAGCACCTCAACTTCTGATCTTTCATCTTCAGTCTCTTCCTCTTCTTCCTCCTCCTCCTCTTCTTCCTCAGTGGAGAAAAGTTGGTGGTCCTGTACACTCTTCAAGTTTTTAAATGCGGAATCCATTTCACAAGGTTCCTCCTCCACTGGCACTTCATCCTTTCTAATCCACGATCGTGGTCTTTGACACCCTACCTCTTCTTCACTTGTAGTCTCAGCCTCCCGTCCTCTGAGCCGTACCTCCACACGTAGTCCAGCCCCGCTCTCATACATCTTGAGCTCCTCAGGTGTGCTGGTGTCACTGCTGCTGCGGCCCAGAAAGTCAGGGCAACGCATGGTCCCACACTTTGAAATGCCACGCTCATGAGAGCAACAGTCGTCATCCTGTGAGCCTCCAGCATCATAATCCTCCGACCGTGGCTTTATGTCATCAGAAGAAGTAGTGGCACTGCCAGTCTCTGACTCTGGGCTAACTTGGGGATGAAGCCCATTCCACGAGTCCTCTAGGGGTGTCTCAATGCTCCCTTGACTGCAAGGTGTATCAGGAGGGAGATCTGAGTCCTTTGAGGAGTTGGCATGGTCTGTGACCAATGTGCTCCCTCTCACCTCATTCTGTCCAGAAGTAGAAGTATGCATGTCCGGAGCTACTGACTGAGTCTTCACCTCTGTGCTACGTAATTTACTTACTGGATCACTGCTTTTCTCCATATCATGAATCTTAGTGGAAGGTGCTGATATACCCTTGGGAACCACTTCTGGCTGGTCTAGTGTAGGCGGGCTTACTAGTGAATGCTGCTCCAGGGACACAGGAACTTTGGAACTCTCTAGACAAGATGCAACCACTTCCTTGCTTCTTGTCTTACCTTCGGTAGAAGCTGGATTTTGCTGAGTGACCTTTTTTAAGTGTTTGGGGCTACATATTGAATCTTTTACAGCAGTGCCTGGTTTTTTAGAGCCAACAGGAGTTGAGTTTTTGACTGCCCCTGAGGATTTTAGAGATGATTTTGCTGGAAGTGTTTCTGGAGCCTTCTGTTTAGGTCCTGTTTTGTTTGGGGCAGTAAGTGACTGCTTAGAGGAAGACGTGGAAGCTTTGACGCTCGGCTTTGACTCAGAAATGGCCTTTGTTGTCTTCTTAATAGTTGAAGGTTTGGATATATCTTTCTCTACCTCTTTTCTAGGGGAGGCAGGCTTTTTTGAGCTAAGGGCTGAGCCAGGTCTAGACGAAGCTGTTTAAAAGAGGAAACAGAAAAAACTTAAACTCATTACTGTTAATAACAGTTTACCATTATATCCATTCTGAAGCCTGACTGTTTCTTACCATGGTTCTCTGAAAGGCCTGACACAGTGCTCTTGCTCTTTGGATCAGAGCGGGATGCAGGAATTACAGGTACTGCACGGCTAGTTGTGGTAGGTTTAGTCTTGCTTGACTTATTAGTGGGGCTGTAGCAACACAATAAAAGACCAAAGATTGACTATCAACTGGAAGAAAGTAGAGATAGTAAAAAAGTGTGAGGATCACAGGCTGGTTGCATTCATACAACAACTCACCTGCTAGTCTTTTCAGTGTCTGGCTTTTGGGCAGGTTTGGTCAAAGGAGATTTTGTTGTTGCCTTGGCTTGAAGTTTTGACCTGAGACCTACAATGTAAAAGGATTATTCAGTCTTTATAACAACAGCAAAAACAATTTTAAAACAACAACAACAAAAAACAATTCCAAGTAAATCATATAAAACATTTGTGTGTATGTTGTAATGTATAGTTTACTTATCTAATTAAACAGATCATTATTCATCACAATCCTGTTCTCAACATGGTCTACTCAAGAAAATGTATTAAGTTGTGATATTTGTAGTACCTCGTAGTAAACTGATATATCCTGCAGCATCTCTGTGCTATCTAAACCTACCTGCCTTAAGAACTGTGAGCAAGGTAACAGGCATGTACAATTTTAGAAGTGCTAAGCAGCTTAATGACAAGCTAACTCTGGCATACCCCGCTAAAACCTACTCTGCTGAGCACAGACTCTGACACAGAGAAGTCAGTACCAGGCAAACACCAGCTAATGAGCAAGGAAAAGTGGAGAGATACCTATATTTTTACCTCTGGATTTCAAGATTCTCTATCCTTCCTTTCCCGTTCTATTTTTCGAACTTTTATTAAAACTCAGAGGCACACATACATACTGTAGCTTTTATTTAAGGAGACAGAAGAGTAAACAATAGGGGGTAATCTCCAATATCAGGGGCTAATCTGAGAACTAAGGATAGCTTCTTGACTTCCATGGACCTAAAGCTCTGTCTTGCTAATTATAGAGCTGTTTTCAGGTCTGATTTTCTGCTCAGACAGTTTTACTAGCTCTGGCTTTGCTGGAAGCCTCCGCTCTTCACTTTAAAACAAGGGACTAGCTTCGAGAAGAAGTAGAGTATCATTAAGTGATATGTGTGGTGTGAAGATAATGATCAATCTAGGTAAATTCACCTGTTGGTGTACTGTGGCCATTGTTGCGTGGACTCCCAGTGCTGTTGTCTGGTGAGGTGCTGCCAGAGTTAGATAGAGTATTCTGAGCATTGCTGGCTGATTCCTGAGGCAGATCTTTCCCTGACATTGTGTTCTTCAGCACTTTTCCTCCTTTGGCCTGGCCTGTTGAGAGATCAGACCCAGCCGAGGAAGACTTTGGCCTTGCTCCTGGGTTTGGCTTCCTGTCCAGCACCGTCTTCCCTGTAGGTGAACCACGGGCACCTGAAGTGGTGGAATTCTCCCATGGAGCACCACCAGCAGTGCCATTCAACACTGGTTTAACAGTAGATGTAGTCTTGGTTTTAGCTGGCGTGAGAGTTGGCTTAACTTTATCATTCTTGCTTCTAAGAGAGGTGTTGTTACTAGATTTTGTTTTCCCAGAAGGAACCGTATGAGCTGTTGGCCCTAGAGCATCAGACTTCATGGTGCCTGATGCTGCAGCTACAGATCTTGCAGGGGAAGCACGTAGACCCTGTGATACCTTAATGGGACGATGAGTAGGGCTATCACATGGAGATGAAGTGCCCGAGAGGCATTTTGTAGGTTTCTGTTGCAGTGAGAGATACGGAAAGAGAATGATTATGTCGGCTTTGCACAATATTAATCAGATCAGCAACCCATTTGACTGTAATCTCAGACATAAGAACAAAGCACTATACCATGATTTTTGGATTAAAGGCTAAAAAGCATATTCTTGCAAGTCAAAGAAAATCATGACTGAAGGACAGCTGTTTCCTTAGCCCAAGGTCTTTGTATCCATCTCACTTAGGTCATGCATATAGTTTTTTATTTATTTATTGCTCAATAATAAGACTAAAAAAATTAAACAGGTATTCACCTCCTCTTTAAGAAAATAATTCTCACAGGTAATCCAACTGTTATCAGGATGAGTAATTCTGCAGCACACATTCCCTGAATCATCCTTAAGATTGCTGTGACAAAATAGCACTCATCTAACACCCATTTAATGTCAGTTCAGTCAGCTTGTCTTTCAGTAAAAGAAAACATTACAAAATCAGAACTCACAGCAGAGCCTATGGTAGTAAGTCACATTATTTCAAGTGGTCAATATAAAGTGGATATTGGTTTTTTAATGGCTGATGCTGACACACATATCTAGAAAGCAGATTGGCTGAAATAATGCAAATTATTACACCATACAATTTAATGGAAGCAAAAAGGATTGTTAAATTTACAGTAAAAATAACTTTTATTTTTATATATATTTACTCATTTCTATATATCAGTTGATGCAGACAATAAAAATGATCAAATATTGCTGATTAATCAACCTGGTCCAATTTATCTCTCTTTAGTCTAACATTTCTCACATTTTTATCAAAATAAGTAAAATAATTAAAGATTACCTGAGAGCTGGTGAGCACAGGTTTTTTTCCAAGCTGTCTGCAGTCTCCTTTATCAAGAGCAGCTGAGAGGGTTGGTGGAGGGAGGAAAAAAATAAAAAAATAATTTTAGATTACAGACAGCTTCCGTTTAATTAGAACATCCACTCCTGCATAATCAACATTTGCCAAACATTTCCTCAATCAGACACGGACATACTTGCACACTTACAATCAGTCACAACCCCAATCAGTAAAAGTGGCTGTGCAGATCTGCAGAGAGCCACTGATTTCCTACTCCTTCATCTCAGATAGAGACAGCACAGATCTAGCCTTTGATCACCTCACGGCTTATCTAAAGCATCCTTAATATCATCATAAAAAAATGAAAGATCTAGGCTTTCTTCCCAGCAATACAACTGAGCTCTGATTTCACTGCTGTCGCACCAGAAAACAATCCAAATCATGGATCAAATATCTCTTGTGAAGGAATGCAGCTTGAGTGTTTGTGTTTGTTGTTGCACAGCGAATGCTTTGCAAAGGAGGCACCACATTTGCATATGTAGGGGAATCTTTAGAAAGCAGAATGTAAGCACGATCCCGACACCTAAAGCAATGCATAATTTATGCACAAGCATATATGTTTCCACTTGAAGAATAGAACAACACAAAACCCATTGTATCTAATTATGGACCCCATTCCCCAACCCCCCTCTGGAAATATTGTTTTGATGTGTTTGGGAGTATTCAGGCCCTCGATGGTCAAAGCATCACAGGAGCATATTAAAGTGATTCGTTCTGATGGCTGTTGATGGACTGACAGGAGCTGGAGGATATCCAGCAGGGTTTCTCTCATCAGCACTGGCTTCCTACTATCCATGCAAAAGAGGGCTCTTCATCACTGCACTGGACCATTTTAAAAAAAAAAAAAAAAAAAAAAAAAAAAAAAAAAACACCCCCCTCCTCCTCCTCCACACAAGCGCATTCTGACTGCTGCCTGGTTTTGAATACGGAGCTTCTACAGAAAGCTGTTCATTTCTTATGTTTTTTCTCTCTCCTCTGATTTATACTGTACTCTCTTTCCCACATTATTCACATTTACTTTCCATTCCTCTTTCTTTTTCTATTGTTAAATTCTTACCTTTTCTCATTTCCTCTCCTTACCTGCAAGTATTTTTTCGCGATATCTGGGTTGTAGATTGTCCCATCCTTGTGTGTGCCGCACTGCAAAGAAGGACTGAAACAGGAAGGTCCAGAGCCTCGTGCGCAGCAAACACAGCTCACGCCTGAATGGCTACCAGAGGGACAGAATGAGTGAGAGAGGGTGAGCGAGACAGAGAAAGAGAGAGAGAGAGAAGGAGGGAGGGTGCATACAACAGCAGGAGAAGAGGAGCGAATCAGCAGCTGCTTCAAAGGCTGGTTGTCTTGGCAACGATTGCCGTTGCCTCCCTCTACCGTTAACAGGATCCTCTCAGGCTAAATGGATGATGTCAGTAGCAGAGGCTTGTGTTCACGCCTTCTGCATCGAATGTTCATTAAAAATAAGAACCTCTGTATTTTTCAGATCCTGCCTCAGCCTTTCCATCCGCAATTTATATCTCCTCCCTGCTTTCCTTTATAATGGGCATAGAGCCAGATTAGACATGGCCACACCCATGACTCTTGGTCTTTCTCAGACTAATCCATTCTGCCATTTCCCCTGGGATGTGAATTAACTCACAAAGAGACAGGAAGTGACAGAAATGGGCAGAGAGAAATAAAGAAAAACATAAAATGACAGAGAGAGACCATGAGCCTGAGAGGTGGGGTTGTTTACTATGACTTTTTCTATTTGTAGTGTCACTTTACTGTAATCCGGCCCAGGCTTGGTCATGTACATTATAGCGAGTTTAAATCCCAGGATCAAACGAATCACTTTGTACACATGCCATTAAACACACAAGATGTGCTCAGCAGACCATTGCGGCAGGCATGCTTGATGAAGCAGGGAATCTATTCATCAAGTATTTTAATAACTACAACACAGCTTCAGTTAAAACATAACAAAATAAACATGAAATCATAATCTATTTTTAATGCATTAGTGCAGGTTATTCCACTTAATGACTGAAATGGTTGTTCTTTTCAGTCAATGTCACAAATCCCTCTTACTTTTACAACAACTTTAATCCAAACATCTAAACACAATTCTGGTATGTAACACACAATGGACAGAAGTGCCACTATACTTTGAATATCCTGTTTCTATTGGAATAGAGATTCTAGAAGTAAAAGCATATGTACATACTGTAATTCCAGAAGTTAATCCAGAAGTAAACTCCTTTGTATATACAAATCCATACAAGTTAATTGTGATTATGTATTCCTCACATTTACTTTATATTGACCATAATAGACAGCTCTTATCCTGGATTGTCTTATCCGACTGTCCAACCGAATGTGATGTATTTGAATCAAAACTACGAGTGCAAAATGAAAATTACCAATATTTTTGCACTAAAACATTATTCTTTAAACATTGGTTATGTCCAAATAATTATTTTATAATTTTTACATAATTATTTACATTGATTAGCCCTAGAAAAACCAATATGCTTTTTTTTCTTTTAATCATATCAGTTATTTGCTTTGCTGAATGTATGATTATATCCACATTCATTCATTTTGCTATGGCAAATAAGTTGTTACTGTACGACTGTCACTAAGGGCCACAATGCAATGCAACAATCGTATCAATGCGAATGTCAGAGATAATGGAAAGGTGGCTTAACAATGCCCTTTAGCCATGACTGTATTCACAATATAGTAATGGCCTCTCATGGTGTGTGTGTGTGTAGATAAAGATACTGTCTCAATATCCACGAGATATTTAGTTATTTTGTTAATAAAAATGTATAATAAATAGAAGAAATCACAATAATCATAGAATGTGTTTTGCCGAGGCGAGATGCCTAAAGTAGTAGTACTGACTGCAAGCTTAAAATCTGATGGAGAAATATTATAATATAATTAATATTATTATAATATACACTGATGAGCCAAAACATTATGACCACCTGCCTAATATACTGTTGGTCCTCTGCGTGCTGCCAAAACAGTGGCGTCCCGCCAAGGATAGGACTCTACAAGACCCCTAAAGGTTTCTTGTGGTATCTGGCACCAAGACGTTAGCAGCAGATCCTTCAAGTCCTGTAGGTAGTGAGATGGAGCTGCCGTAGACTGAACATATTGGTCCAGCACATTCCACAGCTTAATTAGATTGAGATCTGTGGAATTTGGAGGCCAGGGCAACACCTTTAACTCTTCATCATGTTGCTCAAACCATTCCTGAACAACGTGTGCAGTGTAGCAAGGGTGCATTATCTTGCTGAAAGAGGCCACTTCCACCAGAAAACACCATTGTCATGAAGGGGTGTACCTGATCTGCAACAAAGTTTTAGGTACATGAATGTCCACATGAATGGCCAGACCCAGGGTTTTGCAGCAGAACATTGCCCAGAGCATCACACTCCCTCCACTGGCATGCTGACGTCCCACAGTGTATCCAGGTGCATCACTTCCCCATGTAAACGGTGAACACGTACACGGCTGTCCACGTGATGTAAAAGGAAATGGGACTCATCAGTCTAGGCGACCTTCTTCCACTGCTCCAAGGTCCAGTTCCGACACTTGCGTGCCCATTGTATGCGCTTTTGACGGTGGACAGGGTTCATCACAGGCACTCGGATTGGTCTGCGGCTATGCAGCCCCGTACGCAGCAGAGTGCAAAGCACTTTGTGTTGTGACACATTCTTCCCATAACCATCACTAAAATTTTGCATGACTTGTGCCACAGTAGACCTTCTGCTGGCTTGGACCAGACCGGATCGCCTTTGTCACCCTTGTGTATCGATGAGCCTTGGGCGTCCAACAGCATGTTGGTTTGTGGTTTGTCTCTTCTCGGACCACTGTTGGTAAATTCTAAGAACTGCTGACCAGCAGCAGCTCATCATTTGGCTCATCAGTGTAATTTATTGCTATTTATAATTAATATAAACATTTTACTATCAAAATAAATATAAATCACACTAAATTAATGTGATAAACTGACTGAAAAATTATTGCACTGACTGATCTAAAGGCTCTGTTAAGATCGGTTTAAATAAATGATTAATTTACTTAATGAGCTGTAATGAAATGCTGGCTTTTAGTGTCCTGTTTTATTTACCTCTAGTTCCTCCTGATTGACTTGGTCTTCTGTGATAATGTCTAGCTCACTCGGGTCACCACTCAGCCGATTCACAGCAGTAAAGAGGTCACAGCAGTTCTCCACAGTAACACCCTCCCGCACAGCTACGCACACCTTCCTCAGTAGAGTGGGGTCACGTGTGAACTCCTCTCTCTGAAACAGTACACGTCTGACAGTCATAGCTGATAAGACATCTTATATCTTATGTCTAAACATCATCGACCGGTCGTACCCTTCGGAAATCGTGGAAGGCAGCGGTGTGCGTGACCTGGGGCAGGTGTGTGACAATCATCTGCAGACACTCCTCTTGCAGTTCGCTGGCCAGACTCAGCACCTGCTTGGCCCATTTCACCTCCGGCAGGCTGCCGATCAGCTGCTCGCTGCCACACAGCACAGATACTACACTCTGCACCGTCTGAAAATTATAAACACACTGTCTCATCCATAGATCCATCTTCCCTTCTTCCTCTGACACACAGTGGCCGCACTGTTAGTGACTGCAAATTTCCTAGTGTAATTCAATATGCTTCAGCAGTGGTTTACATCAAGTCTGGATGTCAGGAGGGGGAAAACCCAATGTTATACAACTACACTTGGCTGAGTGCAGCTGCTGAAGGTCTGAGTCTGTGTGTGTGTGTGTGTGTGTGTGTGTGTGTGTGTGTGTGTGTGTGTGTGTGTGTGTGTGT